>NW_020837963.1:21105938-21432428 GCF_003676395.1 Aethalodelphis obliquidens | reverse complement strand
AAAAAAAAAAAAAAAAAAAAAAAAAAAAAATACACAAAAATTAACTTGAAATGGATTAAAGACCTTAATTTAAGACCTGAAATGTAAAACACCTGGAAGAAAACATAAGGGGAAAGCTCCTGAATATTAGTAATGGCAGAGATTATTTTGATTCTACATCAAAAGCACAGGTACCAAAAACGCAAAAATAAATAAGTGGGACTATAGCAAACTAGAAAGCTTCTGCACAGCAAAAGAAACAATTGACAAGATGAAAAGATAACCTATGGAATGGAGGAATTATTTGCACACCACACTGGGGTCAATATCCAAAATATATAAAAGGAACTCATACAACTCAGTAGCAAAAAAAAAAAGAAAGATGAATGTACAGTATGATGACTATAGTGAACAACATGGTACTGTATACTTGACATTTGCTAAGAGAGTAGATCATAAGTGTTCTAACCACACGCAAAAATAATAACTATGTGAAGTGATGGGTGTGTTAATTAGCTTGATTATGGTAATCATTTCCAAGTATGTATATGCATCAAAACATCATGTTGTCTACCTTAAATATATACAAATTTTATTTGTCAGTTATAAGCTTACTGTATATCCCATTAGTAACAGTGAATAAATAAGTAAAGTAGATCTGACTTTCTATTCTTTAACAATATTACATTAAATAATATTAACTAGACTTGCATGCAATTTTTTCATTGTCTTGAGGAATATTCACAACCAGATATATAGATTTCTTTCTCATGCTAATCATTGGAGCATTTTCAGTTGGCTGTACTATCTCACCAAGATAACATTTAATGAAGCAAAGAAAAATAATTGAAGCATACTGCTCTTCTTATATAGAAAACAAATTAAGGAAATAAAATTGAAAGGGCGATTAAAGCTCACATTGACAGAAAGCTAACATTTTGTAAGGGATGCAGGTGCCATCTGCAGTTTAACTTTAGAACTAATTCTAAAGGCTAAAACAGCACATCAAAATATTTTACCTCACCATCTCTCTTACTTAAGACGTAATATTGCCAAAGTTCCTCTTCCTAAAGGAACACCTAGCTTAGGTACACCTAGCTCTGTACGAGGATCAGTCTTCCTGCCCTCATCTCAAATTTCCTACCTGGGAAGGTCGGTTTTTTTAAGAGATCAGAAATATACAAATTCTCAGTACATGAGCAGCTTCCAGATACTGGGTAATTATTCATCAAACTGAACAGTATGAATAATACAAATAATAGATAAACTTTAGTGTTTTAGATGAGGGGGTTCTAGTCAGTCAATGGTGGAAATGATTCCCTGAGTTCTCTAGGTTGATTCCTGTGCTCTAGTCAAGAGAAGTTTCCCACTAGATGGGAACATAGAAAAAATTACATTCACATCTTCTCAACTCCAGCCACCCACTCACTGAGATTCCAGGAGGAAGGATTTAAAAGATTAGACAGATTTATAGTAAAAGTATATACTGTATCCTTGGGAAACATTCTCTTGTGATAGAAAAAAAGGCTTTGCCATGGCCTCATATGGATTGCAGGCTAATGTTAATTCATGGACATATCACACCCGTGGGACTGCTTCTTAAAGAGGAGAGTGAGGAAGCAAAATGGAATCAAAGGCCCCGTTTCCCCCTTATTCTCCAGCCTGCCTTTTGTTTATATGCTGAATTTGCTGAGAACTGGGGGACTTACTTAATACTGTGGGGATTGTTCATTTATTCCAAGGACGTCAGATATATGTGTACGTGTGTACAAGTGAGAGTGTAAAGACACACATGTGTATCATTAAAACTGATACTTTGGGGAGTTTACATGCAGGAAACAGCATTTTCACATTGCTCCTATTATGTTATGTAGGTGAAGTAGCATTGTGAGTGGGTTGGAGAGAAGTCTATAACCGCTAAAAAGTTAAATCCTTCAAGAAATGAAGCCCAGAGGTTAGAACTTGACTGAGACCTGTCGTTCCAGAGAAGATTAATTGTTAATATGGGTGCAGGCGTTCAATTTTATTCTCTTTTCTACTAAGGTTGATTGCCTCTGTTAGGAATTTACAATTGATGGTAGAATAATAAATATTTATTCTCTACACAGATACTTGTATTATCACAATCTGTGCATGTGGTGAGGTATAGGCAAAGAATCTGAAAAAGGGAATTAGTGGTAGGAATAAATTTCAGAGGACTTGTGGCTGACAGAAAAGGATGGGCAGATAAAGAGCTTGTAGTACTGGTGAAAGGTTTGCGTGCATACTTATCACTGTTTCAATCCATGTAAACCAGGGAAATTAAAACCATTATATAATATATAATTACATTCATACTTAGTGATAATATACATCACTCCCAGTTTTTTTTTTTTTATTCTGCCCATTCAGAGTCTTATAACTAAAGAGATGGAAAAATAATTATTTTCAGATTTGGGGAACACATTTTAAAGTACATCAAATATTCCACTTATTAGTTTCTAGGGTGATCATGAGGGAACAACAACAAAAAAACCCATATTGAGTAATTCATATTAGTGGCCACTTTCCCAGACATTGTGTTTGATCCTCATAAGAATCCAGTGAAGAGGGAAGAAGTGATGCTATGTGACTTTTAAAGCCAGGTCATTAAAATACCATTTATTTCTCTCTGTGCTTGACAGATGTTCACTTTCAACCAAGCCATTATGCCGTGTGTTAGCCAAGTGGCCACACAGATAGGCTATATACAGATGTTCCAACTGAGATCCCAGATGAGAAAAAAGATCAGCTGGCAGATATAGGAGTAAGTGAGATTTCAAATAATTCTACACTGCTCCCCGCACCTAAAGTCACCCTCGGCCCTGGAGCCATCCCAGCTGAGGTCACATGTAGCAACAGATGAGCTGTCCATAGAAATCCATGCTCAAGATTCATGAACAGAATACGTGGTGATTGTTGTCTCAATAATAATCATCATTTGTGAACTTGTTATAAAACAATAGATCATTGGAACACAGGTATCACTGTCCATATTTTTACAAAGTTGACAATAGCACACCCTTTACTAACCCAATATCGTATAGCTAGAGTATGTCAGAAGCAAGATGAATGTCCAGGTGATTTAATCAAGTCTAGTTCTCCTTCCTCTCTACTATAAATGGTCAATGAATAAAGCATCTTTTTCTGTAATCAGTACCTCACAAAATCGTGAGTTTTCCCTTATGAATATTAACATATCTATTCATTTTTATTGACTCACTGAAATCTATGAATGCTGTAAAAGTTAGATAATACACAGGTTATTTTAATCATAAACATTAATAATTCAAATATAATGAGGGTGATCTACCAGAGAAGATGAGAACAAGATTATGATAAAAAATGATAAAATGAACCTGTTATAACTTATTTTTCAAAATTCAAAAAATGAATATAAAATTCAAACTCATTTTTCAAATATTAGTACTTAATGACTAGTCATAGGTAAAATACATTAGCAGATGGCTAGTTTAAGAGACTTAACAATTTTAAGAAGTTTGAAAAACAGACTTGGTTAAGGAAGACAATAATTAGTACTTACTCTCTTTCTTTCCATAAGATTTTTTGGAACTCATCCAAATTCACCTGCAAAGCTGAAATTTCAGGAACTCCATTCTCCAGAGGCAGATTTATTGCCTGCAGTCTTAATCCAGGTCTCACTGTACGGTTTTCAGAACCACCATTCTTGAATAAATCAGGACAATCTAGATTGAGTTTCACCTCTTCATTTAATTTTAATGGGTCAATAATCAAACCTTCTTCCTGAAAGAAAAAAAAATACAAAACAATTATTATTGTTGAATTTTAAAATCCAATGTAGAAAAATCATGAAGAAAACATTTTTGAAAGGAAATAAAATGTTACGATTCAGCATCAAATTCATATTTTCATTTATTTATCATTCTCTAATAGTGCTATATGGACAAACTTTAACTTATATATTTTTAGGCTTTTTTTTCCTTTCAATGTTCTACCATATTCTAATAAAATAAATTTCCCTGCGGTCTCTTAAAATTTTCCATTTACAGTGGAATATGTTATATCTAACATACACTCCATACATCATGAAAAGCTTAACATTTTAGACGGAATTATAGAAAAGCAAGATATTAATTGATTTTATGTTTTTAGAGATGGAATTAAATAGAAAGGGGTAATAATATAAAGGGTAAATAATACAAACTATTTAAAGAGATAACATGAATTCCTAAAGTTTCCCAAAGTATGTTCCATGAGTTGTTAATAATATTTGTCAGATTTAAAAATATATATGGGGGTGGTTCATCAACAGATAAGTGTATGCACGGCTAGATTAAAGTTTACAAACTTTTGTTATGTGCAGAATGCTCAGAAATTTCAAGATTCCAAATATACCAAGAAATTCCAAAAGTGGGTAGTGTGAAGTATTCCCTAAAGGTATTTCCCTATGGTACCCATTTTACAGGAATTAATTGTGAGGCCAGAGTCCCAAACCGTGGGAAATGTTTTAAACTACTGCATGGATAATTTAAGAGTCGCTTATTAGAGTAAATGGAGAGAAATCTCTCTAAATATCTTCTTTTAACATAAAAAAATGCTGGGGTTTTTCTTTGGCTAAAAATACTAGTAATATCAGTAATATGGACTGAATCGTGTCTTCCCTAAAACCCATATGTTGAAGTCTGCACCCCCCAACCCCCAGTACCTCAGAATGTGACTATATTTGGAGACAGGGTCTTTAAAAAGGCAATTAAGTTAAAATGAGGGTCATCAGGGTGGGCCTAGTGATGGTATCCTTATAAGAAGAGGAGATGCAAACTCATATATATATAGGATGGATAAACAACAAGGTCCTACTGTACAGCACAGGGAACTATATTCAATATCCTGTAATAGAAAATAATATGAAAAACAATATATTTATATGTATAACTGAATCACTTTGCAATACAGTAGAAATTAACACAACATTGTAAATCAACTATACCTCAATAAAATAAATTTAAAAAAAAAAAAGAAGAAGAGGAAATTTGGACACAGACACACACAGAGAAAGGGTGATGTGAAGACACAGGGAGAAGACCGCCATCTATAAGCCAAGGAGGAAGGCTTCAGCAGAAACCAGCCCTGCTGACACCTAGATCTCAGACTTGTAGCCTCCAGAATGGTGAGAAAATAAATTTCTGTCGCCAAAGCCACTCAGTCTGGAGTACTTAGTTCTGGCAGCCTAAACAAACAAATACAGTCACCACTGGTTTTGCTATTTTCTCTTCCCTCCCCATTACTATATACAGCATTCAAATATGCACATAACCTCTAGATTCTTCTGGATTTTTTTCTGACCTTACTATTTATGTTCTCCTTGGTAGGATATTCTCTCTTTCCCAAGCACTCTCTGATGGACTCACACGTTTTGGAACCAATTTGAAAGGGGTCTCTCTGTGCATAGGACACTTCTATGAAACTAGGAAGCTTCCGGTCCTGGGTGACTCTAGCTTCCAAGGCCTCTTTTTGATGTGACAAACTTTGCTTTTTTTTCAAGGCACTCAATTCCTTCATGGTCATCTCTAATTTTATTCTGAGTTGTCTTCCTTCCTCCCTGGCACTGTTCCTTTCAGCTCGAACTTTACTCCACTTTTCTCTCCAGTTGGCTGTGCAGTCTGACCACCATCGCATGGTCTTCTCCATCTGAGCAGCTCTGGCCTTGACCTCCTCCAGTTCCCGCAGGCGAAGTTCTTCACAAATGCCCCAGTCGTTGATGTTGCAGGAATGAGCATGGGAGTTGTGAGCGGCATGAGATTGCAGCGCATGAAGGGGCAAACAGGAGCTACAGGGGTCCTTGCGGGATGAGGCAGGTGTCCCCAGGTCACACGGTGGTTTAACTGATGACTGCTGCATCTGGAAGATTTGTGTTTCTTCAATTAACCGATGAATGGAATCTAAATTCATATTTATCTTTTCAGGCCTAAAAAAAGACAGAGAACATAATTGCATTTGAATTTCCTCTGCAATTATAAGAGCAAGACCGACATTTAAAACAGAAAGTGATAAAAACAATGCATCTTCTCAACATTGTATATTTTTCTTCCCACTGTAAAAATAGAGAGGATTTTATGCATTTGTAATTATCCTCAAAGAAACAGAAATCATTCACATTTAATTTTGCCAAACGAATACAAATAAATATATAAAGATGCAACTGGGGATAGCATAGGACGTGATTTTAACAAATCCAATTCTTTTCACGTAATATTTATTGTAACACATATTGTCCATTAACTGCTCAATGGTCCCCTTTTCCCCTGTTAACTAAAGCACAATTTGTTCAGGTGGAAGGCAGAAGCTGTTGATCTCTGGAAGGATAAGCTCCTATTCCAGTCCCAGGGGCTAAATCTTGAGTGGTCTAAATCTTCCATGACAACCCCCATTTAATTCACCATTCACTGGTTTTAAAGCAGCATATGACCTGGTTCTGGCTGATGAGATGTGAGGGGAAGTCTGCTAGAAAAGTTTCCCATCTAGAAAAATGTGAAAACATCAAAATGAGAAACCCTTTTCCCTCTGCTTTCTTCCTGCTTGAACAAAGACATGATTCTGGAAGACGGTAAGTGTAACAGCCACTCTGTAACATTAAAAATGGTGCAACAGATGGATGAAAAGAGCTTGATGTAACAATGGAGCTGCAGCATGAAACAAAGAATCCATACCTCTGGTTTCCTTGCTATGTGAGAATGATTAGCTATATTTATTTAAGCTATATTTATTTAAGCTATATTTATTATATACTTAGCTATATTTAGCTATATTTATTTAAGCTATGATTGAGTTTTCTGTTACTTGGAGTCAAAATGACATCTAACTGATACATGAATTAATTTCCTACTATGGTTAATATTATGATAAATTCAAAAAATAAAATATGAATAAGACATGGTCTTTATCCTTAAAGATTTTATAGCCCAGTAGATGAGACAAGCACATAAAATTTAAAATACATAATATGCCTATAAAAATATATTTATTTAATCAAATTTTTTTAGCATTGTATTATGTGTCAAATCAATGTTAGCTTCCTAGGATATGTACATGGTACTCTGGGGAGAACTGCTAAAGAAGTGATGAGCTGTTTCCTAGAAATTAAGAGGCTTCACAGACAACACTGAACAAAGTCTCAGTAATTTCAAAGCTTTAAAAATGAATTAAAAACAGCTTTCCATTCCAACAGCTTTGCATTGGTAAATGCAAACCTTTGTTATCAGTGTGTACACCCATTACTTTATTCAATATAGCAACATAACCACATTGAGGATTTAGCAAGTGGAACATTTTCTTTAAAATAAATGCTCAAATCATGCAGGTTAATCTAAAATTAATAAAGTTCTGGGCTTCCCTGGTGGCACAGTGGTTGAGAGTCCGCCTTCCGATGCAGGGGACACGGGTTCGTGCCCTGGTCCGGGAGGATCCCACATGCCGTGGAGCGGCTGGGCCCGTGAGCCATGGCCACTGAGCCTGTGCGTTCGGAGCCTGTGCTCCGCAACGGGAGAGGCCACAACAGTGAGAGGCCCGCGTACCGCAAAAAAATAATAATAATAAAATAAAATAAAATTAATAAAGTTCTGTGGTTGTATAAGATTAGCCATTTTTATTATCAAAGAAGATTTTCTGGTGTAAATAAGCTTAGATAACATTTTGTATTCATGACATTAACTACTCCCTTTTTTTCATTTCCTCTTATATAGTTACAGATCATAAACTGTCTTTTTATGAACCATCTATTTAATCAACTGAAGGGGTTTCATGATACCAATTAAGTTACAAAATAAACTTCTATTCACTGAAAACAAGGCTATATAATATTAAATGCATATCACTTGCAATTGTAGAAAAAAACACATTTTAATAAGTGTTCTGTAGAGATGCCAAACCAATTCACTCCTTATTATAATACTTATTATAATAATATAGATTTGTGGTTGTAATTATTTTTGTTAGCATTAGTATATGCCCAATCATATTTGAATTAGTGCTGACTTGGAGCAACTGTTCTTTTCATTTACCGTAACTCAGAGAGCAATGATAATATAACTGACCAAACTTCTTGGACCATTAGTAAACCAAGACCAATATGAAAAAAAAAAAGAACAAAAGGAACTCTCAATTAGAAGCATACCAAGTATTATATGTATATATATATTTATATGTATATATTTTTATATTTATATATATTTCACTATTTAATGAAATATTTCTTTTGGTAGAAATTCCAAAATGAAGACAGAAAATTTATTTCAGCATATTAAACTTAAATTTAACCTTGCCATTTTTCAAAATAAATCAGTATCATAAAATTGTAATGTCTTTTAAAATGTCTAACTTTTATTTCACTAGTGTTTTGAAGACTCTGTAATTAGCCTCTGGTACATTGAGATCTTGCCTACCAATTAACTATGTATTTTTTCACATCTGACTAAACAAAATTGAGTTGGGTTTAATTATTTAGTCCTTGAATTTCAATAGTATTTCCTGTTCTAAAGTGTTTCTCAAGCAAGTGTAATGGGGATATTTAATCCTCATGTGTATTTATTAAAGCATTCATTTTCTCTATACATATGTACCTAATCTTCACATTTTGTTTCAGATGACTATGAAAGCATTTTTCAGTGGTTGTAGCACAAAGCCTTTGATATATAGGAAAATATTTTAATGCTATTGACTCTGGTTTCTTATATTAATTTTTGGATTGTTTTTACCACAAAAAAAAAAGAAGTGGGGAGCACAAGGAAACTCTTGGAGGTGATGGACATGTTTATTATCTTGAGCATGGTGATGGTTTCACGGGTGCACACATATGTGCAAGCTCATCAAATTGTATATATTAAATACATGCAGTATTTTATACCAATTACACCTCAATAAAGCTGTTTTTAAAAAGTTCATACAACCAGGCTACCACAATTACTGCAAGTAATTTTGAATATAGTATATAGCCATATTAATAAAATTTGATGGGTCTACAATATGTAGACTATATTACTAAATGTATTATTTCTTGCCAAAGAGGAGCTTAATGTGTGAGACATTGGGCTCCAGAGTCTATTGGTCCAAGTTCTGACTCTGCCACTTTCTAGGTAGCTGAAAGTAGAAAAACCACATAAATTGCCTTTGACTCATATCCTTATTTGTGAAGGAAAACAGAATCATCATGTACCTCACTGAGTTCTTGTGACCATTAAGTGGGAAAATGCCTACAGATTGGCTAGCCAATTCTTCTCAGTGCTATACAAGTCACTGGTATGTCACCTTGGACTATTGCACTATTTAATTTTTTTCAGTATCATTCCTCTCTTTTGAAAGAGAAATGCTGTGCTTAAAAAATAGGGATAGCAACAGATAAATGTGATTTCGAAAAAAGAAAGCTCTGAATTTCATGTAATAAGGGTACAATCTCAATTTTTATATCATATTAATATTATTCAGTACTATTATTATCTCCATCCAAGATATGAAGAAACCAGGGCTTAGGGTTCTAATGTAGCCAGCCCAAGTCAGACACTAAGAAGGAGTCAACCCACAGAAAACAAATTCATGGTTACCAAAGGGGAAAGGGAGGTAGGGGAGTATGGGATTAACAGATACAAACTACTATACATAACACAGATAAGCAACAAAGATTTACTGTATAAAATACCTTATGATAACTTATAATGGAAAATAATCTGAAAAAAATTATATATATAACTGAATACTTTTCTGTATATCTAAAACTAACTCAATATTGTAAATCAACTATACTTTATTAAGAAAAAAATTTTAAAAATAAAAGAAAGGATAGGGCTTCCCTGGTGGCGCAGTGGTTGAGAGTCCGCCTGCCGATGTAGAGGACACGGGTTCGTGCCCCGGCTCGGGAGGATCCCACATGCCGTGGAGCGGCTGGGCCCGTGAGCCATGGCCGCTGGGCCTGCGCATCCGGAGCCTGTGCTCCGCAACGGGAGAGGCCACAAAAGTGAGAGGCCCGCGTACCGCAAAAAAAAAAAAAAAAAAGAAAAGAAAGGATAAAGAAAAAAGAAGGGGTCAATCCAGTTTGGGAATTGAGGAAATTTGAACCCAGGGCCAATGCCTCTCCATATCAAAACTCTCCAGCTTCAAAATACCTATTTCCACTGTAGTGAGATCACCTTTTAGATTATTTCATAAATACATTTGACAGAGTCTCATGCTGGATATTTTTACGTTCAGATATCTCCCATTAAATCAAACTACAAGTAGTCAACTGATCCTGACATTGCGTTTTGAGTCAATTCAATCTCCTCCTCATTGCTTAGAGGACCTGCAAGGTCTAGGCTTGTCCATTCCTCCATGCTTCCACCACCCTGGTGTGTCTGTACCTTGTACAAACCTCACCTCAGTGATCTCCTTTGTGCAATCTGATTGCTATGCAGGTGCACTCTCCCCTCTCTCCACACACCCAGTTCCTCCTGGCTTCTCATCCTTCAGGTAGCAGCTGCTGGGACCTATGCTTGACTCTCCTCCGTCCCCTGGAGGCCCTACATCTGAGGCCCTCCCTCTGGCCTCCTCTGGATAGTGAACAAAATAGACATGGCTTCTGCCATCCTGGGACCTTGCTAACTACCAACAGCAATAAATCAAGCTAACACAAATTTTAACTGTCTTTGAAAGAAATAACCAGTGTGTTGTGATTTAACACATACCTATATACTGAGAGAAGTCTCTCTGAAGTGAAGGTATGTGTCTTAACACATACCTATATACTGAGAGAAGTCTCTCTGAAGTGTTATCAGAAGCATGAGGTGGACCAGAAATAAAAGCATTTTTGGCATAAGTTACAATATCAGGGCAGAACAAAATAGGGTCCAAAGGGATTTTTGTTTTATTGTTTATATGTATTGCTTTCCATTAACCTATAGGAAATGAATTTTATATGAAACCCTTCTTAGTTTTTTTTCTAAGACACACAGGACCTCTAATGCATATGCAATAATGTTAATAAAAGCCATAGCAAGGAGAAAATAGATTAATACAGATATAAAACATAATGCTAAGGAATAATTACTATAGATATGACACCATACACTGTGATAGAAAGAGAAAAAGAAGGATCAGTTTTTAATATTCAGGAAAGTAAAACATCATGTTGTATTTTAAAATGTGGCCTGTCAAACATGCACAAGTAATTAGTATAAAAACACATGCATTTTGTATGGGTCAATGCAGAAAAATACAATATATTTTAGGAATGTTTTGCAAGAGAACACTAAATATTAAACGTGAAGACTGCAGCTGTGATAGTAAGTGAAATAATTACAATGAATGGCCATATGACATCACATCGATATAGGTCAAGCTTTGCCCACAGTATTTTAAAAATATTATATTTTAAAAATCCATACATGGTGGCAAATTACACAGACAGTTATAGTCTACATTTGCTGATGTGAATGTGAGATTCTGGAATCATGTAGAGGCAGGAAATACTTGCACAAAAAAGGCAACTAAACAATATAAAACTTGTGCAAGTTGCCATTTATTTAAAGTTTAGATACTTTATTTTCTAAAAGTATAAAATAAGCACAAATGCAAATGTTTTGTCAATAAAACGTGTATATTTATGTTTTCCAAGAGTCATTATTGAATTTAAATTGCATTATCTGATCAGATAGAAATTATCTTTATTTTAAAGAACTGGAATTCATGTGATAAGCCCTGGCTTTTTTTAGCCGACTCTTCATTGCTTCCTATCTTTTTAACTTCTTACTATTACCTAGAATTATTGAAGCCATGTATCACTGTTTTAAATTAATGCGATGTCTTTTCTTTAGTCTAGGTTTCCAGGAAAATTATTTGGGAAAAATAATGTTCTTAGATAATGCTTAATAATAAAAAATTAACCTCATTTCTTATAAAATAAACTATTTCAGAATTAAACTATTTCAGAATAATCTCTCCACATAGCATCTTGATGTTATTGCTACATTTCCAGACAATAGCAATGTTTTCTATGCTTTTAGAGGCTAAGAAACGAATTGCTACATTAAAATAATAACCTTTTGGGCTTCCCTGGTGGCGCAGTGGTTGGGAGTCCGCCTGCCGGTGCAGGGGACGCGGGTTCGTGCCCCGGTCCGGGAGGATCCCGCGTGCTGCAGAGCGGCTGGGCCCATGGGCCATGGCCGCTGGGCCTGCGCGTCCGGAGCCTGTGCTCCGCGGCGGGGTAGGCCACGGCAGTGAGAGGCCCGCGTGCCGCAAAAATAATAATAATAATAACCTTTTAGGTCATAGGTAAAAGTGATCAGTCTTACTTCTTCAAGAATATGAACGAAGGAGTAAAGAAAGATCCAAAATCCACAATCCATGTTATAAAGTACCAATGTATCATTTGTAATGAGCCTTGGAAAAATAAAATTTCTGTTTTTTGGCAGGCTGATCACCTTGAAGCTTTTATAGTGCTTTGCCTGCCAAGCACAAACTTAGGTTCAGATAATTTAGAATTTCTTGGAGGATATAACATAATTTAACTATTCTTGTGTGGTACTTGGGGTGTCAATCAGGTTCAAGAAAGTTCTGTTTTAAAATATTCCTGACATGTTTCACCAGTGAACAGATCTTACGACAGAAAGATATTTCATCTAAGATTTGCGTTTACAGCTTAAGTATATTTCTTCTAACAGTACATATAAAATCTGTGCTACTTACTACCAATTTGTATGGGAGCCTGACACTTGTTGAATTCCTTAGCATTTTTTAATATTTATGTTAATTTCAAGGTTTCAGTGAAGAAAACCACAAACTGTCCCAATTTTCTCATGCAATCTAATCCAACTTAATCTTGCGAAAATATCCATTGAGACTTTAAGCCAAAAGTTGACGTTAGTATTAGCTGTGGTAGAACTATAAAGCCCAGTCGAATCTTATTTTCATGTAAGAATAATCTTGCTACAATTTCCAGGTGGCTAGCAGTCAGGGTGCACATTTTATTAGAAAGAACAGCAAAAACATTGTCATGTCAAAGATCCTACCACTTTCCAAAGCTGGGCAGGTGGCCCTGAAGCTGGAATTTACGTTGCTGTGCTTACACCATTTTGTGTAATTTCACAGAGATTAAATAATGTAGAGGACAATAAAACTGTGTCCACAAATATTAGAAAATTAAAATCCAGAAGAGCACACAGCCAACAACTCAAAATTATAATTATTAAGTCATAATGTGAGACGAATGACCCTATGAAATAACTCCTATCACAGTTTCACGACAAACCACGTGGTGCTGAGAGGACCTGTGCTTTCCATTCTTTTTTCTGTTTGTTCTTTATTGAAAAGGTATTCACTTGTTAACATTATAAATTTTCTCTAATATTGAATTCATCAACGTTTTCCAATATGTATGTCCATTTTAGGGTTGCAGTGAACAAAACCACAAACCATCCCAATTTTTCTATGCATTTCCTAAGCAAAATGCCTAAGCCACCCACCCCATTCACATGTGCTCTTAAAGAATGTGTGCAGCTAAGTCAGAAATTCTTCATAGATCTGGTTACACTTTGTCCTGAACGAGAGAAAGTTCTTTTCATGTCAGTATGTTTCAGTAATGTTTTCTCACACCCATTTGATGGAATGTGTATGTAGCTGCCAAGCTATTCTACGTCAGCTGACTGGCAAGTTTTCACAGGCTTAATAATGAAGTTTGGAGAATATAACTCAAATGACTGTCATATTTACTTTTGAAATGCAGTTATAAAAGATTTTAATAAAAATATTTATTCTTAAAGTCTGTTCAATTTTCCTGACAGAACATTCTTTACATTAATAATACAAATTGACTGAAATGTATTCCACATCAAAAAGCTAAGAGGAAAAAGAAATTGATATCAGAAGTAGAAACGTTCCAATGTATTTAGATATTTGTGAGCTATACCTATGAATAATATTTCCAAATACTTTGTTTCATTCACCCTACTTCTCACTAAAGCAAAGCAACATTCACATAAAGGCATGTATGATATTGTTTGTGAAGCTTTACTTCTTACGCATGATCTGGAATTTAATTATCAGTGTAAAGAGCTTAAAATTGGTGGCAGAGATAAAAATTCACCCTTTTGAATGATCAGATCAAAGAAAAAGTCTTTAAAAAGCCCAGCTACCCCAAATCACAAGAGTATTGGTTCATCATATGCTATAGAGAGCATACAGAAAAGATGGGGCAAGACAGGTTTTATTCCGGACAAGAGAAAGACCAGATTTAAGGAACCAACACCCCCCAGAGTTCAAGAGGTAACTTGGCAGCCCTTGGGTTTGCAGCTACTCTTTGTAAGAGCTAATGAGGGCCTCATACCCAAAATATTTGCCACAGTAATCTTCAGAAGTTTCAAAATTACTACCCCCCAACAAGAAGTTGTGTAAGACTGTCATCTTTGCCTTGATGGTCAAGTAAAGCAACATTTTAAATACAGAAGTTAGTATTTATTTATTCAGTATAATCATTAGACAGTGTCATGATAAAACGCATTTAAGTTGAGCTCAGGGGCAGTAGACAATTCTGCAAATAATCAACACAGTAAAGGTGGTATATTAGTTTCCTATTTCCCCTGTAGCAAATTACCACAAAGTTAATGGCTTAAAACAACACAGACTTATTATGTTACATTTCTGAAGTTCAGAAACCCCAAATGAATCTCTCTGGACTAAAATCAAGGTGTTGGTAGGGCTGGTTTCTTCTAGAGGATCTGAAGGGAGAATCCATATCTAAAGGCAACTGCATCCCTTGGCTCGTGGCCCCTTCCTCAAATCACCCCAATCCTTTGTTCCCATCATCACCTCTATTACTAACACTGATCCTCTCTCCTTTTATAAGGACCCTTGTGATTATATTGGCCCTGCTTGGATAATCCACAATAATCTCCCCATCTCAAAATGCTTAAGTTAATCACACCTGCAAAGTCTCTTTTACCATACTGTATAAGATACCTTACTGCAGCTTCTCTGGAGATTAGGGGTTAGGATGTGGGCACCTGGGCTGGGGGCATTAGTCAGCCAACAACAGGTGACATAGTGGAAAGAGATTGAACTTTGAAACTACAAAGATATGAGTTCAAATTCTTGGTTTGTCATTTACCACCTTGTGACCTTAGCAACTTAATTAACCTTTGTGATAAAGCTTCTTCATCTATCAAATGGGGATATTAATAGTTTTGTAATAAGTTGTTTCAAGAGTGTCACATGAATTTTCCCTCAATACTGGATCATTCTCTTTAGCACACCAATTGCAACATTACCACCTTCCTCACCAAGTAAATGTCCCATTTCCCTGCACCCATAACAAAAGAGACAATGTAACTAATGTGTTAGTTCCTCTGCTTTCATCCCCTCACATCCCATTTTCTCATCAACCCATTTCAACTGGAAATCTGCACACTCCATTCCACAGAAATTCCACTTGTCAAGGTCACAAATGACCTCAAATCGGATATTCATCTTTTTCCCTTGCCTAAATTGACTTCAGTAATATTCAAAACCGCTGAAAATTCCTTGCTTTTTAAACACATGTGTCTTTTGTTTTCCTTATCACCACACCCTTCTGATTATTCCATCACCTCCTCCTTCTTGGTCTCCTTTATTTCTCCCTACTGTTCCTCCCTAAATATTAGAGAGTCCAAAGCTTGATGACACTAGTGAGAATGTCTTTGCCATTGACTGCCAAATTCATATCTCCAGTCCCTCAATTGGTCCTGAGCTCTAGATTAATGTAGTATTTTCTCTATATCTCCACTTGGGTGTCTAATAGGAGTCTCTACCTCCACCTTAACATTGACCAAATTGAAATCTTGATCCTCAGCCCTCTGCAAATTTGTTTTTTCCCATTGCTAACATCACAGTAAATGGCAACACCATCCATCCAACAGCTCAAGTCAAAAACCTAGTTTCTCTCTGACCCACATTTAGTCAGCAAGTTCTATTGCCTCATTTCTTCAAGTTACTTGCTAGATCCATGTACTTCCATCCACCTTCGTTGTCTCTGTCTTGTGGAAACAATTCCCACTCATCTCAACATTACTGCTACTGAAATGTCTATTAACACTTCTCTCTATCTATTTGGTATGCATCAGCCAAAGAATCCTTTAAAAAAATAAATAAAAATATATAACTCTCTAATTAAACTTACCAATGCCTCCCTATAACAATTAGAATAAAATGAAAACTTTTAACCACAGTCTCAGTTTCAAATGATCTAACACCAGCCTCCCTCCAGACCTCAATTCCTACCACGCCAACCCTTCTCTGCCTTCCCTGCTTGCTCCGGTCAAGCTGACTTTCTTCCTATTCTTTGAAGAGGCCGTGCTCATTCCTGCCTTGGGACCTGTGAGTGGAATGCTCTTCCCTCAATCCTTGGATTTTAATATGTTCTGCTCTGAGTATTTAAAATTTTAAAGGCAATGAAGGTTCAAACTAAGAGGGTAAAATGCTAACAGTAGAATTTCAAGCATCAACCTTCCGATGTATAATAAAATGTGTATAATAAAACAATTTTTGAAACACTTTTAATGTACATCTTACATGATGCTTATGGAAGTTCTGTTTGGTAGGTATGGGTGCCTGGACCAATGTCAAGAAACCTGAGAAATGGCAGAGACAGGACTTAATTTAGATCTTTCATCTCAAAGTTTAGCACTATTGCCACTATACCGAATTGTTTCTTTCACAAATGTTCAGGATAAATATCAGCATCCTGACCCAAACACCACAGCAAAGCGTGTTGTCTCATTGCCTCTTAATTTAAGGAAAGCGAGGGCTTGGGGGAAGAATTTAGTTTCAACCCATCAAAGCATCCAGAAGGCTACAGAATTTATCAGCCAATTGTTTCTTATAACAGAAAGATCTAAATGCTAGGAAAGGGCTTCCCTGGTGGTGCAGTGGTTGAGAGTCCGCCTGCTGACGCAGGGGACACGGGTTCGTGTCCTGGTCCGGGAAGATCCCACATGCAGCGGCTCGGCCGGGCCCGTGAGCCATGGCCGCTGAGCCTGTGCGTCCGGAGCCTGTGCTCCGCAACGGGAGAGACCACAACAGTGAGAGGCCCGTGTACCGCAAAAAAAAAAATTTTTTTAAATAAAAATAACAAAATAAATGCTAGGAAGGCTGGGTGAAGAAGAAGGTTGTGGCACGAACACTTCTTGCCCTGTTCTCACAACCTTAGTCTCAAAGCAAGATTTTCTTTTGGAGCCCAGCTTTCCCGCATCAACGTAGTATTAAATTGCCTGTTCAAAAGAAGAAAATTAAGGAATTTAGGTCTCAGTACCCTGAAGGTGCTTTCCCAAGCCACCTCAAAAAATGTATACCACATACATGAGTGTGTATGCATATACATGTGTGTGTACGTGTGTATATACACAATGTACATATACATATCTATACAAATAGAAAATCACATTTTAACTGGGTTGTGTATGATTTTAATAGTATTATTTAGCAGATTGAACTACACTTTTGTGTGTATTTAGGAATGTCAACAGTACTTGGTGAAAATAATTCCTTCATGGCAAAATACTCTTCTGTTTTTGCTACAATTACACAGCAGCAAAGACTTAAGGGAAAATTATAGTTACTTTCAATGTATTTTGGATATAAATTTCTGTTTCATTATTGTTTCCAAGGTTCATGTAACATACTTATAAAATCTTTTTCGGATTCAAAAAATATAAATCATCTGCATAGACTATCACATTCTCAGTAAATGTTTATTTCATTGTAGACCATGAATTAATAATCACTAACATACACTAAGATTATATTTTTACATCCAAATCATACATGCTTACTAAGCATGGTTTATGCTATGATAGAAAAGAGCAGGGCCTATTTTAAAAGACTAGACTTTTAAAAATTATTTGATAGGTCTGGTCAAGTAGAGGCAGATGTACAGTTGAAATAGTTCACTGAACCTTCATTTCTGTTAGATAGTAAGTGGTAAGATAAAAAAAATATTTTTAAGAATTACTAAGAAAACTAACAAATTTCCAAAATCAAGTACACCTTAAGAATAAAATAATTTATTGACTCTGAGTTAACATTAACCAGAATTATTTTCAATGCCACTGATTAACCTTCAACTCTGTATTTATGGCATTTAGATTCAAAATGAGAAAACTTCTTGGCATTGTACAGAATCTACACATTATTGTTGTATGCTGAAATCCAAACTGAAATTTTTGGTGTGTGACGTAGTCTAATCTTGCCAAAAGATCCCTGAAAGAAGTAGTTCAAGAGAGTTCTCAGACATCAAATATAAAAAAGAAAAGAATAAAAGCAGCCTAACATATTAAATTATAAACATATGGATGGAATTTCCTTTAAACTACTCTTGAGTCTAAACCTTAAGGGTAAAGAATTAAAAAAAAAACATATTTGAGGTTTCCATAACACAAAACACTTGAAAAGTTAGGGGATTCAACTACTCCAAAGACAGAAGAGATTTCTACTCTAATATTGAGTAAACTGAACCTTCTCTCCTACTATTTTGAAATATCTGTACTCTACAATTAAAATGTCAATCCTTATTATGTAGCCTTGTAATAAATATTAATGAATATATATATTAGTTGAGAGGTTTTTATTTATTATTTGTTTTTACATTCTGGAGCCAGAAATACTAAGAGATGAAGAGAAAATGCAAAATAAGAAAGGTACATACTTTATAATTGAATTTTTACTGAGATAACTGTAAATTCACATGCAGTTGTAGGAATAATACCAAGAAATCCATGAACATGTTAGCCAGTTTCTCCCAGTGATGACATCTTCCAAAACTATGTACAATGTCCCAGTCAGGATATTGAGATCAATACAGTTCACTGAACTTATTCAGATTTTCTCAGTTTAACTTGTATCCATTTGGTTTGTCTATATATTTTTTCTATACAATTTTATCATACGTATGGGTTTGTGTATCCACCACTCCAGTCAAGATAGAACCCACAGTCTTCATGTTCCCTCACCCTGTCACTAATCCCTGGAAACCACTAAATTATCTCCATTTCTAAATTTTCTTATTTCTAAAATTTTCTCATCACAAAAATATTATGGAAGTTTAATAATGCATCATGCAATCTTTACAGATTGGCTGTTTCACTCATTCACTCTGCATAGTACTCTGGAAATCATCCAAGTTGTTGCAAGCATACATATTCTGCTTTGGGGTTTTTGTGTTCATTGCTGAGGAGTATCCCGTGGTAGGTAAGTGCCACAGTTTGTTGAACCTGCTAACCTATTGAAAGACATCTGATCTGTTTTCAGTTTTTGGCTATTAGAAACAAAACAGCTATAAACATTGATATAATGGTTTTGCATGAACATAACTTTTCATTTCTCTAGTATAAATGTCCATGAGTTCAACTGTTGGGAAATAAAGTAATTGCATGTTTAGTGTTATAAGAAACTGGCAAAGTGTTTTCCAGAGTGACTATACCATTTTACATTTTCATCCTCTCCAGCATAAGTGTTGTCACTATTTTTTTCATTTTAGCCATTCTGATAGGCATATCTCAGTGTGGTTTTAATTTGCATTTCCCTGATAGCTAAAAATGTATTTTTATGTGTTTACATACTATAATGTATATCATTTGGGGTGAAATGTCCTTTCATATGTCTTAGCCATTTCTAATTGAATTTTTGGTTTTTGCTATTAGGTTTTCAGAGATACAGCCATTTGTCAGATACATGGTTTGCAAATATTTTCTCCCAATATGTATTTTCTCTTTTCATTCCCTAAACATGGCCTTTCACAGAGCAACAGTTTTTAATTTAGATGGTGTTCAATTTACCAATTTTTTGGTGCATTGTGCTTTTGGTGTCCAATCTAAGAATTCTTCACCTAGCTCTAGATCCCAAAGATTTTCTCCTATATCTTTTTATAAACGTGCAAAGTGGAATGTTCTACAGTTAAGTCCATTTTGAGTTAATGTTTGTATCACGTGTGAGGTTTAGGACAGTATCAGTTTTCACCTGTAGAGGTCCAATTGTTCCAACACCATTTGTTGTCAGGTTATCCTTCCTTCATTGAATTTCTTCTGCATCTTTGTCAAAAATCACGTGAGCATATTTGTTTGGGTCCATTTCTGGGTTGTCTATTCTGTTCCGTTAATCTATGTGTCTATTGCTCCCCATCTACTTGGGGAGCAATAAACACTATCTTGATTATTGTACTATGTAGTGAGACAATACCTGGTGGAGTGATTCCTCCCACTTTATTCTTCTTTGTCAAGACTGCTTTAACTATTCTAGAGCTTGTGCATTTTTTTATAAACTTTAAAACAATCTCATCTATGTGTACAAAAAAAACTTACTGGGCTTTGATGAAAATTGCATTAAACCAATACATCAGTTTGGGGAGAAGTAAAATCTTTATTACACTGAGTCTTCAAACCTATGGACAGAGCATGCCTCTCCATTTATTTAGATCTTTGGATTCTTTCAGCAGAAGTTTGCAATTATCAATATACAGGGCCTATATATGTTTTAGGTTGCATTTTCTTTGGAGTGATTATAAATGATATTGTGTTTTTTGTTTATTTTTTCATGCATTTATATCAGTATATAGAAATGCAATTGATTTTTGGTGTGGTGCTCTTGTATACTGCAAACTTGCTGAACTCACTAATTCTAACAGTTTAGCTTTGGGTTTTGCAAATTTCTTGGCATTTTTCTATATAGACTGTCATGCCATCTGTAAATGGGAACAGTTTTATAACTTCCTTTTTGATCTAAATGCCCTTTATTTCTTTTTCTTGCATTGTTGCAGTGGCTAGAACTTCCAGTGCTATGTTAAATAAAAGAGCAGACATTTTTTCCATGTTCCCAATCTTAGGGGAAAAGCATTCAATCTTTCAGGATTAAGCGTGATAATAGTTGTACAGTTTTTTTCCAGGTACTTTTTGTCAAGTCGAGGCATTCCTCTCCATTCTTAGATCGCTGAGACTTTTTTCTATCATGAATGAATGTCGAATTGTATCAAATGCTTTTCTGTATCAGTTGATATAATTATATGATGTTTATTCTTTAGCCTGTCGGTATAGGAAATTACACTGATTGATTTTCAAATGTTGGAAGTCTTGTATATCTGGAATAAATTCCTTTTGGTCATTGTGTATAATTATTTGTAACATTTTTGAATTTGTCATGGTATGATGTTGTTGAAGATTTTTACATAAGTTCATGCAAGATATCAGACTACAGTTTTCTTTTTTGTACTGCCTTTGTCTGGTTTCAGGATCAGGGTAATAATGGCTTTAAAAAATTAGGTTGGAAAATATTCCCTCTTTTATATTTAGGAAGAACATGTGTAAAATTGGTATTGATACTTTAAATATTTGGTAGTACTATGGTCCAAATGTTTGTGTCCTCCCCAAAATTATATGTTAAAATCCTAGCGCTCCGTGTGATGGTATTAGGAGGAGGGGCCTTTGCAAGGTACTTAGGTCAGGAGCCCTCCTGAATGGGATTAGTGCCTTTATATAAAAGGCCCCAAGAGCTTGCTTACCCCTTCCACAAGTGAGGACACAGTGAAAAAGCACCAGCTATGAATCAGAAAAGGGCCTCACCAAAATGCAACCATTATGGCACCTTGATCTTGGACTTCCCAGAGTCTAGAATGGTAGGAAATAAATGTCTATGTTGTTTATAAGCAACACATTCTGTGGTATTTCGTTATGGTAGCCTGAACAAAAGAATTCTCCAGTGAAGCTATATAGACATGGCAATTTCATTTTTGGAAAATTTTTAGTCATAAATTCAAATTTCTTTAATGTTTGTTAGACTTCAACTATTGTCTTTCATCTTGGTTGACTTTTGATATTTTATGGTTTTAAGGAATTGATCCACACCTTCTAGGTTGTCAATTTATGAACATAAAGGTGCTTAATAATATTCCCTTATTTTCCTCATAATGACTGCAGGATGTGTAGTGATGTCCCCTATTTTAATCTTGATGTTCGTGATTTATGTCTACTCTCTTTTCCTTTTTGTCAGTATTGGTAAATGTTTATCAAATACTCTTGATTTTTTTGAAGAACCAGCTTTGAGTTCATTGATTTTCTCTATTGAGAAATACAGAATTTCCTGTTTTTAATTTCATTGATTTTCCTGTTTTTAATTTCATTGATTTTCTCTATTGAGAAATAGAGAATTTCCTGTTTTTAATTTCATTGATACCTGCTTATACCTTTATTATTTCCTTCTTTCTTCTTTTTTGGGTATATTTTGCTCTTCTTTTTCTAGTTTCTTGAGGTAGAAACTTACATTACTGTTTTGAGACCCTTCCTTGTTTCTAATGTAAGAATTTAGTTCTACAAATTTCCTTCTCTGCACTGCTTTAGTTGCCCCACAAATATTTGATGTTATATCTTCATTTAATTCACTTCTGTATAATTTTTATTTCCTTTGAGAAATCTTCATTGACCCATGGATTATTTAGACATGTACTATTTAATTTCTACTTCTTTAGAAATATTTCTATTGTTGATTTTTAGTTGATTTCACTATGCTAAGAGAACATACCTGCATGATTTCAATTTTTTGAATTTGTTGAAGATTTTTTTTTTTGGCTTAGGATTTGGTCTATCTTGGTTAACATTCCACAGCACTTGAAAATATGTATATTCTGCATTTGGGGGGTAGAATGTTCTATATATGATAATTAGATCATTTTGGTTATCTAGATCTTCTATATCTTTGTTGATTCTCCATCTAGTAATCTGCTAGACCCATCAGTTAACTCATCAGTTGCTTAGAGGGGTTGTAGAAGTCCTCAATTTTTGATCTATCTCTTTCTCCTTTCAGCTCGATCAGGCTTTGTTTCACCTATTTGGAGACTGTGTTGTTTTGATGTACATTCATTTAGGCTTGTGATGTATTCCTAATGGACTGATAAATTTCCCTCCTTGCCTAGGTCTATGGTGGTTTTTTGTTTGTTTGGTTTGTTTTGTTCTGCTATGAAATACCTTCTCTGACATTAATGTACCACCCTAGCTTTAAAAAAGAAAAAAGTTTGGATGGTGTATTTTTTCCATTCATTTTTCAAGTTATTTATGTCACTGAATTTGAAATGAATTTTTTGTTAAATTAGTTAAATTTCTTGTTAAACACTATAGTATATAGTGTGCTCATGTTTTTTTGTTTTGTTTTGTTTGCTTGTCTTATCCACCCTGCCAATCTCTGTCTAATTGCTGTATTTAAGCCATTTACATTTGAGGTAATTATTGATATGTTGGACCTTAAGTCTAAGCAATTTTATTATGTTTTCTGTTTGTTTCCTCTGTTTCATTCCTTTCTCTTCTTTGTTTTCCTATAGGCCATTTGAACATTTCTTAGGATTCCATCTGCTTGATGTATCTGTAGAATTTTTGACTGTTCATATACTCACTTCGTACAGTTTTCATACTGGTTGCTCTGGGAATAAAAATAGACAGATGTGATATCATAGTCTACTGGAATTAATGTTTCACCACATTAAGTGAAGTGAGGAAAACTTCTGTTTAGGTCCTTTTACCTCCTCTGTTCTTAAACATCACTTTCTTGAGTATAAGATGGTGTTGTAATTATCATTTCAATCATCAAATGTGATTTACAAAACCTATGAGGAGAAAGACATCCTTTTATATGTAATCCTAATTTTGCTGTTTGATTTCTTTCTTGTTTTCCAATGCTCCAAGATTCCTTCTTTTATCATTTCCATTTTGCTTGAAGAACTTCCATAGCCAATCTTTAAGGGTAAGTCTGCTAATGACAACATCTTTTAGTTTTCTCTCATCTGATTTATTTCCCTTTCATTCCTAAAGGAAATTTCACTAGGTAAAATTTGTGCTTGATACTGATTTTCTTTCAACTTGTAGCTTCCATGACTTGTAGCTTCCTTGTAGCTTCCATGACTTCAGGTAAAAAATACAATCAAATTGGTGTTCCAAGTGTTGACATTTTGTATTAAGAATTCAGCACTGGTTATTTAGCAACATAAATTTTATGGCATATAAAAATCTTTCATTTTAACTCATTTAAAAATATCAAATATAGATAGTAGTTATATAACAATTAATGTGATTAATCAGGTGTTAATAAATGCCAATAAAAAGCAAGACTATGGCTATGACTTCAAGCCACAAAACTGTGTTTTGTTCTATGGTTTCCTTAACCTATGGATAATTGGATAAAATGATTTTTAAACAGTCAGTTCAAAATGTTTTCTTTCAATGCACATGAATAATATCTTTATTATTATCATTATAAAAAGAAAGTGTAGTAAGCACATTTCTAAAATGTCCCCCCAGTTATTCCCACCATTTGATAGTCATAACCTTGTGTAATTCCCTCCCACTCACTGGGGGCTAGTTCTAATTACATGATTCTAATTAATATAATATTGCAAAAGTGATGAGATGTCACTTCTGAAATTAGGTTATGAAAGGACACCACCTCTGTCTTATGAGCACTCTGCCTATCACCCCCTCTCTTGGTCATTCTGATGAAGCCAAGAGCCATGTCATAAGCTTTCCTGTGGAGAGGCTCACATGGCAAGGAACTGAGGGTCGACCCTCGTCAACAATTTATGAGAAATTAAATCCTGCCTACAACAATTTGAGGGAGCTTGGAAGCAGATCCACCCCAAGATGGAGGTAAAGACCACTGTAGCCGAGGCAGACACTTTAACTAAAGCCCTTTGAGGGACTCAGAGACAGGACCCAACTGAGCCATACCTGATTCCTAACCCACAGAAACTATGAGACAATAAATGCTGTTTTAAGTCACTACATTGTGGTATAATTTGTTATACAGCAATACAGAAAGACAATCCATGACCATTAAATCCCTTCCTCAAATTATCATTTATCATGGCCATCCATCACAATTTAGTCTAAGCTCACACAAAAGTGAAAGTACTTAAGAAATAAAATTTTAACAATTACCAATTAAAGTCAGTATCAATACAAAAGTTAAATGATATTAAATGAGGGAAAAGGAAGCAGTAAAAATCAATCCAAATGCCAATCACAGGATTAAGAGAAAATAAATTTTATGGTGTTTCTTCAGATAATGTTAAAATGCAAAGGGTTCATGGCACTACAGATATATTGTATTCAAGGGAATAAATGTAATAAATATTACCTTATTTAAATTAGATATCTTGACATTAGGCAAAACTGGCTGGTCTTTTTGAGAGCCATCACAATAAGAGGCAGCTACCCATGTCATTAATTTACAGAAAAACATCATGAAGCCAATTCAAAAAATGAAGAAAACCATCACAAACCAAGCAAATGACATATGTCATCAGAGCGACCACAACAAATCAACAAAATTACCTCTTATTGCTTCGCCTATTGTACTTATATTGCAATTCAAATACCTTAGAGTATTTGAGCAGCTTCAGTTTATTAATCACTGTTCTAAAGTTTTGATGTTAGTTTGATAGCACAGAAAAGTTTCTTTACAGATTACTGTGAAATAGCTAAAAGACTGCAGTCGCCACACAAGCAAAACCTGAATTGTCCAAAAAATCCATTTTTAGTCTCTGTTGATATTTGGGAAATCAAAAACCATAAAGGAAAAATATTTTGGATTTTAATTGGTATATTTTGGCTCTTTGAAGAGGTAATAATAACAGGAAATATAAACTGACATTCAACAATGCCTTTAACAACTTAAAATTAGAAAATGAGGACAGTGTACAATTCACTTTCCTAAAATGTTTCTCAAGAGCACGTGACAGTCTACAATTACAGAAGACTTGAAGTTGCTCTAGCACATTTAATTCAATGCATATGATTTCCTCTCTAGAGATAAGTGAAAATGGGCATGCTCATTTTTATATTTTAATATTCTGATAAATTAATTTATTGAAAAGTATTTTTTACAATTGACAGTAAGATATTGATTTGCTTTTGGAAAAATGAAGAATGCCTACTAGTTGTTTAGAATTTTTCTTTCCCATTTTTGAATGTGAAATACAACCATACGAGAAAAGCTTTCTATTGAAACAGCATTTTTTTAAAGTTCAGTAGTGATAATTTTGAACACATAAGGTGGCATTAAAATCATGAAGTTTTGTAATTTCATCAATCAAGTTTGATTTGAGGATAATTCGTTTTTTAAATGCTTATCAACTAACATATTTTATAACATTTATCTTTAGATAAGAATAATTTCTGCATATCAAATTACAGATAAACTGAACTGTATGCCATCTTAAATTGAAATTTGGAGACAGAAAAAAAGAGAGAAAAAGCAAGAGAAACTGTCAAGCAACTTCCTAAGCATTTCACATATATTAACCTTTTTACTTCTCACCATAACCAAGATATCTGATTGTACTTCTGTCTTTATGCCTCTCTATTTTCTATTTGTTCTGAGTCTATGTGTGAGTGTGTGAGAGTATATGTATGTATGATAGACAAATAGATTCTTCAATTCAGCAAAAGTATATCCCACATTTTCATTATTGTAAATTGTTTTTACAAGGTGTAATTTCACAGAGCCTCTGGCCTAACAGAAAAGATTTTAAAATATTTATAATTCTACCTTAGTCTGGCTATTCTATATTATTCAAACGATGACTTGTACACATTTCAATATTTTCATTTCTCTGAGTATATTTTTTCCAATAATATCGACTTTAGGAATGTGATCAAAAATCATTTGCTAAAAATTTGCTATTTCAAACTAAAGTACCAATTTGACATGTTAAACATTTATCCTTTTGCATCTGTAAAATCTGTTTTAAACAATAAAAAATTCCATCATTGGAAAACTTCACAGCAGTTTTTGCGATATTTAGAATGGCCTCCAATTTCATAGTTTTACAAGTTTCTCAGTTAAAGTGATATTTAACGTAACATATTTAGTAAAACCTCTACACTCACTATGTCCAAAAAGAAGAACTTAAATTTAAAACTCTTTGACAGTTGTCTCCTAAGGGAATTTTGAAATTATTTTTGGATATCTTCTTTTATTTTTACCTGTAACTACATTACTGTCTATATTCTTACTCAAAATGGTATATGTTTTTAAATTTAAAATAGCTTTTTAAATTTATTAATTAAATACTACTGATTTTTTCCCTAGAAAATACAAAAGGACTTTGAAACATATTGTGTACATTATCCTACTGCCTGTATTTGGCATGTTTTCATATTACACTTCCCACACAGAACAACACTTAGCATTTTTCATTATTGAGAAGAATTTTGAGGAAGCAAGGTTTGTTTTCTCTCTAGGGTATTCAAGTGTTGTATTTGAGTTCAGTAGAAGAATTAGGAAAGTGATTATAATAGTGTATTTCAACAACAGTTAACATAAAATATAAATATTATATTTATAAAACTAATGAATAAAAAATTTTATAAAATACAACATCTTGGAAAATGCAGACTTAAATATATTTGCGAACAAGTGAAAATAAGAAAAACTACTATACTGAATTTAAGACAAGCAGGAAGTATTTATTTTAATCGTTGCTATTAAAGGCCCAATGAGGCTTGTTTATTGCCTGTAGTCTTTCTTTTTTGACTTAAACATGTAGTTTTTGTGCCAGATTCTCATTTAGTGCAAAAGCCATCAATTTGATTATGGAAACTCCTTTAGGTTGGGAAATTCTCTACAGAACACAGAAAATGAGCCACATTGGATAGTCAGTTATTCTCATTTACAGAATTCTAGCCATATGAATTAGATGTCAGTTCAAATGAGACAAATGAAATTAATTGATCTATTTCTGACTATTGGCTTCCTCAGGAATCTTCCGTAATCATGACTCAGATCAGGTCCCCCTGCCATGATGTCTGAACACTGATACTCTTCAGTGCTCAACAGAGCTGTGGTCCACGTTTTAAAATTATTTGACCACTCTCTATCTTCCCCACTGACTAAGCTGTGAGTTCAGCGTGGGTAAGGACCATGTTTGTTTTTGCTCACCATTCTATCCCCAGGGGCTAGCATAATGCCTGAGTTAGAATGGACATTAAGTAAATATGTACTATATGAATGAATGAATGAGAGATATTTAAAAGAAAAGAGTCTCTAAAATCCAGCAACGATTATTTATGAAGAATTTATAAAGAAAATATTTTCACACCAGGAAATGGTACTAATTTTTCACAAACTTTTCCAGATAAAAGAAAATAAGTGAACACATCCCAGTTCATTTTATGAGGTCAAAACAGCCTAGATACTAAGACATGATAAGAACTTTATGACAAATATCTCCCACTAAAAACGTGAACAGAAATGTTAGCAAGAAAAATCTGGTGGTTAAAAAGATTAATATAAAACAAAGGAGTTGAATATATTCCAGGAATATGAAATTGATTTAGCATTTGATTATCAATCATTGCAATTTACATAATAAACCATATTAACAAAATAAACAAGAAAAATCTCAATAGATAAATAAAGTGAATTTGAAAAAATTGAGCATGAGTTTACCATTTTTTAAAAATTGACAAACTAAAAATAAAAGGAAAAACATGTGATATGATAACAGCTATCTGCAGAAAACCTAAAGCAATAATCCTTACTGGTGAATTATTGAAAGCTTTCCCCCACAAGTCATAAATAAGAAACGGGTACCTTCTAAAACTAATACTGGTCAGTATTATACAAGAGGAGAGGTCTTAACAAGTGAAAAGGAAATTAAATTAAATAGGAATAGAAAGGAAGAAATGAAACTGTCATTTTCCTACAGTATGATTGTGTAAGTAGAAAATTCAAATCAATCCATAAACTATAAGAATTAATAAGTGAAGTTAGTAAGGTTACTGGATGTAAAGTCAACATACACAATCATGTGTATTTCTCTGTTCTAGAAACTAATACTTACATATCAAATAACAAATGTTAAAAACCAATACTATTTTGTAATAGCACGAAATACATCAAAATAGTTAGGGATATAACAGAAGATGGGAAAACTTGTGTTCTATAAACTACAATATGTAACTGGGAGAAACTAAAGACTAAATAAATGGAGGAATATATCATGTTTGTGAATTGGAAGGCTCAAAATTGTAAAGATGGCACATTTATACAAATTGACCTGTAGATTCTGTGTAATTCCAGTCAAAAACCTCAGAAGGTTTATTTTGTGGAAATTGAAAAGTTGATTCTAACATTCATTTGGAAATACCAAGAGTCAAAAATAGCCAAGAAAATGTTAAAGGAGAACAAACTTAGAGGAATTATATGACTGGATATTAAAATAATATAAAGCTACAGTAATTAAGACAACGAGGTATTAGCAGGAGGAAAGACAGACTAATGGAAGAGAAGAGAGTCCAAAAACAGACCCATATCCCTGTGGTGCCTGATTTATAACAGTTCAGTATGGAAACTTTTTTTCAAAAAAAAAGGTGCCAACTCAACCATATAGCCACCTGGAACTAATTGCTACATCACACCAAATAAAAGACCACTTCCAATAGAGCACTGACTTATAAGTTTAAGAGAAAACAATAAAGCTCTAAAAGTTACCTAAGAAAAATCTCTCACTACCTTACAGTAAGCAAAGATTTCCAATCAGGACAGCAAACCTTGACCGTAAAGTAAATATTTATAAATAGAACTTAATTAAAACTAAGAATTTCTATTCAAACAAGGATATTGTCAACAGAATGAAAATGCAAACAATTGCTTTGGAGAAGGTATTAGCTGTATGTATTCTCCCTTGAGGATTTATATCTAGACTGTATAAAGAATTTTACAAATTCCAAGAAAAAAGTTACATGATATTTTAAATTTTTATTTTAATTAAATTTAAATTTCATTATTTTTTAGCCATGCCATGCGGCTTGCAGGATCTCAGTTCCCTGACCAGGGACTGAACCTGGGCCACAGCAGTGAAAGCCCGGAATCCTAACCACTAGGCCACCAGGGAACTCAACATGATTTTTTTTTAAACATGCTAGAAATTTTAAAATGTACTTCAAGAAAGATGATATTCACATAGTTAGTAAACACGTGGAATGTTCTTACATCATTAGTTATCAAGGAAATGCAACTTAAAGCCACAATGTAAAACCACTATCCATAAAAATTATCATACATTATTCCTAATAGCTCAAAAGTGAACTTGTCTATTGTCCGTAAACTAAAAATGCATACATAAATTTTGCTATAGTCATGCGATAGAATGCTATATAGCAATAAAAATGGATGCACCGGTGCTAGAAAGAGAGGCATATCACAAATGGTAACTGAAAGAAGCTGGTACAAAATGATACATTCTGAATGATCCCATTTATAATAAATTCAAAAAGAGGCAAAGCTACTACCATGACAGAGGTCAGAATAGTGTTTACTTTTGGATAGAGTGGGAATGACAGGGAGCAGGCATGAGGGAAGCTTCTAGAATGCATACAAGGTTCACTATTTATTCGACCTGGATGGTGGCTACACAGGTGTGTCCTTTTTAAAAATTCATTGAGGGGCTTATGCTTACAGTTTGCTCGCTTCACATGAAGCCATCAAGGTTGAACCCCATCCTTTAGATAATCAGAAAGAAGCCAGTAGCCAGGTGCTGTCTTTACTACATCTACCCAGAGTTCTAGCTGTCAAGAAGCAGCTTTCAGACTAGGCAGCAGAAGAGACATGATAAAGAGAATATTAACATCACAACATAGTAATGTGAGCTCTGAAGGGAGTACCAAGCACAGGGACAGCATAGGAGAGGGCACATGTCACTCTGCTTCGTGGCTGAGGAAGAAGTATTATGGTGTGAGTAAGAAATTTTCAGTCCCACGGGGGGACCTGATAACATGGACCAGTCCATGTGGCTCACAGTCCTTGGCAAACTGTAGCTCAATCAGCTCTGTTTGAAAGAAGATTGTGTTCCATGAAAAGACAACACAACATCTTGCTTGAGCTCAGTGGTTCCCAATTAGCTGTAGTGAAATACAGTCGTTTAGTATGGAGATTTAAATGGGCATAAAATACAAAAATGTCCAGTAAAGTCACTGTGTTTAGTTCCAATAAAATGCTTGATGAAATTTGTACCTACAGAATATAATTAAGATGAAAGCTTGTTTTGTTTCTCTAATCATGTCTCTTTAATACAAGGGAACAGACCATAATGCACTAGCTGATTCATGGTTTAGTTATCTAACTACTCAGATTAAGTTCTCCAGATGTTTCCTTGTCTTATGAAACTAAGTCTCATTAAAACAATCATGTTCAGATTATCGGAATTTGATTACCAAATATACTTCTCTTAAAGGAAATAAAGCCATGATTCTCAGCAAACACATGGTTTGGAAAGCCCTTAACAAGTCTCATGACAGAGTAGTCAATTGGCCTGTTTGCTCCTACACACACATACACACACACACACAAACACACACACACTCACACACACACACACACACACACACATGCACGCATGAGCCCCTATGATCATTTGCTTTATAACATCTCCCCAGTTATCTTTCTTGCATTTTCAAAATGTTTAAATTGAAAACCAATAGAATTCTCTGGGCCTGCTTCAAAATAATGAGAATTAAGAACACAAAGATAATTGGACTTGAGGGAAAAAGAAAAAAACAAGCTCAACCACTTCTTCCAACTTCTTTGAACATATTTCCATTTTCAAACATTTGGGACACATAAAAACAGAATCAAGATCATTATTTTGCTATTCAAATGCTAAAATCAAAGTGGAAAATGTGAAAAAGAAAGTAACTGATATTTTGGAAGAAGACTAAATTCAAACGTCAAGTTCCACTTACTCATCTTGTTTATGACAGCCAGATCTACTTTTAAATTTCTAACAATCTTTGGCAGCATAAAAAATCTGACCTCAGAGTCCCATGTCTCCCAGAGCTCTGTTGCATAAAATCTAGAAAACAAACCCATATTCAAATTTCTTTCATACTTTAAGATTATCTGTACTATTACAAGTCAAAAGAGTTTTCAGACAAATATAAGCCAATTAAGCATTTCATAAAAGTAATAATAAATTGAAACAGAAAATAGAAAAACACATGTAACATTTTATAACAGCAGATTGTCCCTACTAGTAAAATAAATTGAAGGTAACAGATTTTTTTTTTTTTTTTTTTTGTAAACAGCAAAGCAGCAAGTGTTCTGATTACCCTGGGAACTGTTCTGGCTTGAATACAACTCAGCTTTTCTCCTTTCACGATGTAAAACAACAGAGGAGTCAAGCACATCTTTTAATCATAACAGAAGTTAACGTGAATACAAAAACATTTTCTTTTCATTTTGTTATACGTTGAAGTCAGACAAACCCTCTTTTTCCTATTTCCTACTGCTTTTAGCCATTATTCCTGATTCTAAAATAACTATTGGCTCTCAAAGAAAATTTCTGCAATTTCTTTTGTTACTCTAAAAAGTGAGAAGAAAATAGAAAGGTATAGTGAAAAGGGACTTGATTTAACTTCCAACCAGGTGTTAAAATTTTGGAGAAGTTAATTTTTCTCAGATTCAGTTTTAACAGTAAACCTGGAGTGATAATACCTTATCAGTTTGCTGTGAGAAGGTAATGCTATCATATATATAAAAATCTAGGCACAGTGTAGACATTCAATAAGTGGTAGCTATTATTTTATGATTCTTTTTTACTACATAAAATTTCCTTTCTGTACATCATGAATTTGTGGCTGAAATTAAAATACATGATGTAAAGCCGATGTTCACACGTTTCTAATCACTAGTACCAAAACTTCAGTGAAGCTAGGGGATATTATCCTGAGAATCAGCTCTTTCAACTCTCTCTTTTCTATTCCTCCTTTGGGCAATAAAATAGTTGCTAAAATGAAATCAAGGGAAATGAGATTATTAAAATTTAGAAAGCAAAGCACTTAAAGATCAAATAAGGAACAAGGTATGGCATGTAAACAATCCCACTTCCAACTTATCTAAAGCTATGGGAACAATGAAATGATAAATTGAAGTAAATAACTCAAACTGATTTTTCCTTGGTTCCTGCCCAAATAGGATGCACATTTCACAGAGACCGTAGAAACAGAGGAGAGGCTACCCTAGCCCTGTCATCTGCTCTTAGCTTATACTATAAGAGGTACGCAGTCTAGATAAAAAGACAGGTCTTGTGCCTATAAAAAGATGTCGGAGCAGAAACTGTTAGAAAACGAAGACAGAGTTCAATTTGTTCTTGTGTGTAATTGTGGTGAAGGCTGGCTAATAATGAGAATGATGGATCTACACTATGTTTCCTTGTCAGTCAATTCCTCCTTTTTCCGTGGCCCCATGCTCTGGTTAATTACTTTATTCTGGATTTATGATACCACAGAATAATTTCAATATATCTGTTTCTACTATCGTCTATGAGCTTGCATCTTATTTATTCTTGTCCTGCAGTGACTAGAACACAGAACACACTCAATTAATTAATCCAGAGGGGACAAAAACTACCATTCAATTAGAAAAGAGTTTACAACTGCCAAAATGCATATGCATGCAATACTGTTTATGTATGTCCATTGTGCCATAACAAATTAATCTTATTTCATTAATCTGGAATCCTCAGGCTTGTTGGAAATGAAAAGTGTATATCTGGCATGTGTGTGTGTATTTATGTGGAAATGGGAAGTGTGAATTTTGCTGTTTCAAGGAGGTTAGGGGAAACTCTTTATTTTCCTTATTCTGTAGAAGATTAACTCTGGCTTTCCTCCATTATTTTTCGTATTAATAAAAGTCACCAATATGCTTTGAGTTGTGTAAATCCCAAATTTAGACTTTCCTTACTATTCATTCTTCATCATCCCCTGTATCCAATCAATTACCAAATCCTGCTCATTTTACTTCCTAAGAAGTTTGTAATCTGTGTTCCCTTTTCTCCATCCCAGAGAAGATGTACTTAATCCAAGTACAGTTGTCTCACTCTTAGATTACTGAAACTGATTTCCAACTGTTCTCCCTTTCACCAGTCTTCACCACTCGATAACTGGAGAGAGATTTTTCTATTTTTCATTTGATTATTTCATCTTTGCTGAAATTCTTTCAATTGCTTTCCTATTATTTTTTTTTATTGAAGTATAGTTGATTTGCAATGTTGTGTTACTGCTTTCCCATTATCTTTAGGATTAAGTTCAAAATCCTTATTACAGCTGCACCAGTCTTACCCACTGGTCTCCTTTCTATTCCTTGCCTTTTCAGCATTTCCAAGTTTCCTCTGCTTGGATACCTAGATATTTCACTTCTCATTCTAGCCAAGCTTTTAGTCTTGGATTATCAAAATAACTTCCTCTGGTGTCAATACTCTATTCCTATATGTTAATTCTTCAGGAAGAATACTTTTTCTATGAGAAATGCAGAAGTTCTAGTTTGAACTAAAATATGCATGTTTCATATTTTTATATAGAAAAAACAGAAAATTATGCATGGATTATGCATAATTTTTGCTTTATTTTTGCTTTTATGCATTTCCCAAATATTCTGCAACAAACAAAAAAAATAGAAAATGCTTGAATTTTCATTACACTCTTAATTTTTTCTTCCTTTTTATATTTTACTCCTTCTGATTTATTCAAAACATCAATCTATTCAATTAATACTCAACATCTGAAAGACATGTTAGATTCTACAGATACGTAATGCTAACCTATAGAGAAACTATTTCAATTCCTTATTATGTTCTTTAAAAAGCTTTTCTATTATCTTAACTACCACATGAAAGTTGTTTTCTGATGCTTTACAACTTCTATAGTTCAGTGATCACATATAGCCATAATTTCTAAATGATTATAAAGCTCAGTGAACTCAAAAGGAAAAATTTTTCTGAAATAAATGCTTTGGTTAACATTTAAATTTTTGTCACAGCATACATTTAAAAATATAATGCTTTTCATAAAGCATTTGACATGTTAATGTAATGTGGATTTTGAATCTATTTTAAATGAAATTATTCAAATATATTGTTCCATTAAAATACTGAAAATTCCTAATGGAAATATGAAAAGCTTATTTTCCTTTTCGTAAACATCTACCATGACTTAAGCTTTTGCAATCTCCTTTATTTTCAACACTAGAGTGTTTAACAATAAAAGATTAAGCACTCATCATGTGAAGATGAAAATCTAACACTGTAAGTGTATTTTTGACTACCCCTCATGAGAGTTTCACTTCATTCAGTGTCAGTAGGAGAATCATATTTATTTCCAAAGTGGAAAATTTTAAAGGTACCTATATTTGGTGACTAAATCATTTACCCATTTACGTGAATATGCTCAGTTCATCAAAGTCAAACTCAGTCTAATATTTGTCCCTTCCAGATTCAGATATTCATTATCTACAGCTTCTCTCCCTACCTGTGAAAGTCAGATTGCTATCCTTCATGCTTCATGAAATCCCAAGATCATCACCTATCATCTCTCCTAAAAGCCTTCTACCTTTCAATCACCTAATCACCTAGGCTATCTTTTCCAAAATTCCCCCTTTCTTAAAGTTTGCACCGTATCAACACAAAAAGAAAACTGTTTTCTTGAATGTTTCCGTGGGGCACTATATGGTTTTATACTTAGTCTTCCTAATTAGGAAAACTCTTCAAAAAACGTCTCTCTAAAAATCACTAAATTTATAAACACCCATAGAGTAACCTGCACTCAGAAAGCACCCAAAATTAATACAGACTAAAACACGCTAACACTAGAGATTTTATTTTCTAGGTTAAGGCAGATTGGGGTAAATTCCTCCTTAATTTTGTTCCTAATGACATTGTAGAATTGCAAAAACAAACAAAAAACTTTGGGCTTTTTTGCTGTCACATTTTCATTTTAGTTAGATAGAAGCCATACGTGTGATGCATAACCATGTCTGGACAGGGCTTCACCTCCTGCTGAGTACGTTGATGCAAATGGCTGTTCATTTATGAAAGTTCTTCACTGAAGTTTACAAATAAGTTCCTTGGTTTAAAAAAAAAAATAGGTAGGCAGAAGGCAGATACATAAGAATCTAAATCATCTGAAAAACACTGATCACTACCTGTTTCCAAATTTTTGGTCCTATTAGGGTTTTGTTTGTTTGTTTGCCTTTTTTCAAGCCCACGTCTCTTGTACATGATGTGCCCTATTCCAAGATGAACACTTTCCCATGGCTCTAAATTAGACTGGAAAGTTCGTACACAAACTAAAATACACATAATTAAAAACAAGTAGTGGTAAGTATATAGTGTTAAAAGATAAATTGAGGCATATTAAAAATGTTATTTCAGCAAAAATCGACTCCAGTCTGATAGTGCTAAAGCAGAAGAGTCCACTGACAGGGGCTGAGGAGAGACTTTTATAAAGAAAAGGTGGAAACAAAGGAAGGAAATTATTGATTAGATATAACTTAATCCCAAGTTGGCTGTTTGCGATTAGCTGTCCTTAGGTTTCAATTTAGTAACCTTGAGGTGTTAATGGACTTAGATTTTGTTTTGCTTCCACAGGCCACCATGACATTAGAACCCCTCCGTCTAACAGGCTCCCTGTTTAATTAATTTAACAATAGTACTTCTAAGATTTTTAAAGTACCTATACTTATTTCCATTTGTCTTTACTTTTATCTTCATTCAGTTTAGGGTTTTGAAATGATTTCTGCAACTCATGTGAAGCAAAGGCAAAATGAGACACACAAACAAGTAAATGCATGTAAAACAATACATTTTGATGATCGTTTTACTAAAAACATACACATGCCTATACAATAATGTCTACTTATTTCTGCATGTTGCTAGTGTAGAATAAGGGTAAATATTTTTTAGCTTTTGAGCCTTGAATATTCATATGCATTCATTCAACTAATATTGTTTAATTTTTGCCAACTGCCAGGCACGTTGTTCCAGGGGTTGAAGGTGCATCAGTAAATAAATAGATTTAAATGTCCATCCTGATGGAGCTTACATTCTGATTACTTGTGAAACACGACTCACAGATATTCAAGTCAAATTCAAGGATATTTTTTTTCTCCAAAGATTCACTCATAGCATCTGATCTAGATGTGTTCACAGTTTCAAATATAACAAAAATGAGGTTATGAACCAAACAAAGCAAATTACTTTGAACGTGTTGAAAGAACTGTAAATAATAGAATTGCATAGACTACAACACAGAGTAACCCAGTTTTCGGGGTTTAATCACATATTACTGATTAATCTCCCATATATAAATATTTACAGATGTTCAGTTCTTCTTTCTAATGAAGAAACTCTGGGCAGAGAACAAACTGAACTTTCAAAAGTTCTCGAAATATTTTAAACAGGAAACCAGCTGCAATACCCACCCACGGCAATATGTTCAAGGTGCAGAACTGCAGGAGTTCAGTGAAGCCCTTGGCAACTCCAAATTACTACAAGTCAGATTTAGTTCTTGAATTATATGTCCGTGTGGATATGATTACAGAGGACGCTGAGAAAATAAAATTATTAGTGAATATGGACCTATCCAAGTTTCACAATTATGTTTTTTCCTTAAAACACGTGATTAATCTATTTTGAAATCACAAGGCTACCTACCTCTGAATAGAAATAGCATAAGTTTCAGAGGGTATATTGTTCCTCTTATGAATGAATGGAAAAAATATAAAAGGAACATGTGAAATTGATTTTGTATATAATTAAAACTATGCATTTATAGTACTATATTTATTTATAGTATTAAAAGGATGTTAAACCAATTGTTTTTTCTTGCTAAGGAGCATTTTAACTCTCAGAAAAACTGAAATAAAATAATATAGAAAAAGCAAAGGAGAACAATGAAATTATTCAAAACTGGACATTCTTATATTATATAACAAAAGGAGAAATATTAATATATATATTTCATTACAAATTATCAGAACAGCAGCTAATAACATGTTGATGTTTAGACAAAACGTTGACTTCTTATCTCAGTCACTGGCACTAGATTTATAGCCTATTGATTTATGGACTCTTTTGAGATAAAAATAATATCAATCAAATGTTTTGTTCTAATTCTTTACATTTTAATTAATATAAAACAAGTAATCCATTTTCAGATATATCATTGGGAGGAAAATACCTTACCCTAGAAAAACAAATATGGTGATTGTGCAATACTTAAGCTACGTCTTATAATAATATATCCAAAATCTTGATTTCACTGGGAAAATTTCATTTGAAAGAAAAGATGAAATATTTAAAGATGTAAATGTTAGATTTTGATTTGAAAATCAGTTACTTTATGTGCTAGCAAAACTTCTTCTCTGGCTTTACTTTCTCCCTTTTAGCCAAAATGTATTAGTAATTTGTTTAGACATAGAGTCTCTCAACTTCTCCAATCATCTTTCTAAGAGCTGATGTTTCTGGTTTTTGTCCTTTGGCATAAAAATAGACAACACTAAAGAAAAAAGCAATTTAACTATAAAACAGAGTTCTTAACACAATTGTTAACTGATCTGGAATCAGTTTTCATGCATTTATTTTTATTGTAGGCATAGTTGTTTTTTTTTTTATTTCTTTACTAAAGACAAGTAAGGAATTGCATTAAAAATGTCAAAATAACAGGAAGTTAATAGCCAGTGTTTATATTTCTCAACAGATCTGGCTTTCCAGTCTCTAACATAGAAAATGTAAGACATGTGCAAGGGAAGAGCTGAAACCAGATTAAACTCAGACATTTTTTTAAACTTGCTTTGTTTATATTCACCCTCTCAATCATATAAATATTTTTCAACTCTTTCCCAAGTAATCCCAATAATGCCACAATTTTAAATCTTCCTCAAAAACTCTATTTTTACTTTTTTTCTCTCTCTGCTCTCCCAGATTTGTATCTTTCATTTAATTCATAAGAAGAAGAAGAAGAAAAAAAAACCTAAGAAATGTGTGGATTCCTAGAAACTGGGTTTCATTGTTTTCATCAAATTGCCTGCTTTTCACACCAATTAGGTTTTCTTAAATTATAGCAAGGAAAGAACATACTAACACCAGTTATTTCCACGGGTCATGATATGTCACATACTTCTCAGTATCAGTATAACAAAAATATATCAATACAACAGCATCAGAATGGTATACTGAAACCCAGAGAATACTGGGTTCAGAATCAGAAAACCCGGGATAAATCTGTTTCTTGAGAAGGTCATTCAAACATGTATCTTCATTTACAACACAGAGATAAATATAATTCCTAACCATGATCTATGGTTGCTGTGAGAATACTTTGTAATTGTTTATATTCTGGGGCCTGTCCTACATGGCAGTCATTAGCCAGATGGAGCTGGAAATGAGGGTAGTCTGATCTGAGATGTACTGTATATGTAAATTAGGCACAGTATAGAAAACAAAAATGTAAAATATCTCATTCATAATTTTATATTGATTATATTTTAGAATGATATTTTTAATATATTGAGAAGTAAAATATACTACTAAAATTAATTTCATGTTTATTTTTTAACTTTTTTTTTAACAACTTTATTGGAGTATAATTGCTTTACAATGTTGTGTTAGTTTCTGCTGTATAACAAAGTGAATCAGTTACACATATACATATATCCTCAAATCTCCTACCTCTTGCATCTCCCTTCCTCCCACCCTCCCTATCCCACCCTTCTAGGTGTTCACAAAGTGCCGAGCTGATCTCCCTGTGCTATGCAATATTTTAAGTTTTTAATGTAACTTTAAATTGTGTATGTTGTTTGAACAATATTCCTATTGGACATCTCTACTCTAGAATATCTAAACAAAATTAAGGGGGTTTATTTTTCATAGAGGATTGTACAGAAATAGAAAATTATGCTTTGATTTTTAAAAAATATGTTCCGTGCATTTTGGCAATATTTTTGTCTCTATCTTACAGAGGCTTTCAATCTATACTTCAAGTTAACATGGCTACTAATAACAGTATTTACAAATATATGCTTGGAAACTGCATTCTATTGATAGTGGAAATACAGACAAAAGAAGTAATGCCTGTTATTTAAATGCAAATAAACAGGACATTTTCATTCTCTGCCACATGGTCACATAATGCAGAAGAGGTGATGCTGCACTAGTTGTACCAGAGTACAACTGACATCATTCAAAACAACGGATATATGTCGGGTCAACATTCTCATCTAGGCTTTAAGAAAGCCCATTAAAATATATTGGAAGCTGTTTAGACAGCTTGGGTTTTTAGACAAAAATGATTCTTTGTTTTTAATTGATCAGTAAAACATTTTTTAATGTAACAGCATTTCTTCATAACAATACAAAAATGTTTCTTATATTTAAAAATACATGTAATTGGGCTTCCCTGGTGGCGCAGTGGTTGAGAGTCCACCTGCCGATGCAGGGGACACAGGTTCATGCCCCGGTCCGGGAAGATCCCACATGCCGCAGAGCGGCTGGACCTGTGAGCCATGGCCACTGGGCCTGCGCGTCCAGAGCCTGTGCTCCGCAACAGGAGAGGCCACAACAGTGAGAGGCCCGCTTACCGCAAAAAAAAAGAAAAAAAAAATACATGTAATTGTAAAAATATTGGTTGTGTTATAAACTTAAGCCCAAGAACACTAAATAACATTATTAATAAACATTATTTTTATTTTTATCTAAATCATTGGCAAAATAATAAACCTCTAGAAAGATTATGGGATTACAATTTGTTAGATGTGGAAAATTCTGTCTAGATCTTATCCCTGCCTGAAGATTGCTCTCTAATACAGTCTGTAAGACCAATCAAAACATCCTAAAAAATAGCAAGAAGGTAAATGGATAAATTCACAAACAAAAATTTAGAGTCTCAGTATGGGATGGGTATTAAAATTACTGTCTACCTGTGAATATTTATGTTTCTACCATAATAAAATCTAACTATCTATATATACATATATATATACACACACACACACACACACACACACACACACACACACACACACACATACATATATATATATATCATTATGCTTTTCCATATATTTTTATGAGGCAAGTATTCCACATTTAAGTAAATTTAAAAATATTTATTAATAAAAAATAAAGCTTATCTAGTAAAACCAATTGTGTTAATTGATTAGGTAGTAGAGGAATGAAATATATTTTCAGGGACAAAAACTTCATTTATTATCCAACGTATTTTCATATATATTATCCTTACAATATTCTCATCTCTCAGTTCCTATTAATTCCAATAATTTTACCTCACCCACCCACTGGCTGGTTATATACCCTAGATGCCATTACCAAGTTAGCATTTCTTTCCCATTTCAATGTCAAGCACCTTTCTGATTTCCTTCTCCTATATTTCCCATAACTCTCTTCTTTGACCCAACTTGAACGTCCTATAAATTGATTCTATTGCCTTCTATTTCTCATCTACTTCACATCAACGTTGCCCTCCCTATTCTGTGCTCCATTATTAGCAAATTACCTTTGGCTAGAATGGCATTCTCTCCACCTTACTTGCCTAGAAAACTCTAATTCTGGTTAATTCCAACTACCTGCCTGGTCCATAGATGCACCTCAGCACCTGATCATACTTGGAGAAAACACATCCCTTGTCATCTGGTCTCACTTCAACTTCTTGACTTGAACATCAAGCCAGCCCTTAGTGCTACCAAGCCAACTCGATCAATTCACTCTCCCATTCTCTTGAACAATGCCACACATTTTCTGTCTTCAAACTTCCCATGTCTTTCTCAACTCTTCCATCTCTCTTGATGAACCTGTTTCTTCTATTTCACTAAGAAAAGAAAAGTTATCAAAGACAACCACTATACTCTGGTTCTACCACAGCTATCAGTCTCATTAATACCATTATACTCTGCTTGGGGGGATCATTCAGGTCCTTAAGGCCAAACTTCCCATTTGTATGCTCCATCTAATCACTTCTAACACACTCAAGGATGTGCGTCCCCTGAAAACAGTCCCCTCTCTCCTACTAAATCAGTTTATACTTCTCTTCTAGATCATTCCCATCAGGCAATGGGCAGAGGCTGTAATGCCGTCAACCTTACAAAGAAATCATCTTGATCCCCATCCAGGGGCCATCCTATTTCTCTGGAATTTTTTGAAACAAAAATCTTTAAAAGACATTTTCACTCATCCAATTCTCTCCTGAACCCACTGTGTTAATATTCAAGCCTAGATCTCTACAAAAACAATCAATGACTTCTACATTGCTAAATCTAATTAATGTTTAATTCCAGGCTTGAAATTCCTGTCTTACTTGACCAATTAGTAGTATTTCTATAACTGGCCATTCCATCTTTCCAGATCACTCATTTACTTGGCTTCTAGAAGACCCCTCCCTCATGGTTCTTCTCTACCTTGCTGGTGGCTGCTTCTTATTCTGCTTCAGTGGGTCTGTCTCACCACACACCTCAGGTGGAAGTGCTCCAGGGCTGAGTCTTCGCACCTCTTCTCTTCCCCAGTGGTAATATGTCTAGCTGAATGCATCCAGTCCTTTGCCTTCAAAACCACCTATTTCCTGATGTTTACCAAAATCATTTCTCCATTCTGAGATCTTCTTTTAGTTCTTGACTCATCAATCCAGCTGACATCTCCACTTCAATATGTAACTGGTATCTCAAATTTCACATGTCCAAAACCAAATTCTTAAACACCAGCTCCCAATCTAAACTACTCCTCCCACTGGCCTCCTTCTGTCAACAAACAGATATTTTATTATTCCAGTTTCTCAGATCAAGCCAAAAGATCATCTGTTGCTTTTTTTTTTAAAGATTATCTTTGATTCCTCCTTTTTTCACACTGCACATCATCGTAGTTGGAAAATTCTGTATTTCCATAATCTCAACAACTTTGTTTCTAGTATCTATTTCAAACTGCTTTATCTCTTGCCTGGACTGTTGTATTTTTCCCAGTCTCTCTAACTTTTCCCTACTCCAGTGTATTCTCCACAACAGCTGGAGTGATCCTTTTAAAACTTAACTTAGGATCAAAACACTTAAATCACTTCCCATCAGGCTCACAATAAAAAAAGAAGTTATTGCTGCGGCCTGTGAGGGTCTCATGATCTGGGTACAGGCTACTTCTCCAAACTATTCTCCAGGATCTGAGATTTCTGGACCTGAGATTCATACCATTATGGGGTGAGGAGGCCTTTTTTTTATGTAAAAGATTATCTTGAAATTTAGCACTTTAGTGTTTTGTTTGTTTGTTTGTTTTTGCGGTACGCGGGCCTCTCCCTGTTGTGGCCTCTCCTGTTGCGGAGCACAGGCTCCAGACGTGCAGGCTCAGCGGCCATGGCTCATGGGCCCAGCCGCTCCGTGGCACGTGGGATCCTCCTGGACGGGGGCACGAACCCATGTCCCCTGCATCGGCAGGCGGACTCTCAACCACTGCGCCACCAGGGAAGCCCGAATTTAGTGTTTTTTAATCTGCCTATAACTTTTCCTCCTAAGATTCCTCATGGTAGATTTCTTTCATTCACCCTGACGGAGGGCAGTTCTCAGATTATGTCAAAAGGACACACATTCTCCATTCCCTCTTAGCCTGCCTCTTCTTTCATCAAGAACTTATCATTACTTAATATATAATTATAGAATTTGTGGATTCTATTGCTTCACTAGCTAAAATTTACACTTGATGAAAGCAGGGGATTTTTAGTTTAGTTTGCATTTCTATTTCTATTGCTAGAACAAGGTCGGAGACACAGTAGATATTCACCACTAAGTGAATAAACCTGCAAGAAAACAGAATGACTTAAAACTATTCTATTTTTTCCCCAAAAGACAAGTATTACAAGTTTTACTAAATAAATCAGACTCCCCTAAAGAAGATGACCTTGGAAAACTGGATACTGATAGACTCTTATAATTAATATAGAAAAGGTTTTCAGTGAGGTTAACTTCCATTTTAATCATGACCAGGAACTTAATTCTTTGAATTATCTGAAATATATATATATATATATATATATATATATATATATATATATATATTACAGTGAATATCTTTATCTACAAAAGACAAATGTTTATACATAGTCAGCCACAAATACTTTTGAAATAGTGTGGAAAGTAGATGAGGGACTTGAGAGAAAAAGGCATGTGTACCCTTTCCAAAAAATAAGAGAATCAAGGGGTTTCACAGGACTGAGAAGTTGGGAGGGGGAGTTTGCCTCTTGCATTATTTATACTTCTGGTATTGTTTCTGATAAACATCTAGGTTACTAGAATGTGTCGTTTTCATTAATTTATAAAGAAAAAATACTCAATAACCACTTACAGCCACAGAGTAGATATAGACAAGTGAATATAAGACCTAGGAGTCGAGCTTTGGTGTCAGCTAAGCTTAGGCCCTGACTTCTGTGAGAAGCCCACTTCTAAGAGAGCGGACCTGCTTATGGCTCGGTGAGTACTGGAGTCTTTCCCATCAATCTGCATTAGTAGGTCAAATTTATTGCAGTCCCACATCCAAAGTTCAGAAACCAGCATGTAGATTCATACAGCATCAACATTTTTACAGTCCATTTATTATCATAATTGTCACAATCAACGTTTTCAATCCACACAGTCATAAGTTTTATAACTTAAGCTCTGTCATGATAAGAAGAACAGAGAAACCTGGGCAGCATCAGAGAATGGGATGAGAGCAGCTCTAAGTTGTCTGGCTTTTGTCCGACTCAGTCCTGCCGTAGGTAAACCTACAGGAGATTCTGAACTAAAAATGGAATGAGGCACACCTGAGTCCTTACACAACCCCTGCAATTACTCGAGCTCCTACCTAGGAAAGGCTTACAGATAGAAATTTCCAGAACTACATTAAACTCCAGGGATTGCCTGGCACTTCCACCTCCCCCTCCCTCCTTTGCTACAAAGTGTCACCATTCCACTGAGCACTTATAATTTGTGAGTTATGTTTTCACCTCATTCAGATGATGAGTAAACAGAAGAAAGGAATCTATGAATATATGAATAATAAAGTCATTTGATCTTTGGCAGCCATCATAAATTCAACTTATGACATAATGCCTTCATAATCCTAAATTCACTAAGGGAGGAAATGAAAGACTCTATGAAAAACCCTCAGAACTCTTTCCGTAAAAACTAGTCTAAAGTTGCTTCAGGCTCTTCTTCATTTAAATATTGTCACTTTACCTCATGTTACATTTCTAAACAGTTCCTGCAACTTAGAAACATATGTTCATGAGTCAGTGACTGAAAGACTCACTTCTATTTTTTTTAACCTTAAATTCCGCAAACTAAATGCAAGCATTGGGTTAAAATACGATTTGTAAGTTCTGCAATGAGCATGTTTCCTACCCAATGCTAAGGATATCTCTGTCTTCAGCTACCAAAAAAATGCTTCTATCAGAATTTTAACATCAAATATCTTTATATCTTTGTTACACATAACAGCAATTCTTGGCAAATACCATTGACTATAAATCACCAAGATAATACTTAAACATATAATAAGATTAATAATCCTCTGCAAAGCTATTGATTTCAATGAAATGGCCCTGTGCCCAACCCATCTTCTCTTTGATGGGCTGATTTTCTCCAATAAAATACCTATCCAGTTTTCCTTTTTATAACCAAAGTCTCAATTCACACTTGATTACAGCTGAACATCTATAATTGGTGACGGCACTGAGGACTGGGGTATACAAAATTCCCTCTTTGGAAAACCATCTTGGAATTCAGCCTAGACATATTTAATTAAAATAAAATGTCATAGAGTCAGTGACCAAAGCATTTGAAACAATAAATGTACTTATTCTTTTAGTAATGATAATTTTAAAAGAATGAATCTTTACATTTCAACTATCTTTATCTGTTTGGATGCTTGGCAAAAGGAATTGCTCCAATACAGCCTACTTAAGTGACAGCAAGCTTCTAAAATAGTACATAGTACATTTCTAAAATGATATCATATACTATACATAGAGAATCCTAAAGATGCTACCAGAAAACTACTAGAGCTAATCAATGAATTTGGTAAAGTAGCAGGATACAAAATTAATGCACAGAAATCTCTGGCATTCTTATAAACTAATGAGGAAAAATCTGAGAGTGAAATTAAGAAAACACTCCCATTTACCACTGCAACAAAAAGAATAAAATATCTAGGAATAAACCTACCTAAGGAGACAAAAGACCTGTATGCAGAAAATTATAAGACACTGATGAAAGAAATTAAAGATCATTCAAATAGATGGAGAGATATACCATGTCCTTGGATTGGAAGAATCAACACTGTGAAAATGACTCTACTATGCAAAGCAACCTACAGATTCAATGCAGTCCCTATCAAACTACCACTGGCATTTTTCACAGAACTAGAACAAAAAATTTCACAATTTGTATGGAATCACAAAAGACCCCGAATAGCCAGAGCAATCTTGAGAAAGAAAAATGGAGCTGGAGGAATCAGGCTCCCTGACTTCAGAGTATACTACAAAGCTACAGTACTGAAGACAGTATGGTACTGACACAAAAGCAGAAATATAGATCAATGGAACAGGATAGAAAGCCCAGAGATAAACCCACGCACCTATGGTCACCTTATCTTTGATAAAGGAGGCAGGAATATACAGTGGAGAAAGGACAGACTCTTCAATAAGTGGTGCTGGGAAAACTGGACAGGTACATGCAAAAGTATGAGATTAGAACACTCACTAACACCATACACAAAAATAAACTCAAAATGGATTAAAGACCTAAATGTAAGGCCACACACTATCAAACTCTTAGAGGAAAACATAGGCAGAACACTCTATGACATAAATCATAGCAAGATACTTTTTCACCCACCTCCTAGAGAAACGGAAATAAAAACAAAAATAAACAAACGGGACCTAATGAAACTTCAAAGCTTTTGCACAGCAAAGGAAACCATAAACAAGACCAAAAGACAACCCTCAGAATGGGAGAAAATATTTGCAAATGAAGCAACTGACAAAGGATTAATCTCCAAAATTTACAAGCAGCTCATGCAGCTCAATGACAAAAAAACAAACAATCCAATCCAAAAATGGACAGAAGACCTAAACAGACATTTCTCCAAAGAAGATATACAGATTGCCAACAAACACATGAAAGAATGCTCAACATCATTAATCATTAAAGAAATGCAAATCAAAACTACAATGAGATATCATCTCACACCGGTCAGAATGGCAATCATCAAAAAATCTAGAAACAATAAATGCTGGAGAGGGTGTGGAGAAAAGGAAACGATCTTGCACTGATGGTGGAAATGTAAACTGATAGAGCCACTATAGAGAACAGTATGGAAGTTCCTTAAAAAACTACAAATAGAACTACCATATGACCCAGCAATCCCACTACTGGGCATATACCCTGAGAAAACCATAACTGAAAAAGAGGCATGTACCAGAATGTTCACTGCAGCTCTGTTTACAGTAGCCAGGACATGGAAGCAACCTAAGTGTCCATCAACAGATGGATGGATAAAGAAGGTGTGGCACATATATACAATGGAATATTACTCAGCCATAAAAAGAAATGAAATTGAGTTATTTGTAGTGAGGTGGATGGACCTAGAGTCTGTCATACAGAGTGAAATAAGTCAGAAAGAGAAAAACAAAAACCGTATGCTAACACATATATATGGAATCTAAAAAAAAAAAAATGGTTATGAAGAACCTAGGGGCAAGACGGGAATAAAGACACAGACCTACTAGAGAATGGACTTGAGGATATGGGGAGGGGGAAGGGTAAGCTGGGACAAAGTGAGAGAGTGGCATGGACATATATACACTACCAAATGTCAAATAGATAACTAGTGGGAAGCAGCCGCATAGCACAGGGAGATCAGCTCAGCTCGGTGCTTTTTGACCACCTAGAGGGGTGGGATAGGGAGGGTGGGAGACACAAGAGGGAAGAGATATGGGGATATATGTATATGTATAGCTGATTCACTTTGTTATAAAGCAGAAACTAACACACTATTGTAAAGCAATGATACTCCAATAAAGATGCTAAAAAATAAACTATCATAGAAATTATACATATTATTCAAAACTCATTATTATAACATAAGGTGCTTTTCTAATTTTATTTCATTAAAAACATTGAAAAATTGAAGAGAAGAAAATGAATGCTATTGCAGAGATTAGTCTTATTCTATTTAGAGGAAAAGCAAAATAATACATTTAAGGTTTGGATATTTGAACAGGAAAGTGTTGATAAATAGGTTCTATTCTTTTTACTATACATACACTGTTCTCAAAATTATCTATTAGCAACATAAATTTTATATTTACTCTTCACCCACTGAAATAAAACTTATAGGATAATTCTTTTTGGTAATAATTGCATCTCTCCATAATTTTAAGAAGGTGTGGTCACTAGGCATTCATTCATATCATGAATCAAAAAGAAACAAAGGAATGTCAGCATAATCCCAATATCATTTCCAGTCATTTCACATATTTCATTTGTGAATCAGTAATATTAGATGAAAATCAGAGATGAAATTTCCTTTGAGAAATCAAAATATATCTTCTCTGAATATGACTACAACATTCAAGAAAATAAAAGAGAGAGGAAAGCATAAGAGATGAATATGAGAACAGCATATTACAGAATTTAAATGTAAAACCTGCTTATTTTCAGGATCAATTTCTTCTTTCTATTCCCAATGCCAAGAGTGGACCACCTGAGAGGACTGTGATTGGCTGGGTTTACACATGCTGGAATTGATCTGCCTGTGTCTCACCGCCCCTCCCTGAGTTCTGTTACCCCAATGCCCATTCCAAACCATCCTGCTAATAACTCCAGCCAGATTCACATCCCTAAAATACCAGTGCAGCATAGTGGAATAGCTCTGGAGCCAGAAAGACATTGTCTGGAATCCTGGCTCCACTTACTATATTTGTGGCTTTAAAGAAATCATTTAACATTTTTGAACATCAGATTTTTTCACATGTAAAATAAAGATAATATGTAAAATAAAGTTCATTTGATCACACAGCTATCAAAATTGTAGATAGGTATGTAAGTTACCTTGAACACAGAAGAAACACAATCATGTGTTGAAAGTATGCCAATGATGAAAACGAAGAAGATAATGGTTAAGAAGAATAAGATGATGAAGAAGAAGGAGGAAGCAGAGGATGAGAAGAAGAAATACTCCATGTCTTCAGAAATTTGCAATTGTCCCCACTGTATAATATATAAGGGCAAAATTAATCTGTGTGAATTTTAAGATGCTCCACAACTCCATCCTGCTCTGGCTATTGAGCACAATGTCTACTACTCACAAGGTGTATTTTTTTCTGCTCCAGTGAGGGGAATCACTCATCCCTATCCTACCTGGCTGTATATTAATTTATGCCTCAAAACCCTTTGCTCCAACTACTTCTGAACAGAAGAGTCTTTTTGCTTTTCAACAACTATCCAAGTTCCACTGATTTTTTAAGTCTCAGCTCAGGCAGCCAGACTTTTCTTTCAAGGCTTCTCTAAAATCTTGCTAAAAAGGGAATTTTGAAGGTTTTGGCATTATGGCAGAATTCAATTGACCTTGCAATACAAGTACAGGAGATATGATGCTTCTTCAAATAGAAGTGGCCTGAGATCATTTTCAGTTGTAAAGAATTACTGCCATTATATGTGTGGCTCTAATAATTAGATGAAACCCTCATAAATTTCAAGGCTACACCCATAGTGAGGCACCAAGAAGCTAGGTCCCAATGATCAAGCAAATACTGAATCCAATGAAAACATATGAACAGTGCAGGAGAGACCACTAAATGATGTTATTTCACAAGAAAACTATTTTTTAAAGTTTTAGGAAAAAATACAATTCATATTAAACAATTTTCTAAATATTCAAATAGACATTGATATTTTAAATCAATATTGCAAAATCACACAAAACATACAAATATTGTATCACTAACTTGTCAAGATTCCTTTCTAATCTAATGCTTATGTAAAAATATGGAGAAAAGTCTGAATTAAAGACTAATTTATATGTCTTTAAATATTTGACAATATTTAAAGGATATTTAACAATATTTAAAGGATATTTTAAAGGATATGACAATAGGATATTTGACAATAAAATGATTAACAAAATATTTAATCAAAAGTTGTAACAATACCCTGTCCCACAAAAATATTAGCAAAAGTGTATTCAGATGATTTTAGAAAAAAGGAAAACTAGTGTTTATTTAAATGAGAATATCAAGAAATATCATTGTGTATTTCAGTGCCATGTTACTTACATGTTTATAAGTGTATTTTTAAAAGAATATCTCCTTTATATTTCTATTTAACAGATTTACCCATTTAACATTTATTTTATAATTTATCTTTGCAGGAAACATAAGCAAATACTTCCTAACGGTTTTCAGAGATCCTTTTTCCTTAGTTCTGTAATTACTTTCTCTAAACACCCATTTCCTTTTATTATGTCAGGATTTTATTATTATATTCTATGTCTCTTCTCCTCCACACTACCCAGGTAGTTTATATAAAGAAATCAATATTAATGCCAAGTTTGAAGTATACTTTTCTGCTAACAGTGACAGGAATTTATCATGAGGACCAGCAAAATGAAAATAACTCTAAATGGATGAGGCATAAATATAAGGATCTGCATAATAATTCTACTTTATTTTTACTCTAAGAATATAGATTACTTCAAACACATTGACTAACTCATATTCATTTGGAACTACAAAACAAGGTTTTATTATCAACATAATATATTACTGTCTAAATTTAGAGTTGAAAATCTTACCTGAGTTTTGTCAGTACACCGTTATTTTTTACAAAACAGGAAATGTATGACAAGCTGTCAGGATAAAGAATACCAATGTGGAAAATGGAAGAGAGAGGGAAGAAATCAAGTCCACTTTAAGAAGAGACACCGAATCCCTCTGTTTCCCAGACCTACAGTAGTTCCGCATCTTATAAGCAACTGTCTTTTATTTACTCTGAGAATAACACATGCTCTGCCCCAGCAGGAAAATATAAAAATTAAATAGAAAACCACAAGGTTATTAAGCATCTTACCCTCTGGGCTTGCTGGGCTGCTCTAGCGGCTCAGTGTTACAGACACATATGTAAACAGCAGAATTTCCGGCATCCTTTTCTCATCTGTATAGTTCTGGGGTCTTGGCCAACAGGATTATTTCCAGCATTAAGGCCACTCCACACTAACTCAAAAAAGATTCCCATTGGTTGTGAAGTTTTATCAAAACCAATACCACAACACTCTCTGTGGATCACAAGTGAGGTATCCAAAATGAAATCATTTTAATGTTCCCTAACTCAGTATCGTTATCCAATACTTTCTACACAACCTATTTGAACTGTACTGTAAGTGAAAAAGGGAGAAACATCCACCCCTTCATCCACCAGTGTGTTTAATGTTTAATAACAATCTGTATAACTTGCAATAGTAATAGAAAAAATAAAATGGCAAAGCAAGAACTAATACCGTATCTATCTGCAAAAGATTTAAAGAAAGATTATAGTGCAGATTACAGGAACAATAGGAAACATCACTGGTCCAAGCTGATCTTTATTAGATTGCCCCAGAAAAGAAAAAAAAAATTTAATAGACTATTTAGGTATAGAAATCAAGATACAAAACTATATGTCAAAACCTTTGATTTCAGTCATGTTGGCAGGAATTGTGAGCTGCCGTCTCCAGGGCCCCCAGTGAGAGCTCTCCAGCCCCTTTCCCTGGGGAAAAGAAAGGAGTGACTTTCTGGTGGCATGATGCAGCTGTCAGGAAGTGTTCTGACAAATGGGTGATGGCAGACCACATGAAAGAGAGCTTCTCTGGTTGAACTAACAACATAGAATGCCCAAAGTTTCTTTTCAGAGGAGAGGGCAGAAGAAACACAATCACTATATCCTTATAAATAGCATGAAAACAGCATTTGAAAGTTAGGGGGCTAATGTCCCCAAATTATTTTATTCTTCCTCCCCTCTTAATTTGGAAGAATATTCTTAGCTGAATAACCTATTTGTCATCTATTTCTACTGAACAGCATCCTTTCCTCCTTACTTCCTGAGGCAATGGAGGGGGTGACCTTTCTCCCATAAAAAGTGAACTAACCCTCTGAGGGTTCCTTTCCTTCCATTTTTTCAGAAAATGTGCTCAGTCACCATACTCTCTTCTCTCTCCCTGAACTCTCCCTTTCATCTGGTTTTTCCTCATGACATTTAAAACACCACCAGTTCTTCAGTCAGTTTCAGTTATGCCAATGAATCTCGCTTTCAGTTTGGTTATTTTCACTTGTAGGTACTGTTCTCTTCTGCTTCATGGTCAGATGATTGAAAGAGCTCTTTCCAGCCAGGAACCCCATTTAATCTACCATCTACTCCCTTTAGTACACCAAAGTGACGCTCTGAAAACACACTTTCCCACACACATATGCATATGCATTCACACACATGCACATTTTGTGTTTTTTTACATTTGTAGACTCCTCTCAGCCCATGTGCTACTTGTCCTCTATGCAGCCTTTGATACTGTTCACAGTATCACCTACACGAAGACTTCTCGGATCTCAGCACTACATCCTCCTGGTCTTCCTCATGAGCACTCACCATCCTCTCCCCGCCCTCTGGAGGTACCTCTTTTCCCTCCCATCCCTACATATACTGCAGGTATGTCCTCATGTAAATCTATTACCACGCTGGATAATTTCACCCATTCTAACAGTTTCAATTATCACCTTTCTTTACCAAATACTTATATTCAGATCCAATCCTTTTCTGAGTCTCCAACACTTATATACATCAGCACACTGTACTCTGCTACTAGAAAATACGACAATATGTCATCAAGATATTTAAAACTGAAATCATCATTCCTCCATGGACTTGCTGTGTTATTTACCTCAATAATGCCAACCATGGGCTTCCCTGGTGGCGCAGTGGTTGAGAGTCCGCCTGCCGATGCAGGGGACACGGGTTCGTGCCCCAGTCCGGGAAGATCCCACATGCCGCGGAGCGGCTGGGCCCGTGAGCCATGGCCGCTGAGCCTGCGCGTCCGGAGCCTGTTCTCCGCAATGTGAGAGGCCACAATGGTGAGAGGCCTGTGTACCGCAAAATAAATAAATAATAAATAAATAAATAATGCCAACCAGTCTTACACTTCGCCAAAAAAAATCCTGGAAGTCATTCTTGAATTCTTTTCTACATTCAATGCAGCATCACCTCCTTTTGATTTTACTTCAATAAGCTGCCCAGTCCTCTCTCTTCCCACTGCAACAATCCTGGTTCAGGCAACTGTCATAATCTGACTAGGTCACTGCAGCGTCTTCCTAAATGATCTATCTGCCTCCAAGCTTGTTTAGTAACAATTGTTTAGTAGGCAATCTTTAGTAAGAGTTACAATGGTCTATTGCCAGTACTCATGCTTCTTGAAGGCTCTGAAGATTTTTAATCCTCTTATCACATCTATTCTTCAAAATGCATCTGCCAGCATGCAACTTTTATGGATTATTTTTTATGTCTTGTAAGCCATGGCATGTCCTTATCCTCCCCTTTATTACTTTGTTCTCTTTCAAGGAGGAATCCCTCCAAGGGACTGTCACTGGTCCTATTCTCACCCCACATCCTCTGTCAAGAGTACTCATATCCATTTTTGTGGATTCTTTCACCATATATATTACAGTGGGCTGAATGATGTCCTCCAAAAAGATATGTTAAATACTTAACCCTCGGTACCTGTGAATGTGCCCTTATTTGTAAATAGGGTCTTTGCAGATGTAATCAAGTTAAGATGGGGTTATACCATATTAGGGTGGGTCCTAATCCAATGACTAGTGTCCTTTTAAGAAGAAGGAAATTTAGATACAGAAACACAGAGGAGAACACCATGAGAAGACAGATGCAGAGACTGGAGTGGTAAATCTGCAGGCCAAGGACTTTGGTCCCCACAAGAATCTAGGAAGAGGCCAGAAAGGATCCTCCCCTAAAGCCTTTGGAGAGAAAGTATGGCCTTGCTGACATCTTGATGTTGGACTTCTAGCCTCCAGAACTGTGAGACAACAAATATCTATTGTTTTAAGCCACCAAGTTTGTGGTGATTTGTTAAACAGCCCGAGCAGGTATACTAATATACAAATAATTATCAAATATATATAGCTAGCCCCAAACAGTTTATCAGCTTCAGATCTGCACTTCTAACAGTCTAATGAAAATAGGCACTAGGAACCACTTAAATCTCTCGATAATCTCCAGACACCAAATGTGTTATATTTCTTCCAAAACCTCTACTGTTCCCTGTATTATCACTCTTAAATAGAGACGCCATCATCCAGTCTCTTGAGACAGAAAATTTTTACTATTCCTGAGTCCTCACTTCTCTTCACCCTTCAAATAACTCACTTTTATAGTAAAACCTGAAAGAATTGACTATTTGTCTGTCTCCACTTCCATCTCCCCCAGCTCTTTTGAACCCATAACAATCAGAATTTTGTTTTAACACATCAGTTTTTTACTGGCAAGTTTATAAATTACTGATCAGTAAAATCTGGCTATATATGGAGGGCACTGTCTCTCTTGGAAGTTTGTCAAGTGAAGGCTCCTTTGTTCCACACAACTTCACTTCCCTTGGGGTCAGAAAGTGGAGTAGGTGTCCTGCTTTGTCCTTATTACAAAATCTGGCTCACAAGTGCTTTGTAGATTGATAGTGTGGTACCTACTAGAATCGTAGAAACAGAGTTATCCCTCATCTCCACCTCAGTTGAAAGGGTACATTGCCACTATGACTTACATACACCTTTATGGTAACACTCAATATCCCATAAAAAGAAAGTCGTGTGGGCTTCCCTGGTGGCGCAGTGGTTAAGAGTCCGCCTGCCGATGCAGAGGACATGGGTTCGTGCCCCGGTCTGGGAAGATCCCACATGCCGCGGAGCGGCTGGGCCCGTGAGCCATGGCCACTGGGCGTGTGCGTCCGGAGCCTGTGCTCCGCAATCGGAGAGGCCACAACAGTGAGAAGCAAAAAAGAGGCGTGTAAGAAAAAAAGAGGAGAAAATTCAGCCTTGGAGTTTTCATAATTTGTTGGCCAGTTCACAATAGCTTAAGGTACTCAGCACACATCAATGAAAGTTAATTTTTGTGTGTTTATTCCAATTTCACTTTATATATTAGGTCCTCCCTGTGAATTCTGATATTTGCTCACCAGTATTATTTCTCTACTTCCCCCCTACAAAAAGAATTTTTATTTTTGTTTGGGGCAACAAAGTGGTCAGTTTAAAAAAAACAAAACAACAAAACAAAAAAACCCCACCTTATGTTACCAAGACTCCCAGTACAAGTACACTTAGCCACATGGTACAGTTTGGCTGGTGAAACATAAGTGAAAGCCTGAAGAACATTTTTGGAAAGTTTCATCTTCCTGATGTGGATGACTCTCCATTTCACTTCTTTCCTCTTCTTCCTTCCTTGAACAAGGATAGGAGGCTTGAGATGGAGAAGCATTCTTTAACTAATTGTGAGGCCATGAGGTCAAGACTCAGACGGAAGCCACACTAAGAAGGGCAGAAGGAGTTGGGACCATGACTGGCTCATGCAGACTTGGGTGATGGGAGGAAAAGAGAACTTATCTGGTTAAACCACTGTCATCAGGTTTCTCCTGTGGCCTTATTTATTACAGTGGGAGCTACAGGCCAATAAAAAATTGTAACAGCATCTAACTGCAGAAACCATTGGGAATAAATAGTAATCAGAACTGATTTTACTCCGGATCCTTATCACTTAATTGAGGAGCCCTGAAGAAACCATGAAATTGAAAACTCCCGCAGCAACATTTACCCAATTTTAAAGCTATTTCTCACCATCTCTGTGAGAAATCACCTCTCCTGGTCCCCACAGAAAGAGTTAATGCTACAGCCAAAGGCGATATTCATGACTTATTTACATGTCTGTTTCCTCAGAGAACTGTCAGTTTCTTAAGGAGATAATGTTGTATTTGTCTTCAAATCTTCTGCAAATAGGCAAATAAATTAATGAATAAATGAATGAAGGTATAAATGGATAAATGAATAAATATATGGATGTTCTATGAAAGCAATGAAGAAAACAAAAAGAATGAGAGTATTTCAAGATTGGGAGACTTGTAGAGAAAATAAATTAGAAAGATATACTTTAAAACATTGAATAAGTGTTTGGTGATTTTAAAATTTCTTCTAATGTTGGTTTTTTTCCTACTTTTATAAGTTGAAAGAATAGTGCCAAACATTACACGTATATGCCTCTCACTGACAAAGTAAGAAAAATAGAAATATAGACAAAGCAAGATAAATGGAAAAGATTTTTCTGTGGACCTCAGTAACTATGTGAATTCAGCTGTTAACTTTTAATTGCTACAATTTCAATGGCATTAACAATATTTGTAGGTTATTCTAAAGCAACATATAATTGTCTCAGTAACTGAAAAATTTTTGCAAGGAAGCCAATTTTGGTTTCGATTGAAACGCACTAGGTGATTTGAAATCACAGATTAGAAACATGTATGTACAAAATCACGGAGTACACTGTGATTTTACAAATATATCCTTCATCAATCAAGAGACCAGCTGGGAAGCCACATCTTTTATTAAACTGACTTGTGCCTACCCACATATACCAGCCACATAAATCTAAATGTCAATGTGTGAGTCTTACTGCAGTGTTAGAGAAAATATCACTTTTCTCTCACCATTTTAGAAATAGGAATTATTGTTTCACAATGTCCAGAATTTCTTTACAGGAACAATGCATATTTTCTGTGAAAATGTCTAAGTTGTACTACAAAGCCAACTTGATTTATATTATGTCAGTTGAGGGAAAAGTTAAGAAAAAAACCTGTAAGAAAAATAAATCTGATTCATATTTTAAACATACTGTAGAACATATTTTAAAAAGAAGAGGCCCTGATCTCAGGCAGACCTCAGAGTCACATCTCAGAGCCCATCAGTCCCTTCATTTATAAAGCGAATGTTATAACCAACAGACACATGCTGAGGGTTTAGAGATAATGGCTATAAACTGCTTAAAACAGACCCAACATTAAATAAATTGAAGCTATCGTTAGTATTAATTATTTTTAAAAGTAGTATGTTCACTTAAGTACAAGGTCTACAAAATATTTTAAAGCAAAGTTTTATATTCTAAATATTAACATGAAGCAGGTGTAATCACAGCCCAGTTTGACGGACTTATTTTGCTGTGTCTCTATGCGGTAGCTTCATGGTTGTAAGCTTGCTCTGGCCCCCAACGCTTAGGCCTGCTGAAAACAATTAGATATGTTACTCGGGCTTGTAATAAGCATATGATGAACCTGTCTTAGTGAGACTCTGTGAAATTATAATAAGTTTATCTTTGTGAGACTTTGAACAGTCCTTAGGAACACCTACTAATGAGACAATGGCCCAGAGGCAAAAACTTTCTTTTTAAGTAATCAGATATACTTTACATAATTAGAATTAAATATTTAGTCATTGGATTTTGATCAAATTCATAGCAGAGGTTAATGGTTAAGCCTTCTTTCCTTGGTTAATCATGATGTGATGTACTTCACATTTTGAAAGGATTTCTCAGACTCAGCACTGTTGACATTTGGACCAAACAACTCTATGTGGGGCTGTCTTGTGCATTGTAGGGTGTTCAGCAGCATCCCTGGCTTCTACCCACTAGTTATCAGCAGAACACCCAAGCTGTGACAACCAAAAATGTTTCCAGACATTGCCAAATGTCCTCTGAGGCGCAAAATTTCTATCAGTGGAGATTTATTGTTTAGAGTGATGGAGTGGTGGGAAGGTGAGACTAAGACATGGCTTGGCTTTGCTAATAATCTGCTGTCAGTGGTACATAAGGTGACTCTATCATTCCACGCCTTATCTTCCCCACATATACACCCAGGAAATCAGACTAGATACTCTCAAAAGCTTATTTTACCAAAACATTAAGCACCTTAGCCTCTCTTCTTCTCCCTCTCCCTCTCTCTCACACACAGACACGCACACACTCAGACACACACGCACAGACACACACTCAGACACACACAGAAACACATACACACACAAACATGCACACCCGCCACACACAGATACACAGACACACACGCACACACACAGACACACACGCACACTCCCTCCACACAGACACAGATGCACACACAGACACACACAGACACACAGAGACAAACACGCACACACACAGACACACGTGCACACACCCCATACACACACACACACCCCACACACACACACACCCCACAGACACAACACATATGTATCCCCCCCCACAGACACGCACACACAGAGACACACACGTACATACAGACACACACATGCACACGCACACACACACACACACACACACACACACACTACCACTCTACTCAAACCTTTCAGACTCGCTCACACAGTCTGTGTATGTCAGGGTATCAAATGCATAAAAAATGTAAAAAAAATATTACAGAACCCATTTCTAATGCAGGGAAGCCACTTCTAATTCAGTCTTACAGTATCATGATTAATTTTTCTTGGTAACTTCAACTCCAGAATGACCACATATTCAAAAACTAAAAAGCTTCTCATTGATACATCTAAATTGATAATACCAATTATCATTTTTTCTTGAAAGAGCACAACTCAACATTCAGCGAGGAAGTGTAACAAAGTGCAACAAAGCTTCATGTAAATCCAAAACCCTTAAGAATAAAGAAAAGAGACCCCACTGGTAGTGAAATACACTGAAGCAATCCACTTAAAAATAAAAGACAAAAAAAAATGACTGTGGTATCTAGAGCTTGCTTTCCTGCTCTCCACCCACACACCACAGTGGAAAATCCTCCTGGAAACAGGCTCACAAAGCCCTCATCAGGGGGTCCTTTCAGGGGCCAGATCAGCTGGGTAAACAAATGTACCCACTACACCAACCTCCACTGGCACCAGACACCTCACCTGCAACACACTGTTGTAAGGATTCTTTTGAACCTGCAGAACAGAATCCAGAGTCTGGCATATAGCATGCACTCAAACGGTAGGTATAAAAATAATAGTAACATCATCATCATCATCATATAGATTCAATTATACAGCAAACATGAAAAAAGTGAATGATATTCTTTTTATTCTAAGCACTTAAAAGGAATAAATGTCCCTCAGAATTTTATTTAATGCTGGTGAATCAATATTAAAGAATTCAAATCTTTATTTCCAGCTATTGTAAGTTGGAGCATTACAGTGGCATCTCTGAACTGTGAGAGGGCAATACGCCTCTGATAAAGATCGAGCATGACTGAGAATATCAAACTCTAACACAAAAGCAAAAGATAAACAAAAACATTGTTTTAACTTAAGTAAAAATGAACTATATAGTACCATTAGATAATTTTAAAAAGGCACAAATATTTTCAATACATATCTCCATTACCCAGGCATAACTTCTACTAACTTTGAAAAACTATGGGAGAAAACAAATGAGGAATCAAGGTTCATATTTTTTTGATATTTTTGAAAGGTGATTTTATTTTAGTATATTCCTATACAATAATGACACAGAGATGTATATGTTCATTTTTTTCATGAATGTTAAAATGTCCCAAATCAATAAAAATAGAAACAATTTGGTGATGAGCCAAATGAAAATGTATAGTTTCATCCAAATCCTGGAAGTTCAAAATGAAAAATATATTAAAATTTGGCCTATAAACATTATTAAACATCTTTCCAGGAGAATTCAATGATGATAACGTATTTGGTAGGATAGTATAAGAACAGGACTATAATTGTTTCTTCAGGCAGGAAATGCATTGTTAGTGGTTCAGACTGGTGAAAATTTACCGTTCTAGTTAAACAATAGAAAATTAATAAAAGAGAACTATAATAAAGGAAGTTTGTGTATTTACAGTCTCTTTTATCTGTTGATTTTTAGAAACCCTCAAAAATACCTCAAGGACTATTCTATTTATAATATGTCTTAGATGTCAAAAAGTAAAATTAATGTATATTATCACTTTACCTGAAATAATTTACAAGGCTTGGCAATAAGTGTTGTTATAAAAACTTTTAAAATGCCCATACCCAACACTTTTGTCTTCTATTTATTCCACAAATCATTATACAGGCCAAACTCAGATGACATTGTAGGTAATTTAAAAAAATAACAATTATATTTTAATATTTTGACAGTTTATCATTAGAATTAACCTAAGAAATTATTTTTCACATTGGCTTTCAATAAGTTTTTAACATAGTGGCACCCTTTCTTTTAAGAAGAAAAAATACAGTATATATTACACAGAAGTCTTATATGTCAAAAGTGGAACTTCTCCCATTAATGCTTGGAGAAAGGCTTGGATAACTGCCCACTTGGAAACTCTCCTCATATCTAATTTCCTCCGACAATGGTCTTTGGAGGTCATCCACAGACTCCCCAGACTCTAAGGAGCACTTTGGAAAACAACTAATATAATAAAGTCATTATTTTACAGATAAAGAATCTTGACTTCAGCAAAGAAAAATTACACGTCCAAATTTTTTGTCCACCCACTCATTCTTCTCTTAATTTCTTGAGAACTTAAATATGTTTTTGTCGAAAATATTTATTACATAATTAAGGGATATTTCTTTTTACAGAGATCAGAAGATAGTAATAAGCCTGAATAAGACTATTATCCATGACTCCCATGATCGGATAAGTAATGAAGACATCTTGTCACGTACCATTCATGATACTGTTAGTTAATTACTACAGATGACCAACAGATAATTTGTGCTTCCTTTAACATGGTGGGAGGTACAAGATATACTAATCTGAATGTGTTGTCCTGTATACCTAAAACTCTTACTGATGTGGTATGGTTTCTTCCTCCACTCTTGGTAGGGCAGGTGTCTTAGCAAGACCATCAATGAACTAGCTACTTATCCCTCATCTGGCGTGATTAGCATAAAGTCATTTTTCTGACAGTGGTCCAGGTCACTTCAGAACATATTATGACAGAGATTAGAAGAGTTAACAGAGATCTGTGACAAGGCTGTCCATTCCAAGTGAATACAAAATTTTTCTGACCCTAATAACATCAGCAAAAATGGCAGAGTAGGCAACTCTGGAGTTCAAAAACACTGAAAACTTGTTACAACTGTCAGAATCCACCTATTGAAACTGGAAGATAGCCAAAGGTTTACAGTAACCAAACAAATAATTAACCAGGAGAAAGTTCACTGAAACAGAGTAGGAGATCTTTGGGGCTCCAATCAGTAAACTAACTTTACTCCTTAAGGACATATATAAAGAAAAGAAAACTAAACCTAAAGCTAGCAGAAAGAAAATAAGAAAGATTAGATCAGCGATAAACAGTATAGAGAATAAAAAACCATACAGAGCATGAACAAAACCAAAGTTTGTTCTTTAAAAGGTCAACATAACTGACAAACCTTTAGTTAGATTAATGAGAGAGAGAGAGAGAGAGAGAGAGAAGAATCATAGTAATGGAAAAGAAATAAAAGTGGGGACATTTCTACCAACCTTACACAAATTTAAAAAAGGACTGTAAGAAAACACTATGAAAAATTATACACCAATAAATTAGATAACCTAAATGAAATGGACAGATTCCTATAAATTCACAAACTGCCAAAACTGACTCAGGAAGCAACAGAAAGTATCACAGACCTTTAATAAGTAAAGAAAAATGAATAATCAAAAACATCCCAACAGAGTAAAGCCCAGGACCAGAAGATGGCTTCATTGGTGAATTCTAAAAAACATTGAAAGAAGAATTAATACCAACACTTCTCAAACTCTTCCAAAAATAGAAGAGGTAACACTTCCTAACTGATTCAAGGAAGCCAGCATTACCCTAATGACAAAGCCAAACAACGACAGCACAGTAAAATACACAACAATGTCCCTTATAAATGTGAGCAAAAAATTCCTCAACAAAATTCTAAAAAATAGAATTTAATGCATATTAAAAGCATTTTACACCATGAGCAAGTGGGATATATCCTAGGAATAAAAGGGTATTTCAACATACAGAAATCAATCAATGTAATACATCACTATAATAGAAGGAAGGGAAAAAACACATATGATCAAGTTAATAGATGCCAGAAAAGCAATTTGCAAAATCCAGCAGCCTTTTATGATAGAAATACTCAGTAAAATAGGAATAGAAAGGACTGTCCTCAACATAATAAGAAAGCATATATGAAAAACACATACCTCACATAAAACTCAATTTAAAAACACTGAAAGTTTTATCTCTACTATTTCTCTAATATAATGAGAAAGGATGCCCACTTTCACCACTTCTATTCAATATTGTACTGGAAGTCCTAGCCAGAGTAATTAGGCAAGAAAAATAAATTCAAAAGTATCAAAATTGTATATAAACTATATCTATTCACAGTTGAAATGTCCTCATATGCAGAAAATCCTAAAGAACTCATATTAAAACTGTTAGAGCACATAAACAAATTCTGAAAAGTTTCAGGTTACAAGATCAACACAAAGATCACTTGTTTTTCTATACAATAGCAACAAACAACCTGAAAGGATATTAAGAAAACAATTCCACTTACAATAGCATCCAAAAGAATAAAATATCTAATAATAAATTTAAACAAGAAGGTGCAAGTATAGTAAGCTAAAAACTGTGAAACACTGATGACGGATATTAAAAAAATATATAAATAAATGGAAAGATATCTCATGCTCAAAAATGAGAAGACTTAATATTGTTAAGTGGCAATACTTCTCAAAGTGATCTAAAGATTTAAAGCAGTTACTATCAAAATCACAACAGACTTTTTTTCTGCAGAAGTGGAAAGTACAATCCTAAAATTCGTATGTAATTACAAGGTATCCAAACAGCCAAATAATCTTAAAAAGAAAAACAAAGTTGGGAGACTTACACTTCTCAATTTTAAAATTCACTGCAAAGCTATCCTTATCAAAACAGTGTGGTGCTGTTATAAAGATAAACATATAGACCAATGAAATAGAACTGAGAGTCCAGAAATAAAGCTATACATCTATGGCCAATGATTTTCATCAAGAGTGGTGAGATCATTACATGGAAAAAGGGTAATCTGTTCAACCAATAGGACTGGGACGACTGGGTATCCACATGCAAAGAAATGAAACTGTACCTTTATCTCATACCAAACATATTTAAAAAAAACCAAAATTATCAAAGGAGATCGGTTCAAGATGGCGGAGTAGAAGGACGTGCACTCACTCCCTCTTGTGAGAGCACCAGAATCCCAACTAACCGCTGAACAATCATTAATAGGAAGACACTGGAACTCACCAAAAAACACACCCCACATACAAAGACAAAGGAGAAGCTGCAATGAGACGGTAGGAGGGGCGTAATCACAGTAAAATCAAATCCCATAAGAGCTGGGTGGGTGACTCACAAACTGGAGAACAGTTATACCATAGGACTCTACCCACTGGAGTGAAGGTTCTGAGCCCCATCTCAGGCTTCCCAACCTGGGGGTCTGGCAACAGGAGGAGGAATTCCCAGAGAATCAGACTTTGAAGGCTAGCGGGATTTGATTGCAGGACTTCGACAGGACTGGGGGAAACAGAGACTCCACTCTTGGAGGGCACACACAAGGTAGTGTGCGCTTCGGGACCCAGGGGAAGGAGCAGTGACCCCATAGGAGACTGGACCAGACTGACCTGCTAGTGTTGGAGGGTTTCCTGCAGAGGTGGGGGGGTGGCTGTGGCTCACCGCGGGGACAAGGACATTGGCAACAGAAGTTCTCGGAAGTACTCCTTGGCGTGAGCCCTCCCAGAGTCTGCCATTAGCCCCACCAAAGAGCCTGCATCCTCCACTGCTGGGTCGCCTCAGGTCAAACAACCAACAGGAAGGGAACTCAGCCCCACCCATCAGCAGACAAGCAGATTAAAGTTTTACTGAGCTCTACCTACCAGAGCAACACCCAGCTCTACCCATCACCAGGCCCTCCCTGCAGGAAGCTTGCACAAGCCTCTTAGATAGCTTCATTCACCCAAGGGAAGACAGCAGAAGCAAGAAGACCTATAATCCTGCAGCCTGTGGAATGAAAACCACATTCACAGAAAGATAGACAAAATGAAAACACAGAGGACTATATACCAGATGAAGGAAAAAGATAAAACCTCAGAAAAACAATTAAATGAAGGGGAGATAGGCAACCTTACAGAAAAAGAATTCAGAACAATGATAGTGAAGATGATCCAGGACCTTGGAAAAGGAACGGAGGCAAAGATCGAGAAGATGCAAGAAATGTTTAACAAAGACCTAGAAGAATTAAAGAAAAAAACACCTAGAAGAATTAAAGAACAACCAGGCAGAGATGAACAGTACAATAACTGAAATAAAAAATACACTATACAGAATCAATAGCAGAATAACTGAGGCAGAAGAACGGATAAGTGACCTGGAAGACAGAATGGTGGAATTCACTGCAGAGGAACAGAATAAAGAAAGAAGAATGAAAAGAAATGAAGACAGCCTAACAGACCTGTGGGACAACATTCGAATTATAGGGGTCCCAGAAGGAGAAGAGAGAGAGAGAGGACCGAAGAAAATATCTGAAGAGATTACAGTCAAAAACTTCCCTAACAGGGAAAGGAAATAGCCATCAAAGTCCAGGAAGTGCAGAGAATCCCAGGCAGAATAAAACCGAGGAGAAACACACCAAGACACATAGTAATCAAACTGAAAAGGATTAAAGACAAAGAAAAATTATTAAGAGCAATGAGGGAAAAACGACAAATAGCATACAAGGGAACTCCCATAAGGTTAACAGCTGATTTCTCAGCAGGAACTCTGCAAGCCAGAAGGGAGTGGACAATATATTTAAAGTGATGAAAGGGAAGAACCTACAACCAAGATTAATCTACCTGGCAAGGATCTCATTCAGATTCAGTGGAGAAATCAAAAGCTTTACAGACAAGCAAAAGCTAAGAGAATTCACCACCACCAAACCAGCTCTACAACAAATGCAAAAGGAACTTCTCTAAGTGGGAAACACAAAAGAAGGAAAGGACCTACAAAAACAAACCCAAAACAATTAAGAAAATGGTAATAGGAACATACATATCGATAGTTGCCTTAAATGTGAATGGATTAAATGCTTCAACCACAGACACAGGCTCACTGAATGGGTACAGAAACAAGACCCATATATATGCTGTCTACAAGAGACCCACTTCAGACCTAGGGACACATACAGACTGAAAGTGAGGGGATGGAAAAAGATACTTCATGCAAAAGGAAATCAAAAGAAAGCTGGAGTAGCAGTTCTCATATCAGACAAAATAGACTTTAAAATAAAGAATGTTACAAGAGACAAGAAAGGACACTACCTAATGATAAAGGGATCAATCCAAGAAGAAGATATAACAATTATAAATATATATGCACCCAACATGGGAGCACCACAATACATAAGGCAAATGCTAACAGCAATAAAAGAGGAAATCGACAGTAACACAATAATAGTGGGGGAATTTAACACCTCACTTACACCAATGGACAGATCATTCAGACAGAAAATTAATAAGAAAACACAAGCTTTAAATGACACAAAAGACCAGATAGACTTAATTGATATTCATAGCACATTCCACCCGAAAATAGCAGATTACAATTTCTTCTCAAGCGCACACGGAACATTCTCCAGGATACATCACATGTTGCATCACAAATCAAGCCTTGGTAAATTTAAGAAAACTAAAATCATATCAAGCATTTTTCTGACAACTATGCTATGAGATTAGAAATCAATTACAGGGGGGAAAAACGTAAAAAACACAAAACACATGAAGGCTAAACACTACGTTACTAAATAACCAAGAGATCACTGAGGAAATCAAAAAATACCTAGAGACAAATGACAATGAAAACACGACAATCCAAAACCTATGGGATGTAGCAAAGCAGTTCTAAGCAGGAAGTTTATAGCTATACAAGCCTACCTCAAGAAACAATAAACATCTCAAATAAACAACCTAACCTTACACCTAAAGGAACTAGAGCAAGAAGAGCAAAACCAAAAATTAGCAGAAGGAAAGAAATCATAAAGATCAGAGCAGAAATAAATGAAATAGAAACAAAGAAAACAATAGCAAAGATCAATAAAATTAAAAGCTGGTTCTTTGAGAAAAAGAACAAAATTGATAAACCATTAGCCACACTCATCAAGAAAAAGAGGGAGATTACTCAAATCAATAAAATTAGAAATGAGAAAGGAGAAGTTACAACAGACACTGCAGAAATACAAAGCATCCTAAGAGACTACTACAAGCAACTCTATGCCAATAAAATGGACAACCTGGAAGAAATGGACACATTCTTAGAAAGGTACAACCTTCCAAGACTGAACCAGAAAGAAGTAGAAAATATGAACAGACCAATCACAAGTAATGAAACTGAAATTGTGATTAAAAATCTTCCAACAAACAAAAGTCGAGGACCAGATGGCTTCACAGGTGACTTCTACCAAACATCTAGAGAAGAGCTATCACCCATCCTTCTCAAACTCTTCCAAAAAACTGCAGAGGAAGGAACACTCCCAAACTCATTCTATGAGGCCACCATCACCCTGATACCAAAACCAGACAAATATACTACAAAAAAAGAAAATTACAGACCAATATCACTGATGAATACAGATGCAAAATCCTCAACAAAATACTAGCAAACAGAATCCAACAACACGTTAAAAGGATCATACACCATGATCAAGTGGGATTTATCCCAGGGATGAAAGGATTCTTCAATATATGCAAATCAATCAATGTGATACACCATATTAACAAATTGAAGAATAAAAACCATATGATCATCTCAATAGATGCAGAAAAAACTTTTGACAAATTTCAACACCCATTTATGATTAAAAAAAATACTCTCCAGAAAGTGGGCATAGAGGGAACCTACCTCAACATAATAAAGGCCATATACGACAAACCCACAGCAAACATCATTCTCAATGGTGTTCACTATTATTCAACATAGTTTCGAAAGTCCTAGCCACAGCAATCAGAGAAGAAAAACAAATAAAAGGAATACAAATTGTTAAAGAAGAAGTAAAACTGTCACTGTTTGCAAATAACATGATACTATACATAGAGAATCCTAAAGATGCCACGAGGAAACTACTAGAGCTAATAAATGAATTTGGTAAAGTTGCACGATTCAAAATTAATGCACAGAAATCTCTTGCATTCCTATACATTAATGATGAAAAATCTGAAAGAGAAATTAAGGAAACACTCCTATTTACCACTGCAACAAAAAGAATAAAATACCTAGGAATAAACCTACCTAGGGAGACAAAAGACCTGTATGCAGAAAACTATAAGACACTGATGAAAGAAATTAAAGATGATACCAACAGATGGAGAGATATACCATGTTCTTGGATTGGAAGAATCAATATTGTGAAAATGACTATACTACCCAAAGCAATCTACAGATTCAGTGCAATCTCTATCAGATTACCAATGGCATTTTTTATGGAACTAGAACAAAAAATCTTAAAATTTGCCTGGAGACACAAAAGACCCCAAAGAGCCAAAGCAGTCTTGAGGGAAAAAAACAGAGCTGGAGGAATCAGACTACCTGACTTCAGACTATACTATAAAGCTACAGTAATCAAGACAATATGGTACTGGCACAAAAACAGAAACATAGATCAGTGGAAAAAGACAGAAAGCCCAGAGATAAACGCACACACCTATGGTCAACTAATCTATGACAAAGGAGACAAGGATATACAATGGAGAAAAGACAGTTTCTTTAATAAGTGGTGCTTGGACAACTGGACAGCTACATGTAAAAGAATGAAATTAGAACATTCTCTAACACCATACACAAAAATAAACTCAAAATGGATTAGAGACCTAAATTTAAGACGAGACACTATAAAACTCTTAGAGGAAAATATAGGAAGCACACTCTTTGACATAAATCACAGCAAGATATTTTTTGATCCACCTCCTAGAGTAATGGAAATAAAAATAAAAATAAATGAATGGGACCTAATGAAACTTAAAAGCTTTTGCACAGCAAAGGAAACCATAAACAAGACAAAAAGACAGCCCTCAGAATGGGAGAAAATATTTTCAAACGAATCAGCGGACAAAGGACTAATCTCAAAAATATGTAAACAACTCATGCAGCTCAAAAATTAAAAAAACAAACAACCTAATCCAAAAATGGGCAGAAGACCTAAATAGATTTTTCTCCAAAGAAAACATACAGATGGCCAAAAAGCACAGGAAAAGCTGCTCAACATCACTAATTATTAGAGAAATGCAAATCAAAACTACGATGAGGTATCACCTCACAACAGTTAGAATGGGCTTCATCAGAAAATCTACAAACAACCAATGCTGGAGAGGGTGTGGAGAAAAGGGAACACTCTTGCACTGTTGGTGGGAATGTAAATTGATACAGCCACTATGGAGAACAGTATGGAGGTTCCTTACAAAACTAAATAAATTACCATATGATCCAGCAATCCCACTACTGGGCATATTCCCAGAGAAAACCGTAATTCGGAAAGACACATGGACCCCAATGTTCACTGCAGCACTATTTACAATAGCCAGGTCATTGAAGCAACCTAAATGCCCATCGACACATGAATGGATAAAGAAGATGTGTTACATATATACAATGGAATATTACTCAGCCATAAAAAGGAATGAAATTGGGTCATTTGTTGAGACATGGATGGATCTAGAGACTGTCATACAGAGTGAACTAAGTCAGAAAGAGAAAAACAAATATCGTATATTAATGCATATATGTGGAATCTAGAAAAATGGTACAGATGAACTGGTTTGCAAGGCAGAAATAGAGACACAGATGTAGAGAACAAACGTATGGACACAAAGGGGGGAAAATGAGGGCAGGGGGTGGTGGTGATGGTGTGATGAATTAGGAGATTAGGATTGACATATATACACTAATATGCATAAGCTCGATAACTAATAAGAACCTGCTATACAAAAAAATTTTTTAATGTATCAAAGACCCAAATTTAAGAGTTAAAACTATAAAACTCTTAGAAATAAGCATAAGGTCAAATCTTCATTACCATGGATTTTGTCAGTGGCTTCTTTAATGTGACACCAAGCACAGCAACAACAAAAAATAGATAAATTGAACTTAATCAGAATTTAAAATTTTGTGTTCATGAAAGAACACTATGTAGAAAAAGAAAAAAAACAACCCAGAGTATGAGAGAAAATATTTGCAAATCACATATGTGATAATGGCCTAGCATCCAGGATATATAAATAACTCTTACAACTCAACAACAAAGAGATAAACAACCCAATTAATAAGTGTTCAAAGAACTTGAATAGACATATCTTCAAAAAAGATACACAGACAGATAAAAAGCACATGAAAAGATGCTCAGCATCTTCGTCATTAGGAAATGGAAATCAAAGCCACAATGAGACACTATATTATATCCACTGGGGTAACTATAATCAAAAAGACATATAACAAGTATTGGCAAGGATGTGGAAGAAATGGGATCCTCATCTGTTGCTGGTAGAAATGTAAAATGGTCCAGTTTCTTTGGAAAATAGTCTGGCAGTTCCTCAGAATTTTGAACATAGAATTTCCATATGACCCAGTGATTCTACTATTAGGCATATATGCAATTGAAATAAAATCCTACAACCACACAAAAACCTGTACTCAAATGTTTATAGCAGCACTGTTTATAATAGCCAAAAAATAGAAAAAAAAAAGCTCAATGACTAATAAATATATAAACAAAATGTTGTATATCCATTCAATGGAATATTATTTAGCAGTGAAAAAAGAATGAAGTCCTGGTACATGCTATAACATTGAGGAAAACTGAAAATATTATACCAAGTAAAAGAAGTCGGAAAAAGACAACATGTTGTGTGATTTCCTTTATATGAAATGTCCAGAATTGGAAAATATATAGAAACAAAGTAGACTATTGTTTGCATATAGTTGTGGTTGGTGGGAAATGGAGGATAACTGCTAAAGGTCACAGATTTCTTTCCTCCTTTTCTTTCATCTTGGGTGATAAAAATGTTCTAAAACTGATTGTGATAATGGTTGCACAACTCTGTGAATCTACTAAAGCCATTGAATTATACATTTTAAATGGGTGAAATGTATGGCATAGAATTATATCTCAACAAAGCTGTTTTATTTTAAAAAATCAACCCATGTGTAAGGCAGCAAGTCTGCCTAAGTTATCAGAGCTCCTTATAATCAATAGCAAGGCTCCGTAGAATTACTAATATAACTCTTCTCTATAGTCAGCTATATTTTTTACTGCTTTTTTCCTTCCCTCACTGCATGATTTTCTGCTTGTCTACATTAGTCATCTGCAAGCATTTTGATTATGCAGTCACCAGCAAGTCATATTCAATGTGAACCCATAATACAAGTACATGAATTCATGTATAAAATACAGCATTTATACCACTGTGCCAGTATGTAATGTATATTATGACTACTATGAAAATACAAATTTAAGAAAAATAAAATTTTGAAATGTAAATAACTGTTTATTACTCTCTTTCTACTTTCCAGTTGCCTTAAGCAATCCAGCCACATAGTAAGTGGAAAAGATATAATTTCCAGGATGCACTGCTGGTAGGTTTCCTGCTGTCATACCCCCTTATAATTATTTTGTGATGAAGACTATACTTTTCATAATTTCTTGCTACACTGCCAGCTCACACATCTCTATAAAGACACAAACACACGTGTGTGCACAAAGATTTCCTACCAGAGTAAACTGTTGGCATTTGCATTCTTTATTTACCAAGGTACTGGGGGGTGAGAGCAAAGTATTTGGAAACAACATCTGCCACCCTCATAAAAAAACACTTGAGAGTGGCTGGCTGCCAATTTCTCGGGGTGGTATACATCATTAAACAGGAACACGAAAAGCATCTTCATATTTTTATTCAGAATAACCTCTATCAAAATTTAGGATGGGTCAGATGTTGAGGTCTAGTTTTTCACATATGCACCTTATCTACCTTATAATTATCTTCAATTCTTCAAAATTCCAGCAGTAGGTTTTCTCGGTTTTTGTTTTGTTCTGGTGTTTCCTTGAGTTTTCTCCTTTTTCTTCCTTGTAATGATAAATTTGGAAAGGAGGCTTTGAAGGCTATAACTAGACATTGTTTTGACCGGGAGTCAAAATTATTTCTTTATAGTTATACTCCTCTGATCTGTGAGCTCCTTCAGAGCAGTGCCCATGCCTTGTTCACCTTTTATACCCAATTTCAAGTACACTGGCTTGATAAGTACTAGGTTTTCAATAAACACACTTTGAATAAGCATATGAGTTACTCAATCAGTTATGCATCAGAGATTTGGATAGTTTTTTTAATATAAAGGTATTTAATTAATTAAATGACTATGGGAATAGTTCCTCAAATCACTGTGACTTTGTCTTTTTTGTTTGTTTTTTTGTACTTACTTTTTAAAAAAGGATTTGGCCTGCTGATACCCCAAATCCTGTTTATCTCTGACATTTGGTGAGGTAGCAAACTAAAACTGAGTACATCTCACCCAAAATGGTGGCAACTACTCAATTACAAATACAAGATTGTCAGAGGTAAAAGAAGGCATTCTTGGGCCTCTGATTCATACAAAAATGGTAGATAATCTTTATGAACTCAAAAAGAGTAAATCAGTTGGTGAAAAGGAAATGAGAAAACTTAGATAAAACTAAATGATGTTATATTTGGAATATTAATCAAGAAAATTACTTTGCTGGCAAATAAAGATTTTGGACCCAGTAACCTTTGTCATTAATAAAAGGACAGTCACACATATGGGAAAGAAACATGTTGATTATCTCAAGATTCCCAAGTACAGCAAACCATGATGAAGTTGTTTCCTACTATTAGACTATAGGTGCAAATATCTCGAGTTATATCTCTCACTTTCTTGCCAGAAAGCACTGCCTCCCTTGTTAAACTTGTGGATCAGTGGTTTAATTAAGACCCTCACACAAGCCCTATCATTTCTAAACTAGTTTCTAATCTAGTCCCTTTAACACGCTAGCAAATGATAACTTAGTAATAAGAATTTTCCTTTAAAACGGTAAAGAAAAATTTCCATTGAATTTATTGCAATATGCTTGCCAACCCTGAAGCTTCTTTCTGTCCCTAGGGAATCCAATAATCGTAATAACCGTGTTTGATGTATTTAGGAAATTCTTCTTAATTTTTGTTGGTTTTTTACTTCCAGGCAAGAAACTCGTAGAGTTACTTTTTAATCTCCTTCATTTGAGGCATGGGATGCTGAGTCCTTTGTTTTAATAGCTTATCATATATACCAACTTTAAAATTCTGTATACCATGAAATAGTTCTCTCTGGCAGCACAGAGATCTAAATATCTCCTTAAGATTCTACTAATGATACAACTTTAAATAGCTGGTATAAAAAGAAACAATGTTGTGCTAAACTGTAAAGAAACCAAGAAATATTAGGCCAAATGTGAAGTGAAAGTTAGAAATCAAGGAATAGAATGCTAGTCAGTTTTCATTGTGAGGTTATTTTCCAAAAATCGGTAAACTTGAGCCTAGAACCTGTCAAGGTGGGGATCTAATAGCAGAGACCCTCACATTGAACTGGAACTCCAAACAGCTACCACTTCAGCACAAAAGTAAACGATCAATTAGCCTGCTATGCAGGATGTAAATGTTCAGTTAACATCTGCCTGTCTTGAACTTGTGTTGAATATTAGAGGTGGAAATATCCCCTGAACATCTGGAAGCAGAGCTGGACCTGTATGAGTGTGCCGCTCGACTTCCTGTGGACCTGCTTAGTCCAAAAATTCTCAGCAAATTTATTTTAAAATGATTCTGACTTGAAAATATTCCCAAGACCTCAAACAACTCTCACAGACAAAGTTCCAAGGAAAATGATCTGCGCACATGCACACACACACACACACACCACACATAGAGAGAGCACAGCACATGAATGTATGTGATGCGATGAGTAAAACCAGGAAGAAAAAATGAAGTGTAACAAAAACTATAAAGACTTCTGTAGTAGAATTATTGAGGCAGACACAAAACAAGTATGCCTGAAGTGTATCAATGTCTTAAAAATATAAGCAAAATCAAGAGCTATGAAAGTTGTCCAAGTAGTTTTAAAATAAAGAGACATTCTACATGTAAAAACTAAATGATTGAATATTTAAAAATTCATTGGAAGGGTTAACCAGCAGATTAGACTCAGCTAAGGTGACAATTAGTGAACTTGAAAATAGAATCAAAAAAAAAATCTAGGATGTACCCCAGAAATAAAAGATATGGAAAATATGAAATAGAGGTTACGAAACATGTAGGATGATGAGGAGATATAGGACATACATCTAATCGTAATTCCAGAAGGAGAACACAAAGAGAACAGGGGATATAAATAATCAAAGATACATTACAATAGAATTAGAGTATCATTCTGTGAATCGCTAATTAACAATGAATCCAGGAGATTGTTATCAATGACTATCAACATCACAACATCACACAAAGAGAGCCGTCCAGTTGTCACATGTCTCCTTGTGGAAATACCCAACACCTCTTGTATAGAAGTTTTTGGCACTTCATGCCAAAAAAAAAACCTAAATCAAATCAAACCTTTAAATCAACCACTGAGTTTATAAGAAACACAGGAAAGAGAAGAAAATGAAGTTCTACACATGGTTACATCAATAAATAAATTTCAAGGGAAAAAGAAAGAGATATACAGATTAAAAGAGAAAAAATATATATCAACTCAATGTAATATATCGATCTTATCTAGATCTAATTCTAGAGAAACAACATAAAAAATGAGATCACATATAATGAAAGGAACTTGGCACTCTAAATTAAATATACCTTTTATCTTTTCACGCAGTAACAATGCCCCTTTTACAAATATATACCAAAGATAAACTGGTTAAAATACAAAAAGACATATACACAATACCATTAATTGCAAGAATAATTTAAAAAGCATAGATAGGAAATAGCACAAATATGTGTCAATATTAGAATGGATGAATAAGTAGTAGCATATTAACACAACAAATTATCCAGTTATAAAAAGGAATGAGGGATATTTCCACACATGACTATAAAGTGATATCTAGAATATAGTGCTTAAAAAACAAAACAAAAACTAGAAAAGAAAATATTGTATGCTATAAATTACCTAGGAAAGACAAGATATGAATATATACATATAATTTTAATATATAATACATATTATATATGATTATTTAAAAATAAATGGTAAACTATAATATTTTTAAAATGACAATTATTGGAGTTCTTGGATAATGAGAACAGACGTTAAACTTGTTTGCATATTCCTTAGTTAGTAGATTCAACTTTGGGACCACGTAAAAATAAATGAAAAAGTAATCAATCTCTAAAACTCCAAACTAAAATGAAATAAATGAATTAATATGCATATCCAGTTAGTATCATAGCCACACAGTGATTAATGATTCCAAGTTATTTAAATCATGATAATTTGACCCCCAAAAAACTGCAAACTGGTCAAATTCTTGGTGGTAGTGTTGGTATTGTTATTCGGAGACTGTTATGTGTATATTGTGCAGGAAGTCAATGAAAAATTATGTTATCTGTGATATGCTTGTTATCATGCCAGGATTTGTAACATGGGAGAAGAGAGATACAGATGGAAGATGAAAGGGGTTAGTATTAATGGATGTATCTGTGAGAATTCATTCTGTGTTTGTTTTTTTTTTCCGGTACGCGGGCCTCTCACTGTTGTGGCCTCTCCCGTTGCGGAGCACAGGCTCCGGACATGCAGGCTCAGCGGCCATGGCTCATGGGCCCAGCCGCTCCGCGGCATGTGGGATCTTCCTGGACCAGGGCACGAACTCATGTCCCCTGCATCGGCAGGCGGACTCTCAACCACTGCGCCATCAGGGAAGCCCCATTCTGTATTTTATATAAATACATATAACTATTATCTACACATACAAAAATACATATAAAACTATATAGCTTTATCCTAGCTTTGTTAAATAAAAAGGCCTAGGAATAATGGCAACTCTGGTAGCAAAGATTACCCCAACAGCAAAAACTGGTCTTCAAATACATTTTCCCATCCAAGGGAGCCAGAACAATTTAAGCATCAATAAAAATAACAACTTCAGTGTTCCCTATTGAAGAATGCTAGTGAACCACCTGCCTGATTTTAAATTTTGTTGTGTTCTAGTGTTTCCTTTTTTATCAGATTTTAAAACTAATAGTATTATGGTCACTTTACCCCTTAACAAATAATAAGTACCATTTAAAGAAAAGGTGTACATTTTTGCAAACATGTTTTCTCTCTTAAGCGCAAACAAAATTTCAATCATGGGCAAAATTCGTACTGAATTAATTTAATATTTGGCTATACTGACTGTGGTATTATTATTGTTTTTATTGTTCAAAGAAAGGAATGGATGTTTGAAGAAGAGAATATTTAGTCAAAACTAAGTATAGGCTAATGTGAAAATCAGTTATGACATCTTAGTGTTTTTTCACTCAAATATTTTAATACCAGTCACATCAAACCTGCTTATATTTCAGACAACTATCTTTAAAATGAAAGAGTGTTTTTACACCTCTCAAAATCTTCACCCTTAATGATAGCCAATAAAGAATATGCTTTATATTTTTATATACTTGAAAAGTACATTTTTATTAGAGAAATTGTATTCAATTTTAAGAAATAAAATTATTCTAAGGAAAGCTGCTTAAAAACAATCACAATTTAGTATTAATTTATTATTAGGATGCTATGCAACAAAGGGTTTTAGTCATTTAAGTTTTTACAAATTCCAGTAGGTCCATTTAAATTAAAACTTTATGGAAAAAAATTAAGATCTAGAAGATTAACTTTAAAGATATTTATTTTGGGTAGATTTGGATCTGCTTTTACCGCATATGAAGTAAACTAATTTCCTGGATGCTGCAGGAGCTATCCAATTAACCTTCCCTTCCTCTCTGGCTCCCCTCCAGGCTGCCTTGTTCTTAGCACTTTCCTACAAATTATTTACATCCTGTAGATATCCTCTTACACTGAAAACAATGACCAGGTTTAACATTTAAGGGAGATACTCAATCCAATTCTATTGTCTTGGCATTTTTTTTCTAGTTATGAAGAGATTATTTCCAAGAATGAAAACATACTATATTACTCTGGAAGAAGCTCTTATAGCTAATGATACATCTTTGAGCACATGTTGATATTGATTCATTCCTTTTCTTCACTTGGTAATTCTCTTTTAAGGTCCACCTTTCACGGTCTACATCCCAGGAATCAAAATTCTGTAACATTCATTTGCCCTTTTTCTGCTTACCAGAGAGTTTTAACTCCCTTTTCCAGACTCATGCCAGTGTTTCTTTTTTTTCTCTCTCTCTCTCTCTTTTAAATATATTTTTCATCTCTTTTATATTCTTTCTTCCACAATTTTTTTCTGTTAAACTATTGAGTGCTCTGGCAATACGTACTAGCTAGCTCTCCCAAAGAAAATATTAAGCCTATTCTTTTAATTGGTCTGTTTAGAGTGATCAAGACAAATCTGGCTCCAGTGTTAACATTCCTTCTTTCCTTGGACTAGACAAATTATTTCCAAATCTCAATTTCTAAATAAACATAAAATTAATGTTTGGATTATTTCAATCATTTATCAAGAGACAGTATATCTCAATGAATAATAAATGACTTGTTAAATAGTTCAGCTTTAGTTTACAAAATTAAGAACAAAATTATCCAGTTTCTTAGCAGTCCAGATTTTGCCCTAGTCCAGAAAGTACAAAACAAAATGGAAAGTTGGCCATAATGCTTGCGGAGAGAGCCAAGCTATACAGTTCGGGTCAAAAGCAAAATGTTTACCCAATGCTTAACTATTAGAAGTTATTCACAGCTGCAGATAATTTGTACTCTACAGGTTCTAAGAATATGGTGCTGAGTGTGGCTTTGTGCTAATTATCTGGTTCGGCTACTTATGCTGACCAGCTTTTCAGGCTTACTTCCAACATTCCATTTCACCTTGTGCTGGCAACAACAGAAAAAAGATTTTAGTAAAATAAATCCATCTGAGTGAACAAATCTTCATTCTGTTGAATGGTACTAGATTGTGTACATGGCTGTTACTTTGATAGCCAAGCCAGCGTGTTCAGATTTGGGGTTGCGAACTCTTGGATCTTTGGCTGATATCATGGGAGAAGAATTTGATTCTGCTCCTCGTTACACTGGACTATGTACTTTGTTACATTAATCTCTAACCTTGGAAATGCGTATAACTGAAACAATAAAAATCAAAACAACTGCATGGTGAAACAATAATCCTAAAGTATTACAGAACAGGAGGGACTTATTTACCTTAAGAGACTCTGACCAGACGTTTAAGAACTAAGCATCTTGGGAATTCTTATTTCCAAATGATACGTGTGTGTTTATATTTCATAGTAACAACTCATATGTGCAGAAATCTAACTTTCCCTCGTATGAATCAACTCAGTTTCCAGGTGACCTCAATTTTGACCTCTAATTCCACTGATGGCAGAAAGCTCTTATTTTTCCCAATTCAAGGTAACTCAGTAACTTCCAGGTTGAAACTTTAGAGTCTGCTGCTAGATATCCAAATGTATTCACGGCCACATGTCTGCATGACTCCAAGGCTCACGCTCCCCTGACACCACTCCTCCTCATTCTGCAGAGCCAGTGGTCCCATCGCCCCCTGTTTTACAAGCTGGCCCCGTGTAACACAAGCATTAAAAACAATGTATTCAAGGTTTCTCCAAATGTCCTTCTCCTACGCTTTTTTCTAGGAGTTACGGAAATCCAGGGAGCAAGAGGTAAGGAGAGGCACTCCAGTAAAGGAGGTGTGATTTGCCTTTCTCCTGACTGGAGGAGAGCACCTTTAGTCATTGCTATCTGGTGCCCTGACATACCACATCCCTGATGATTTTAGGTATTTAGAAGTGGTACCATGGGCGTCACTCCTCCCTTAAGGCTGCTCGTCTTGACTTGTCATAAATTCTACATTTTCTCATTTGGAGGCAAGGTCTCTTCTAAGGATTTCTTCTCCCCTTTATGGGGCTCGGGAACTCCCTGGCTACTTCAGCCACACCACCCCGGGCTATGCCACATTCTACAAGGCCATCTCCAGGTCCATTTGCCTCAACACCGTCCCTCAGCTGCTGATAATTTAAACAGATTTTATATTTTTCTTCTTGCAGTCTGGAAGGCCAGGCACAAAACCCCTCATCTATGAGTCCCCCAAATCAGACACCGTCTCGCTCAGAGGCCTTCTTAACCTACAAGCACTGAGACCGGTCTAGGTACCCTCGGAACCGTCTCTTCTAACCTACTGACAACTGTTCTTTCTTTCAAGGTAGAGCAACTCGTATGGTGTGTAAAAGCCTATGCTCGGTACTCTGGACTTAGCTCTCAGTTTTTAAAACTTAGCTTTTGAAAATCACAGAAAATCCTTTCTGACTTCTACAAAGCCTGGCTCTTATGAATAAATATATTTGTCTTTACAAATGTCGTTGCAACTTCGAATTTGAGAAACACCTTACAAAATTACATAGACTTCTCTGTGAAAGAATTTATCAACCATCCCTTTAAGAAAAATGTACACAGAAAAGAACCACTTTGGGCTAGTTAGGAAAGAATTGAGGTGAAAGGAACTGTCAAAATTCTTTCAGGTTTTGTGGGGCAGAGGAGGCCCTGGTGTTCTTTTCTGTGATGGGCTGAGTATCAGCCCCAATCCTCCCCACAATGGTAATCTGCATCCACAGTCCTGCCTCGGCCTCTTAGAGGCAGAGGACATGTCCCCAACTCACCGATAGTGGTCTTCGCCTTGTGACTTGCTTTGTCCAGTGGAAAATGGAAGAAGAAGCACTCTGCCGCTTGCAAGCCTCGGAAGCATGAGTCACTCCTTGTGCGTCTGTGGCTGCTGCGACTGCAGCCCCGGCCTCAGGATGCTGATTATTCACGGCTCACACCTGAGCCCACCCCCAGCAGGTTCCAAGCCCAGCCAGACGCACACCTTGAAGCAGAAACCACAGTGGTGCCTCTCCCAGATCAGCTGACCCACAGCTGACCCACAGATGCTCAAGCAATAAACACTTACTGTTGTATGCTATGGAGATGCTGGGGTGCTGGTTAAGCCGGCTGAACGATACTGTTTGGAATGGAGAAATATGGATGTTGTTTTCCTTGTGTTGTATCAACTAGTAGCGATTTAAAAGCAAAAGAAGGGCTTCCCTGGTGGCGCAGTGGTTGAGAGTCCACCTGCCGATGCAGGGGACACGCGTTCATGCCCCGGTCTGGGAGGATCCCACATGCCACGGAGCGGCTGGGCCCATGAGCCATGGCCGCTGAGCCTGCGGGTCCGGAGCCTGTGCTCTGCAACGGGAGAGGCCCGCGTACCGCCAAAAAAATAAAAAATAAAAAATAAAAAAATAAATAAAAGCAAAAGAAGACTGAGGAAATCAGGATTTTTATTAAGTGGTTTCTTGCCTTTTAGTGAAATAATCAGACATTCTCAAAGGGTATTCAGAGGAGCCACTACAGTCAACTGGTCAAATCTTCCATTAAATGCAGAAATGTCTGTTCTTTTTCAAATTCCAGGCAAGGTCCCTATGGCCTCTGCTTCCCGCCGACCTCCTGGTCCAAGCTACCACCCTTTCTCCCCTGGACTAATGCAATAGCCTCTAAACCCACCTCCCAGGGTCCTCTCTTGTCACCACCCACCCCTTTCTAGTCTGTTCCTCATGCTAATACGTTCAATGCAAATATGACCATGTTGCTCCACAGCTTAAGGTCCTTCTATGCTTTCCTGTTTGCTTTAGGAGAAAGACCAAACTGAAACATGTCCTACAAGGACATACATACATACATACATACAAGGACATAATTGGCCCAGCCTTGGTTCTTGAGCTCAGCCGTGCTCTGTGCAGTCCAGCCAGGACAATTACTGTCGGTTCCTTGAACAGAACTTGCCTCTTTTTGACTCACAGCCTTCACTTACCACTAGCCACAATCTTCTTGCCAGTTGGCCAGTGAGTTCCACAATTCCAGTGTCAACTCCTTAGTCCGGATTCCTGTCAAAAACAGAACTTGAGACAAAAGTTTGAAAGCAGTTAGTTTATCTGGGCATGATTCCAGCAGCAAGAGTAGGAATAGAGAGAGTGAGAAGTGGAAAATGGAAAATAGGGTGTGCTATGAGCCAGTTGTGTCCCTTTCAAAATTCATGTGTTGAAGCCCTAACCACCAGTATGATGGTATCTGGAGATGGAGTCTTTGGGAGGTAATTAGATTCTGATGAGGTCATGAAGACAGGGGGCCCTTACAATGGGATTAGTGACCTTATAAGGAGAGATACCAAGGAACTTGCTTCCTTTCTCTCTCCACCATAGTGAGGATGCAGCCAGCCAAGAAAAGGGCCACCTGTAAGCCAGAAAGAGGGCACTCACTGGGGAATTGAATCAGCCAGCCACCTTCATTTTGGACTTTCCAGCCTCCAGAATTGTGAAAAAATAAATTCTTGTTGCTTAAGTCATCCAGTCTGTACTATTTTGTTATGGCAGCCTAAGCTGACTGATAATTTTTAATTATTGAAAATTTGGTATGTTTTTAATACTAATACATTTATAAATATTCTCTTTCTTGTTGGAGATTTTCATGTCTTGTTTAAGAAATCCTACCCTGCCATACTGATATGTTATCTATCTAGATCTAAAAGTGTTTTAGTTTGGCTTTTTATATGCATGTGTGTAATCTACCCAGAATTTCTAAAAGAGGTGAAGTAGGAGTCCAATTTCATTTTGTTCCCCATACGAGTATTCAATTCATTCTGGTATCACTCCTGACAAATTCATTTACATACCACTCCATACTAGTTAACTAGTTGTAAGACTTACCAGGTTGTTCTCATACTTAAAAACCTGCAATGATTCCCTGTTACTTATGAAATCAAGTCTAAGTTCCTTGGTATTTAACATAAAGTTGATTAAAGTAACAGCTCCCACCGTACTCTTCCTATTTCTTACACTCTGTGGACACCTAATTACCTAATTTCCCAAATACATTCTTTTCTCAGTGAACATACCCTTGACTCATCTTCATTTCTAACTTAGAGTTTGTCTCACATATGTTATCCTCCACTTCAGGATTAATACACATCAAACCTTGTACACCCTTTGTCTTTGGTTATTCTCTCCTTACCTTGTGATGGTTTTCATCCTCTTCTGTGCTTATAAAAACCATACTTATCTATAAAGTCCATCTTTACATGTTACCTTATTTCTCTTTATCTCAGTTAAAATTATGCCTCTGCAATATCTTCTACTGCATGCTATGGTGTCATACTGAATTCTTTATGCATGTTTTCTCCTTAGCTTGAAAACTACTTGAGGGGGATAAGACTCGATCTCATATGTTCATTAGATATTAATACAATAAACATTAATTAAATTAATCAAAAATGTTAATATATCTAATTCTATTTATTGAATCTAGAAGTAGAGACTACATGAAATTCTGAGGCAGGAAAAATAGATTGTTTGTATATATTTACCTTGTATTTAACAAAAACACTGAATGACCCCTCTGAACTTTCATGCTTTTGATTTTTGTTACCTAAGTTCTTTCACTTCCCGTTTAGTAATCACATGCTAAATAATTTATAAAAATGTGCAATATTCCAAAGGAAAGTCATCAGTAACACAAAATAAGAGGATATAAGGCCAAGGAGGCACTCAGCTTCTTGACTCTGGGTAAGAGACAAAGAATAATGTGACTCTATATGTTTAGGCATAGAAAGGTTATCTGGGGTAATATTCACTAGCTGCTTTTCCTATCTGAAAAGGACAGCATGAATTTGATGAGATCAAAAGAGAATTGTCTAAGTGAATATGTGATTAAACCCTGGAAAAAGCTGTCACCGCGGAGCAACTACTGTCCCTGTGATAATAAAACCCATCATTGCTGGTTTAAGAATAGTCTTTAGAAGCAGGAAATTGGATCCATTGCCTATCATGTAATGCAAGATCAATAACTTCACTCCTTAAAGTCTTTCTACTTGGATTATAAATCCTTGTAGACTCCCATTAAGATATATTTAGATTTGTAATGCTATCAATGTGATTGCCAGTTGTAATAAATTAGCCTGAGAGTTTAAATTGCATATTGATGACTGTAAACCACAAAAAGATTCAGAAAAAAGGTCAGTCTCCAAAAATAAGTGCTTATTTAAGTACCACCATTTTTATTTTGGTGTATTCTTTAAGTATAGACAAGTACAATAATGATAACTTGAAACCTCAAATTTAATTCTTCATTCAATATACTAGAGATTAAAAACATTTTAAAATTGCTTGTACATATTTTATCATAAATGATTTTAATTTCTCTTACTAAAATGTGTTCTTTGGAAGAATCAACTTTAATATATTTAACATTAATTTTGCTTGTTTTTGTTAAAAATTTTAAATGACTGTAAACAACTATTATTATTACACTATTCTTTGTAAATCATATCTAATGATAAGAATGAGCTTTTAAGAACATTACCATGAACTTTTAATACTTTAATACAACATCGTGAGTGTACTCAATGCTACTGAATTATATTCTTTAAAATGGTTAAAATGGTGAATTTAATGATATGTGTATTTTCTCACAATAAAAAATTATATTGTGATCCTTGGATGGTAGATTAATGTTTGTTAATTCTTCTGTAAATATTGTTATTATCGTTTCTTTCAATAATTCTTTCTTTTCGCTTCTCCTCTTCTAGAACTCCAGTTACTCACATTCTATGATCCATATCACCTTCCCTCTCTTCAGGTGTCTCTTTTTATTCTCTTTGCTGCACTTTGGATTATGTATACATGGTTCTGAGCTCTGAGTTCACTAATTCTTTTTTCAACCTGTTCATTGAGTTTTTATCTCAATAGTGATTTAATTTTCATTTCTAAAAGTTCCATTTGTGTTCTTTTTCAAACTTATGTGTTCAAATTCCTTACTGTATAACTACATTTTAACTGTATCCTTTATTACTTTAAATATTTTACACTCATTTTTCTCACGTTCTGTATTTGACAGTTCCAACACCTAGAGTTCCTGCATGGTTAAATCTGTTTTTTCTTGTTACTGCTGAATACATGACTTATCTCAATTTTTCGGAGGCAAGCTCTTTTTAATTCTCTTGACTTACATCAAAGACCCCAGTTTTAGTCCCCCCCGCCAACTCAAAACAAAAAGGAATTCCATTAGTGAGTAAGTAGAAGAACATTGTCTCTGCTGCAGTGTTCCTGGGAAGCTCCATGCTACTTAAGGTTTCTGAGCATCTGTATATGTTTCTCAATCACCTGGAATATCATTCTCCACATTCTTCACATGGATAATTCCCCCTTTTACCTCCCAGACCCATCACAGGTACATCCTTCAGAAGGCCTTTCTTGACACTCCCTCTACTCCTACAAAGTACTCTTGGGCACCTCATACCCACTTCTTCAGAAATGTTTATTTCCTTGTATTATAACTTTCTATTTTAATTTTTCTAGCTCTCTCACTAAACTACAGAATTCCTGAAAGCATATGATATAGTTGTTCTCCTGACTTACAGCCCCACCCCCGATCTTATGGAGTATTAGGCGCTCGATATATGTTTGCTGAATAAAAGGCTGAATAAAGTAAAAATCTGGAGTGTTGAAAAATGAATTTATCTATGAGGGCATTTGGTAACTGTACTGGGTATTTTCCCTCTCCCTTCTCCGCTCCCACAAGCACTCTCTGCTCTACCTGCTCTGTGCCCAGGAGGCTGACATCAAGCTCACTGCTCTCTGGCCTCCTGTTGGGTTTGGTCAGCGAGAAGCATGAGTCAAGGATGTGAAGCAGGAGGGTGTTGACTTCCCCAGTTTTCTCCTGGTGGAGTCAGCACGTGTCAGCTATGTGACCTTCCACCAAAGACCACAGCTCCTTTCACGAACTCCTCTCCATTCAGCTATTATTTTGGGTTCTGTGTACCCCTTCTTCCCCCCCCAGCCTGCCCCCCACATCTGAAGTACGAATGGTAAAGTCACTCCACTGTGTCTAGTTCCAGGATCATGTGTTAGCTCTTGTTAGGTTCATTATGCCTTACCAAAACCTTTGCAAATATTCCCTTTAAACTCTTGTCAAATTACCTGCTGGCTCTTGACAGGTAACAATAATGTCACAATGCAGAACTGACTGTGATTGGGGGGAAATCTAGCCTTCCTTATGAAAGATAATACAATTCAAGAAGAACTTTTTAGAATGTAGTACACAAAATTTAAGTAAAATGTTCAAAATGACATGGATGAACCTGAAGGACATTATGCTAAGTAAAATAAGCCAGTTATAGAAAGACAGATACTCCATATTTCTACCTATATGAGGTATCTAAAATAGTCAAACTCACAGAAGCAAGAATCGAATAGTGGTTCTAGGTGATGGAACGGGGTGTAGGAGAAATGGGAGTTGTTGTTCAATGGATATAAATTTTCAGTTATGCTCAGTGAGTAAGTTCTAGAGATCGGCTGGACAACATAGTACCTATCATTGACAATACAGTATTGTGCACTTCAAAATTTGTTAAGAGAGTAGAACTCATGTTAAATGTTCTTACCACCAAAAAACAAAAGGGAGGTGGAGACATAAGAAACTCAGAAAGTTGTGGGAAATGCCTGTTACGTTGATGGTGGTAATGGTATGGGTGTCTTCATATGTCCAAATTAATCAAATTGTACACATAAGTATGTTCAGTTCTTTGTATATCAATTATTCCTTAGGAAAGCTGTTAAAATTATATAAATTATTTAAGGTTTACCTTTAAGGCAGAACCAAATATAATAGTAATTGCTTTCTTAAATAAAAGATGAAAACCTTGTAATGGTATAGATTCTGTGGGGCTAAAGAGAAAAAAAACTAGCAGGTAATTTAAGGGCTAGAGCATAAAACCAAACACTCTGAAGGAGAATTTCAGAAGTAAATTTTTGCCTATAGATGTAAAAGTTTCATGACTGCATTTATCTTAAGACCAAAGAAGACGTTGGGCTACTGCTAGTTCTGAAGCCAGACCATCACTGCTCCTCAGAAATGCTGTGATCAGGGACCTTGTTATTCTTCTGCGCAATCTCAGTATGGTTTGGATTAGAAAAGAAGCATATCACATTGAGTAAGAAACTGTTTAAGATTCCTTTCTGAGAAAAAGTTAATAAATCTTCCAACAGCCCTTTGAAATTTCTTTTTGATAGAACAGGATTCCCAGCCAAAAACACTTAAAGTGTCTTTTTAGTAATCTCCAAATGTTTTATCACCTCTTCAGGTGATGAATTGTATTCAGAAATAGTGAAAGTAAGGGTAAGTCTAAGGGCCCAGAAATTACGCAAAGTTTGTTTCTTTTGAAAGAAACTCTTAATCTGGTAGTAATATATTGAGAGACTGGTGTTCAAGCATACATCTGGAGTCCATTTCTAAGGATTAAGACAAGACGTTGTACACTGTATATATTTTTTTAATTTGCTATAAGTTAGTACAAACATTAAAGGTCTACTCTGTCCTGTGTCAGGTAATTCACATGACAGTGCAAATAACATGACTGAGTGTAAGAGATAAATACAGAGAAATTGTCTCGGCATCTTAAGAAAGCCCAATAAATAGCACCCTTCATCCCCATCTGAGTTCTGAACATAATAAAAATTAGGCTACGAATAAGGCCTTTGGAAACATCATCTTTATTCTTCATGAGAGTAAGTTGCAGGAGGTAGCATGTAGCAGGGGGTGAAATAAGCTATCTGACCTGCAGGCTTAGTCCTAGTCACAGAAGAAGCTGGAAGGTCACATGCTTTCCTCACAAGAGCTGGGCCCCTGAACACAGGACATGGTCAAAGCAGCAGAGAATGTGGGTTGCCTCTGGTCAGGCTGGCTTCCAAAGAGGATAGCAGATCTGAGCTTAACCAAGCCTAGCACATTCCTTCTTCTCAAATTTCCACCAGGTACCTCACTCCCTCCCACCTGAGGGAATGACTGAGAAGGTAGAGGGACCAGGAGTGTTGAAGGAAAGGCTCTTCCCCTGACTCCAAAAGTAGGGAAGGACAGGTCAGCCCCAACATGGCTCAGTTCTTCTTTCTCTTAGCTCACTGAGCCAACACCACGTTCCATCAGGTCGTGGCTATTCTTCTAGGGGAAGGAAACCAAATGTCAATCAGCCTTAATGGGACTGAATCCACAATACCAACTACTGCTCCCTTGGATAGACTTCTGAGCCCCTCCCCTGGTTACATTTGCTGAAAACATAGTGGTATACAGTAACAATATTTTAATGCTCACATAATGACACAGTGTGGATGTCTTGTCTCTGCTTCACCTGCTCTGGGGCCTTAACCAGGGTGACTCAAGAGCTGGGGGTAACTGGATAGGTGGGAATCACCTGGAGGCATCTTCACATACATGTGTGGGTTGAAGCTGTTGGATGAACCTCAGCTGGAGCTGTCGGCAGGAGCGCTGCTCACGGCCACTCCATGTGTCTGAGCTTCTTCTCAGCCTGGACACCTCAACGCGGTAGACTTCTTACATAGCAACTCAAGGCTTCCAGACAAGTGTCCCAGGAGAACTAGATGGAAACTGCATGGCTTTCCCTGACCCGGTCCCAGAGTTTAGGCACTTCACTTCTGCTGCACTTGATTGGTTACAAGCTAGTCACTAAAAGGTCCAGATTCCAGAGGAGAGAACATCATCAACGCTCAACTCTCATGAGAGGAACAGCAAAAGATTTCCAGACATGTAAAACCTCCACAGTCCAAGAGCTGTTAGTGTTGATTTTGTCTCATAAGATCTGAAATTATTCAGAAGAATATATTATCTCCAAGACAAGTTTGCCACCAAGACTGAAAAGTATCTCTCTGTTCTATTTCCTATCTAACTTGTGTCCAGTTAAGTAATTAAACAAAGCATATCAGAAGACCTTGAATGAGATTAAATGACACCAATAAGGTAATCCAATCATAAGTTGCAAAAAGATATTCCAATAATAAAATGTAAACAGTATAGAAATGTTCCATATGTTGAATATAGTTTCTCATTAATGAAATTCCCAGGAAGAAATTAAATGTAAATACTAAAAGTTTTCAATTTCAAAGACTTCAAAATCTGAAGGAATTAAAATCCAATAAAAAATTTCTTGCGCTTTTAAGTTAAAGTTCAAAGAAATTAATTCCTCCTCAATTTCTTTCTCTGCTCAGTCTCAGCTAAAAAAGATTCTTAATAACTGGATAAATTGGAGGTTCTTTCCATAGCAGCAGGCTAGGGAATCACTCCCTGAAATGACTAAAGTTCCTTCAGGCTTCAAAAGTTGTGTTAATTCAATCCCAAGTTTTCCATCAGCCTCAACAAAGATTTGAGAAGTTCAGACATCTGGAAGGACACGAGTCCATAGAACTTACTCTTACTTGGCTCTTATATAAAGTCAAAGTATAAAGTATATGATCCATTAAGAGACAGAGAATGGAGGGCAGGCAGCGCTGAGGCTTTGAGAGACATCCAGGTGCTGACTCCCCAGGGTTCTTACTCGCAAATGAAGTGCTCTCTGGATTGAGCCGCCAAGATGTGTGCAGTGAATCTAGGCTTCCAGAGAGCTCAAGGCAGAAGTTCCAAGAGAGATTTTTAATGTACCTCTGATCACATAGTCAGGTCAGACGGTCTAACCCATTACGCCAGTTGAAAATCATCACTAAACAAAGCGGCCCTCCGGGTCAGAATTAAATGGCACATTGTAAATTCTATTACCCTTATCTTGGCCTGGAGTCAAAGCCAGACATCTAGGCATCCCCAGAAATAAAGATAGATCCATTTACAGACCAACCGTACATTTCCCTATCCCATAGTCTCTCTTTTAAAGATTATCACTACACTGTCCCTATACCCAGCAAATCTAAAAAGCAAAGCAATCTGCAGCCTCGAAAAGCAGTTAGGTAAGCAAATTTGATTCATGCTACCCAATACTTAGTAGGACATAGTAGAAGAACAAAGAACATAGGAGAAACTCACTGGCATTGAGGGGAGGAGGGTAGATGAAAAACATGACTGCTTCCATCTCTATCAGAACACCCACACCCACCAATCTGCGGTATGGTCCACGAGCAATTAAATTAAACCTACAGAACGGATAAATTAGCCATCAAGAAGTGAATTCTGCCATGGTGTTTATCTTGTATCCAGGCATAAATCACTTCTATCAGAGTGACATATGGAATTTAATGGTCTTTTGTGACTTGAATTGTGTCTCCAGAAAAGTACACTGAAGTCTTAACCCCTGGTATCCGTGAATGTGAACTTCAGAAACAGAGTCTTTGTGGAAGGCCTTAAGGTGCTAGTTAAGATGAAGTTATCCTGGAGGAGGGTGGGCCTTTAATCCAACATGACTGGCATCCTTACAAGAAGAGGAGAAGAGTCAGGGAGAATGCCACGGGAAGAGAAAGGCAGAGGTCTGAGTGATCTATAAGCCAAGTATGCCGAGGACTGCCTGCCATCACCAGAAACTAGGGAAGAGGCATGAAACAGGGCTTCCCTGGTGGCGCAGGGGTTGGGAGTCCGCCTGCCGATGCAGGGGACACGGGTTCGTGCCCTGGTCTGGGAAGATCCCACGTTAAAAAAAAAAAAAAAAAAAAAAAGAGGCATGAAACAAATTCTTCCCCCAGAGCATCCAGAGGGAACCAACCTCGCAGACATCTTGATATTGGATTTCCAGCCGTCGTAACTTAGAGGCAATACTGTGGTATCACTTTAAGCCTTCACTTTGTGGTCAATTGTTAAGCACACCTGGAAAACTAATACACAGCCTGACTCCATTTTTTGGCTTGATTGCTGGCAGGTATTAAGCCTCATCTCTCCCTCTTTTCCTCCCACCCCACGGATGCCCAGCGCCCCACCCTGCCTTATCACCTGCTGTAATCCTCACCCTGGTCCCACCCACTAATCACAACAAAAGCCCCAGCCTCCTTTCCCTGCCCCCTCAAGCCATTCTGCACCTCTCACCGGAAAGCCTGTTATGTGAGTAATAAACATTTATACTTTCTTTGCATGTTTATGGTGCCAACACTCTTGACATCTGGACCAAATTTTGGATAGTGGTCCTTTCTCTTTCTTCAGGGAGGCCACATATGGAACATACCTGCCTGTTGCAAAGTTGAGACATCTGCCACATTGGCGATCCTATCCCTGAGTCTTACCTGTAGCACAATCATTCATACCCACAATCATTCCATTCACCATATTCAAAACCTCTTCATTCCTGCTTCCTTTTGGATCCCGTTTCTCTGCTACCCCAGGATTGCACTGGAAGTGGTTCTGTTTACTGACAGAGGCATCAGGTTCTCTTGTGAGGAAGAATTCAATCCCTGGCTCAATCCTGTCTACTCAGGAAAGGTGCATCTCTTTGTTTCAGCTCATGAATGTTTGCTGGAGCTGGTTCGACCCCTTGGGTATAAGTCACAGCGTTGGAACCAGCTCTGCAGCAGGGGCTACCCTTGGTCCCATCAGCCCTCCTCTTACAGTTTTCCCAGAAAATGTAGCCAACTGGAATCCTAGAGAATCAGAGCCTGCGTTGAAAGAATGTAATGTGAGAACAAGTGTACATGAATGTAGGGCGCGGTCAGCTAACTGCTACGCGGCAGGAAGCTGAAATAAGCTGAGTCATCCTTCCTGTGGCCACTGCGCTTGCGCTAAGTATACTAATGAGGTTTTAAAGTAGCGACCTATCCGATGCTGGCTCACAAATCGCACCATCGGCGAAAGCCAATCACAGAGCGACACATGTTCTTAATCCCTATATAAGCAGACTGCTATAGGATTGCGGTGTCTTCCTTCCATCTTTTCTTTAACCAAGCTGTGCTCCAATAAAGTGTGATACGAGAAGAATCTTGCGTGTGGCGACTCGTCATTCTGCTGGTCGGAGGCGGCTCGCCGCACATGAACAGTGCAGTGAATACTTAGTTGAATACCCAGGTCCCCTTCATGGCAGGTACACCCACCCGCCACCTGGCAAAACTCACAGAAGACACTTTCCCCAGAGAAATGCCCTCAGCCAAACAGAAGCCACTGCCCCTTCCGGGCCACTCCACCCAACTCTCTGAGGGTAACTTATAGCCAATAACCGACTGAAATAGAGGAGGTTACAAAGGTTGACTCCCTTTTCTCAAGATAGGGCCAATCTTGTGCAGTTCATGCTTAGAGCTGTGCTGTTGAATACGGTAGCCACCAGACACACATGGCTATCAAGCACCTGAAATGAGATATGCTGTTTACACACGGGATTTCAAAGATGTAGTATGAAAAAAGGGAAGATATTTCGTTAATAGGCTTAATATTGATATATGCTGAAATGACAATACCTGGTTTAAGACATAGATATGATATAAATCATCAAGATAAAAATGTATGAAGAAAACATAGTGCAAATATAATAACTAGCACTATGGTATAAAGAAGAAGTTCCAAGTGTGATGTGCTTAACCGACAGCATTAGCACACAATGCCAAATGATGTGCCTGGAGCAACAACGTGAATAATGGTTTTGATCAGAGTACTAGAAAAACACTACTTAAGTCAGACAGGTCTTATGTTGACTCACACTCAGTTAACATGAATTTACTCTCAAGTTGGGGAGAGATCTTCGTGTTTTACAGCTGTCATTCCAGGGCTGAATATTTAAGATTATCATCATTGTTTTGATGAACAAAAAAAATTCATACTTCTTTAAAAAGGTGGGAACCCACAGAATAAGATGGGACTAGGATTCAAATTTTAAATAATTTTAAATTTGAGACTTTCTCAAAAATGACATTCCCCCCCAGCACTTTTTTTTTTTTTTTTTTTTTTTTTTTTTGCGGTACGCGGGCCTCTCACTGCCATGGCCTCTCCCGTTGCGGAGCACAGGCTCTGGACGTGCAGGCTCAGTGGCCATGGCTCACGGGCCCAGCTGCACCGCGGCATGTGGGATTATCCCGGACCGCGGCACGAACCCGCGTCCCATGCATCGGCAGGCGGACTCTCAACCACTGAGCCACCAGGGAAGCCCTGCACTTTTGATTGGTGTTTGTCGTAGGACAGCCTTTTGTTACTCCAAATGCTTATTTCAAAAAAAATTTTTTCTAAAAAATTCTGAAAATTCTTGCCCAGTTTAACTCTATTATGCAGTGATAAAATATTGTTTATGTACAAAAAGGTATGGTATTTGGCAAAAAAGAGCTGTTAGAAAAAGTGTATCCAGTCACTAGATTAAACAGGTGATGTTACCAACAAGGCTGCCTGCATAATCTCATCCCGCCACATGATGTCGCTCTAACGTAAGGTTCAAAGGATGGAATAAAATCCCTAGAAGAAAATGCAAAAGACATACTTTGCAAATAAAAATGTTCAGTTAGAACTACTGTGAGCAACACAGATGTTGCAACATTAGGCGTTCTAATGGGTGAGTTTATACTGTATCTCACATGTGACTTATCAAAAAAAGGACTTCTTGTTAGAGAGTCCTGGACATATGGAAACCTGCAGCTTGGTGAGAGCCCCCGGTAATAAGTGTCCAGGAAAGTCATGGGTGTGTGTGCACTTGAGTTTCCTTACCAGATCTGCCTTCATGCCAAACAGGTTATATAAAAAACAAAAACAAACATCAAAAACACTACACCAGGAAATGCTACAGTAGAATTTAAGTACATCAAAGACATAGATAAATTTATAAAGCTTACAGTGTGTTAGAGCAGATTACCTGCAAAGGAACAAGGATCAGAAAGACATTAGGAATCACACACACAGAAAAAACGGACACAAGAAAACAAGAAGTAGAACGATTTTTAAATATTTAATGAAAAGAATTTTGGATATAAAATGATATACCCAGGACTTCCCTGGCGGCGCAGTGGTTAAGAATCCGTCTGCCAATGCAGGGGACACGGGTTCCAGCCCTGGTCTGGGAAGATCCCACATGCTGCGGAGCAACTAATCCCGTGCACCACAACTACTGAGCCTGCGCTCTAGAGCCCGCGAGCCACAACTACTGAAGCCCGTTCACCTAGAGTCCGTGCTCTGCAACAAGAGAAGCCACCACAATGAGAAGCCTGCGCACTGCAAGAAAGAGCCCCGCTCGCTGCAATTAGAGAAAGCCCGCGTGCAGCAACAAGTCCAAATGCAGCCAGAATTAAATAAAATTAAAAAAAGAAAATCAAATAGAGACATGGAAAATATTTTTTAAAAAAGAAATTATATACCCAAGTAAATGTCCTTTTAAATATGTTGTTATAATAAAAAATATATATCAACAATATAAGGCTTCAGATAATTGTCTAAATTAAGAAGTCCTTTATAAACACTCATGAAGGAAATAGTAAAATGAGTTGTTTCAAGAGATATGAGAATGATGATCACATGACATCATAAAGTATTGTGTAGTGTAAAAAAACCAAATGTCAAAGAGATTGAAAAGAAAGAATATCCATAAAAGCTCTGTTCTAAATTCTAGACAATATCAGCAGGTAGAGGAGGAAGAAGACAATGTAACTACTCATACCTTCCACTCCCTCTTTGTCCTGCCAGGTTGTGGGAAATAAGATAGAACATGACTAGAGAATGGTACATAAAATGATCAAGTGTTTCTTTCAAGAAAGGCACTTAGGACTTCCCTGGTGGTGCGGTGGTTGAGAGTCCGCCTGCCGATGCAGGGGACACGGGTTCGTGCCCTGGTCCGGGAAGATCCCACGTGCCGCGGAGCGGCTGGGCCCGTGAGCCATGGCCGCTGAGCCTGCGCGTTCGGAGCCTGTGCTCCGCAACGGGAGAGGCCACAGCAGTAAGAGGCCCGCTTACCACAAAAAAAAAAAAAAAAAATGCACTTAATATGGTTGTGATCTTTGGCCTGAAGAAATATCTGAAAAGGTTAACATTTATGAAAGTCTGCATGGAAATAAATGGGAGAAACTCATTTTGAGAAGAGTTTAGGAAGCATTGCTTTAAATCTGAAATAGACTGAAAATTGTGACATTTGAGTCACTACACATAAAAAATCCTTGGCATTTGTGGATTCCTATTTGTGGTTTAAATATACGTGATACATAAAATTTCTCCCTAAGCAAGGTGATGACAGTAATCGCTTGCTATTGTCATCTTGTGGCATTCAAAACATACTGCACCAGGCTGACACTAAATTGCAGGTTGGATTTAAAATAACACATATATTGGTCCCCTGCTGTTTTGGCTAATCTGGAGTTCTGATGCTGCAGCCTTGTGTAATAAACACACTTACAGAGGACACTTCTCTAGCTGTTTGTGTTTTCCAAGCTAGGTATCTCTTGTCACCCTGGGCCTCTTAATGAGCCCTGAAACCAACTTCCTCAGGGGCAGCAAACTATTCTTTTCAGTTCTTCCCAGAGGACGGGTTTATTTTTGCAACTATAGCAACCACTGCTAAACGCTTTTTCTCTGGCTTTTTAAGCTTATTATTGTGTGTCTCTTTGAAAAGATACTGTAGAAGGTTTCAGCTTTTTAAAACTCTTGCCTTAAAAGGCCAGGCTTTGTCCATAATAAACCTTTATTATAAAGCATGGACTTGGTTGTTCTCCATTTATTTGTATGTGTATCTGTAACCTCTCCTGGGAAATGCAGGCACAACTTGGGCAAATAACAGAAGTCAGTTGCTCTTCGATGTTGAAACCCATGGTTCCAGCAGATGTCGCCATTCTTATTATTAAACAAAATTTGAACCTAAGGGTCCTTCCAGGTGGATAGAAACCACCTTAGCTCTTAAGAAGGAAATATCACAAAAGAGAAGTAAACACAGGCGATCAAGTATAAATTTTCTTTTTTAATAATTGAAATTATAGAGATGGCTGGTTGGAAGACCTTTTAGGTAAGTTCTCATTTCAGGAAAGTTATTGGTAGTTTATTTCCAAAGTCTTAGTTTACTTGTCTATAAAGAAGAGTTACCAATTCATAACACTTGAAGTTGCTACGAGTGTTACACAGTAACACATGCCATGAGCCCCGGCATGCATGGCATGCGGTACGCCTTTGACAAATAATTTTGCAGTGCTTCAAAAATAGGATTTGCGTGGCAAAGCCGAAGTATCAGGAACTCAATCCCTAAGTAGTCAGCAGTGTGAGCGATACAGTCTCAACAAAATGATAGTTCCTTAATATTTTACTAGAGAAACTTTTATGATCCCATTGAAATCTACATTTTCAGTGCCTCTCTCAAAGAACTTTTTGAAATTTCCAAACTTATGACTCATAAGTTCAGCCGTCCTCTCCCTTGGTTACTATCACAGTATCTTCTCTTCCGTGTCTGTTCCCGGTAACCACAAGGTAATTCTCAAAGGGACTTAAACAACCAGTTTTGTAATTTTGATACATTAAGAAAGTAATATGTGATGTGTATTCCTCTCCTTTCCTTCATTTATTTCTTCATGTGTTTCTCAGTGAACAATACTTATTTTTAAGTCTGAATATGTGGTCTTATTTTCCACAACAAAGATTAAGTATGCCAGAGGTATGAGTGACTGGTGTCTTACTTTCAGGCCCATCTCGTATCTCCCCTTCACTGCCTGAGGCTGACCTGGTTGGCCTTTGGCTTCATTTCTGAGCTGCTTTAGTGCAGAAAGACTTGTGAATTCACATAAGGACCACAAACTGAGCTTGTTTAGCCTCTGCATAACCTTTTCCCCAGCTCTTACATCTCTACATAGTTCTCCTTATAAAATGGACGTCTCCCTTTTGTCCCTAGCCTAGATCACTCTAGGGGACATTCCCAGTCCAAAGATCAGGTCAGATCAGGCCCTGACTGGGTTCCATCGATGTTAAACCTTTATAGAGCTAGGTCTGTAAATGTGCAACTGGCATGGCAGGGATGACTCAAAATTATGGTTTTCTATCCATGATTCTGAGAGCCACAATATTCTGAAACATATAAGAGAGAACTGGAAAACTTCAACCCTGAATAGATGAAATCATATTATCTGTGGGCAGGTGAGAGTTACAAAAGAAAGATAACCAGGAGACCTTCCTACAAAAGCCCTCAAGAAATGCCAAACACCCATTTAGAGGAATAAGACCTCAAGGTATGATTACTGTTTTCTGAGCCCTTTGTGGGGTCCATCTTAGAAACACCAGAAACACTTAAAATACACAGGGTACTCACGTAAAAGCCCTGAACTCCAGAAAACTCTGCCTGGCCCACATAGAGGAGAGTCAGCATCACTTCCCCAAAGCACTATACTTTATTGAAATTAACTCTTCCACTCTCTGAATTTTAACACTTGAGTAACTGAACATGTATCAAAATGGAGACAGTTCCTCTGAGTGATTTTAGAATACTAAAGTCAGAGGATTGAGAAATTATTTTTATTTGAAAGAAAAACATCAGGAAATATATATTTCCTCCAAAAAGAGCTTGAACTACACCAATTCAAATAATTTTCTGAATTTTAATTGAAGTGGAAATGGTGTCCAGACGTTCAAAGTGGAACACTTGTCTGTTTGAAGAGCTTTCCTCTAAATGAATTTGACAATTGATATATACCTGAATTAACATTATTATGTAACATATTATATAACAGATATAGATTTACATATATATAATTATTAATAAAATTAATGGTTTCTCCCTCTGTCCAGTGAAATGGCCTAAGGGTAATGGCATCTCAGAAGGGACCAGCCTAATTTAAAGCCCAGATTATAATTTCTAAAATTAATTTTCCATGAAAAGGAAGCAGGATTTTTGGAAAGATAATTGATTCCACGTCTGGGGAATGAAGGTATAAAAGAATGTAGAACTTCTTTATCAGAAGCCAAGGTTTCATTCAAGGGTTAGTGAAATCAGATCAAAAGAGAACAGGAACCAAATTATAGAGGTTTGCTTGTGACAAGATGAGCATCAAAAACAGAATAATGACTGCCGTTAACTGAAATACATTAAATCTATTAAAGTCCTGAGTCCATGATACACAAAAAGATAAATATTAATTAAATACACCTTCTTGAAGAAGGTCAAGAGATCAGAATATATTCCTACTGGATCTTATTAGTTATTGTTGACACATTGATCACATTGTTGAACGATACACAATCTAGTAAGCATTAAATATATCACCTAAAAGACATTTTTTGACTCAAGGAAATGGCCTTATAAGTGAGACATGCAGTCAGATTGAAGACATGACAACTATGATCAATCTATCATTTTTAAAATCAGTCAGATTTGTATGCTTTTAAGAATATGAATGAGTCGAACATTGCATTAAAGTTTAAAAGTCCTTAGAATTCAGAGGAAAAGATATTTACAGATCTAAATGTTCTAATCAGCTACTTATCCTGGGTGGAGCTGCAGACTTCTATGAGCAGAGAGAATTATGTGAGTCAATCCTCTGTTGAAATTATGAAGGAATTATAATAACTAAAAAGGTTTAAAGTGTTTCTTCAGATCGACAAGAATCTAAGTTTATTCCTCTGGGCAAATTCTCTAGAAGTGAATAACCTAATTAACTAGACTATTAACCGACTTCCATGATTGGGTTAGCCCCTTTCAGCCTTAGGGAGATTTAGTAAATATAGGCATTTTTGTGAAAGTTAAAATAGAGCATTGATATTTTTGCATTTCTAAGAGAATCTGACCTATTATGATAGCTTGGAATCTAATCTGAGGTATGCAGTCAAGGAGTTTATTTAGATGAAACCTTACATTTTATATTCAGGATTAAAACATCTAAGAGAACCTTAGGTCAACTGTCTTCATAAATAAATTTTACTCACAGGGTGTGAGAATTCCCAATGTTCCACAACCACCTACAAAATGAAAGCCAAATGGTATGCCAGTGAAGTTAATGCCTTTTTATGAAGTAGAGCATTTTGCAAATTGTTTGATATTTGTGTTTCCTTTTTGTAAAATGCCTGGTTGTGTGTTTTGCTCATTATGTGCTTTGTATTTTTTCTTATTGATTTTTTTAACTAAACCGTTTTTAGTTATCTATGTTGCATGTAACATTTCCAACTCTGTTGCTTGTCTTTTCACTTTTTCTATAGTGTCTTTCAACAACTGTATCAACACTTTCCTTTTGACTAGCAATTTTAAGAAATCCTTTGAGTCAAATATGTTCTTATATATTCTTCTAAAGGTTTTAATACATTTCTTGTCCCTTTGCCTTCTTTCAGGCTGGAATGAATTTTTGTTAATGGTATAAGATGTGGATCCAAATGAATTGTTTTGTCTTTATGCATATGAAATCGTCTCAGCATAATATGTTCTATCATAGTTTTCTTCAATGTTCTCTCTGTCACATGCCCTTTGCATTTATGCAGAGTCTGTTTCTGGGCTGTCTATTCTATTCCATTGATCAATTGTCCCTGTGCTGATACCATATCATCCTCATATGGCTTTAAGTCTTTATATCCAGCAGAATAAATTCTCTCACCTTATTCTTTTCCTGTATGAACATCTTGGATATACTTGAAGGTTTGCTCTTCTATACAAATTTTTAAATCAGCATGTCAAGATCCTTATAAAACACTTAGGATTTTCAGTGAAATGTCATTGAATGATAGGTAATCTGGGGATAACAGATACCTGTGTGATGTTGCATTTTCTATCCACCAAAGTGTTTTATCTTTCCATTTATTGGTGTCTTGTTTAGATTATTTAAATAATGTTTATAATTTTATCCATATGGCTATCATACCTCAGTCTTATTTAACAAAAAAGGCACCATTTTTTGTTATTATTATAAGTGACATGTTTTTAAAATGTATGTTTTCTCTTTATTGCTATTTTTAAAAAATACAATTAATTTTTGCATAACGATCTTAACCTAGACATTTTGCTGAACCTTGACTAGTGCTAATAATTTGCATGAAATCTTTTTAAAATTTTCAATATACATAGTTTTATCTAGGATTAATAACGGTTTCCTTTTCTTCCCATCCTTTTGCTATCTCCTTTTCTTCTTTATTTTAATAGGACTTTCTTTAGCCAGGACTTTCAGTGCAATGTCCAATAGGTGTGATAATAATAAACTTTTAATCTGGTTCCTGATATTAAAGGAAATTCTTCTCTTTTTTTTTTTACCCTTATAATGTTGAGTGTAAGTTATTGACCCTTGTTATGTATCTGGTACTTCCCAACCTTTTGAGCATGATTAGCACCCACAGAAAATACAGTTTTCAGCATGCAATGATGGAAATGGATGAGGCTTCTCAAGGCAGGAGACAACAGACCAGGTTGTTCTGCCGACTCAGGCCACACCAGCTGCACCTAAGGCTGAGGAGATAACATGGTAGCACAGCTGCAACATATTCTTGGTTTGTAGGTTAAAGCTTTATCTTGATCTGAGGAATGTATTGGGTTGGCCAAAAGGTTCGTTCGTTTATTTCTGTAAGATGGCTCTAGTAGCACTTAGTTGTCTTTAACTTCATTCGAAACAATTATGTTAGATTGTATGCGACAGCTGTCATATCAGTGTGCATTTAAAAGAAGACATCAAAATTGGTGAGTTTTTGTGTAGCCATTTTAATACTGAAGATGGAAGAAAAAAAGCAACATTTTCGTGCCTATTGTGCTTTATTATTTCAAGAGAGGTAAAAACACAACTGAAATGCAAAAAAAGATTTGTGCAGTGTATGGAGAAGGTGCTGTGACTGATCGAACACGTCATAAGTGGTTTGTGAAGTTTTATGCTGGAGATTTCTCCCTGGATTATGCTCCATGGTTGGGTAGACCCGTTGAAGTTGATAGAGATCAAATCTAGACATTAACTGAGAACAATCAGTGTTATCTCATGTGGGAGAGAGCCGACATACTCAAAATAGTCTAATCAAGTGTTGAAAATCACTGCACCAGCTTGGTTACGTGAATCGCTTTGATATTTGGGTTCTACATAAGTCAAGTGAAGATGACATTCTTGTCCGTATTTCCTCATGCGATTCCCTACTGAAATGTAATGAAAAGGTTCCGTTTTTAAAACAAATTGTGGCGGGCAATGAAAGGTGGATACTGTTCAATAATATGAAATGGAAGAGATCGTGGGGCAAGCGAAATGAAACACCACCAACCACTCCAAAGGCCAGTCTTCATCCAAAGAAGGTGATGTTGTGTATTTGGTAGGATTGGAAGGGAGTCCTCTATTATGAGCTCCTTCCGGAAAACCAAACGATTAATTCCAACAAGTACTACTCCCAATTAGACCAACTGAAAGCAGCACTTGACAAAAAGCATCCAGAATTAGTCAACAGAAAATGCATAATCTTCCATCAGGATAACGCAAGACCGCATGTTTCTTTAATGACCAGGTAAAAACTGTCAAATCTTGGCTGGGAAGTTCTGATTCATCTGCCATATTCACCAGACATTGCACGTTTGGATTTCCACTTACTTAGGTCTTTACAAAATTCTCTTAATGGAAAAAATTTCTATTCCCTGGAAAACTGTAAAAGGCACCTTGAACAGTTCTTTGCTCAAAAAGATAAAAAGTTTTGGGAAGATGGAATTATGAAGTTGCCTGAAAAATGGCAGAAGGTAGTGGAAGCAAAGGGTGAATATGTTGTTCAATACTTCTTGGTGAAAATGAAAAACGTGTCTTTTATTTTTACTTAAAAACTCAAGGCACTTTTTGGCTAACCCAATAACTAGGAGGACCAAACTGGCCCAGTATTTTTATTTCTTTTGTTCAGTCCTTGGGTACCATTAGCAGCAGTGGTTTCAGTTGCTGGGTATACAAAGGCAGATCAAGAATAAATATCACACATGCATATTCCATTCGAGTCCTCTTGGAAGAATAGGAAAAGAGTCAGTGTAACCTGCTATGTGCTGAACCTTCTCCCCTAGGAATATTTCTCAGAAATAGCTGCAAATGTTGCTTTTCCTATTGGAAAGCAGCATAATTTTATGAACTATTTGAACTTCAGCAGAGCCCGGTGGTATATATTGCCATTCAGCCCATCACTGCATGGCTTGAGTTCCACTATGTCTACTCCTTTCCTGGGCCCACTTTGCCACTTCGAGTGATAGAACTAGAGCATCAACTTTATTTCAGTCACCTTCAGAAACTAGAAGGAATTCTTTGGTGAGCAAGAGCTCTACTTTGATTTGCACTCAGGATTGCCATAGTGATTTCTGAAGAATGGTACGTGACACAGGGGTCCCTTTATCATTCAGTTATCTATGTCCACTTACCAGACCAAACTGCAAGTCCATAAGCAACCACTCAAGATTCAATAAGCACGTAATTGTGGGGATTTTACTTGCATCCAGTTCTCTTACTGCCAGGAATAGGGACTGTAGCTCAGCCCACCGGGCTGCTGACTTGCTTTTGCCTTCTTCTGTGAAGGGTTTGTGATTTGCTGGACACAGGACAGCTACTTTCCTCATGGAGCCATGGCTCTCCATTCTGGAACTGCCACCTGTGAATCAGGCCAAGTCCCTCATATCCTTGGGCAATTGTTGGAATGATGAGCCCCATCAGTAAGAGCAGCAGACACGTCTTCAGATGGCCTTTTCGGAGGTCCTAGTGGAAAACAGGCTACTTGCTCATGAATAAGTTATGAATAGGTTGAGTCCCACTGTGTATCATGGCTGTAATATCGCTTCCATTTTATGATGGAATTCAACATTTCCCTTCTTGTTGGGATGCTTTTTTGATACTACTCATGATATGGGGGTAATTCAGCAGTCGATATAATTTTATGCTCTTCAGTTAATGGGGCTGTCAGAGTAAACACCCAATAACTAGCTAGTAACTATCTTTAAAAGAAATACACCACAGTATATCTGAGCAGTATAAGATAATTTTCTAGTTGACCATGATTATGGGCTTTTGCCAAGAAGACTTGAGTCTGCATGAAGGCAGGTGGTTGACACTTTGAATAGCATTTCTGCATTGGTGTCTGTATTAGTCAGCACAGGCTGCTTTTAACAAAATATCATAGACTGGGTGGGTTAAACAACAGACATTTATTTCACAGGTCTCGAGGCTGCGAAGTCTGAGATGAGGGTGCCAGCATGGTCAGTTTCTGATGAAAGCTCTCTTCCTGGCAGGCAAGTGGCTTCCTCATATGGGGGAAAGAGAGCTCTCCTGTCTCTTCTTCTTCCTATAAGAACACTAATCCCAACATGGGGGACCCACCCACCCCATGACCTCATCTAAACCTAATTATCTCCCAAAGACCCTATGTCCAAATACCATCACATTAGGAGTTAGGGCTTCAACATATGAATTTACAGGGGGGCACAAACATTCAGTTTATAACATTATGCCTCTGGATCCCCCAAATTCATGTCCTTCTTGCATGCAAAATACATTCACCCATCCCAACAGCCCCCCAAATCCTAACTCTTTCCAGCATCAACTCTAAATAAGTCCAAAGTCTCATCTAAATTAGACGTGGTGAGATGTGAGGTATGATTCATCTTGAGGTAAATTCCTCTCCAGATGAGAACCTGTGAAACCAGCTACTTCAGTCAGTTCAGGCTGCTGTAACAAAATACCACCAACTGGGTGGCTTAAGCAACAAAGATTTACAATTCTGGAGGCTGGAAACCCAACATTGGAGAGCAGCATGGTTGAGCTTTGGTATGGCCCTCCTCCTGGCTTGCAGGTGGCTGTCTTCTCTCTGAATCCTCCCGTGGTGGAGAGACAGAGCACGAGTTCTGGTCTCTTCCTGATCTTATAAGGACACTAACCCCATCATGTGCCTGCTGTGATCTCATTTAAACCTAACTGCCTCACAAACACCCACCTCAAAATACCATCAGATTGGGCATTAGCACTCCAACATATGAATTTAAAGCTCCAACACAATTCAGTCCATTACGGTCCACACAGGATAGTCTGAGCTACAGACTCTGCAGTTTCAAGAAGGCTTGTGTTGTTCAAGCTTCTAACCAAAAATGACCTTTTCCCAGGTGATGTAAATTAATTAGGCCCAATAGTGTCTTTAAGTGGGGGATATGATTTTTCCAAAAGCAAGTAGGCCTATTAGGCATTAGGCCTCTTGTCTAGTCTAATAATGGAGGTTGGAGAACAAGAACATTGTATCCCTAGTGGTCTGCAGTGTATCACAGGGCACTCCAGCCCATATAATCCTCCCGAAGTTTACAGTCTATGTAAGGTTCTGGATTTTTTTCGGGGTTCATAAACCATCTTCCATCAGTCATATGATCATAGTAAAGTTGCTTTCAGGTTGATTCTGTTTCAGAAATAATCATAATGTCATCTCTATTGAGCACTAGAACACAGTAATCTAGTTTTATTACACTAGATCTGCCTCACTATCCTTGTGACAGTACTTAAGGGAGTTCAAATATCCTTGAGTCAAATGTACATTGGAAAAAGTTCCACATGAATGCACACTGTTGATGACACTCCCTAGCAACCGATATTGAAAAAAGGCATTAGCCAAGTCAGCTATGGAAAACTGGTCATCTTTAGTTTGTTGAGTAATGTGTAGCAGTTGAACAGTCTGGACCATACTGGGGACTGCAGAAGCTATTAGGGCTGCTGTTTACTGGAGTCTCCTGTAGCCCTGGGTCAGCCTCCACGATCCATCATCTTCCTCACGGGCAACATCAGGTTACTGTGGAGTGAGGGTGTGGGATCAACACACCTGTCCTTAATTAGGACGGTAATTTTTTGTGGCTGTAGACACATGACAGTGGTTCAAATTAACCACTTCAAAACTCTAAAGGCTCCCATTATTCAAATCCAGTTACTACTGGATTTAGGGCAGATCTACAAGTTGTTTATCTTCCTTGTTCTACTCAGTACAGGGAAGGATTTTTAGTCAATGACTACATAGATGGCAATGATACATTCAGGTGAGGAAGTTACCCCCACAGCAGAATTTTGAAAATCACTTATTCCAACTTTTAATGACTTTACTTTTTATTCTTCTTATAGTAGCATCTCTCTATTCCCCTAAATGAATTCTATCACCTCCCCAAGGGGCTCACGAGCAGGCCAAGGCACTGCTCCTGTATCCAGCTGACCTAAAAGAGTTTCTTCTCCATCGGCAGGCCATCTCACCCACACATTTGTAAAAGGCCTTGGTTCTCGCACAGGAATTGGTCAGGAGAGCCCATCCTTCATGTCATGCTCTTCCTCTATTCCTGCCTGTGGTTGGCAGTATTCTAAAGATGTCCTATCAAGATTCACATACCCTGTTGATTCAGTTGAAAACTAATCTAGGAACTTCCCTGAAGGGACTTTAAAGATGGAATTAAGGTTACTAATCAGGTGAATTTACAATGGCGAGAGCATCCTGGATTATCCAGGTGGACCCAGTGTAGCCACATGAGCCCTTGAAAACTGAAGAGGAAGGGCAGAATCCAGAGAGTTGGAGCAGAAGGGAAAGTTAGAGAGATCTGAAGCATGAGAACTAGATTGACTGCTGCTGGCTTTGAAGGGGACCACAATCAGGGAATGTAGGTGGTCTTCAGAAGCTGAGAAGAACTCCCAGCCACCAGCCAGCAAGGAAGCGGGCTGCAGTTCCACACCCACATGGAAGTGGATTCTACCAGCAACTGGAATGAGCATGTAAGTTCTTTTCCAGAGCCTTCTGACACCTTGATTTGGCTTTGTGGGACCTGGAGCAAGGAAACTAGCTGAGCTTACTAGGCTTCTAATCTATAGAACCATGAGATAGTAGAGTCTATTGTTTCAAGAAGTAGTAATAGAAAACCCATACCTTGCCTTAGTAGTAAATGTGTGCATTTTGGGAACTCGATGCTGTAGGCTCATGAGAACCTTTCTCTATCTGAATTTCCCCTAATTTTGGACAAGACAAGCATTTCTGCTTTGATATTTTTATATCTTGGGAAGTTCAAGGAGAGACAGTTGTGTTTCCTTGGCTTCATATAAAATTCTATCCAATTTCCTCCTTTTTCTTTTTTTTTTTGCGGTACACGGGCCTCTCACTGTTGTGGCCTCTCCCGCTGCGGAGGACAGGCTCCGGACGCGCAGGCCCAGAGGCTATGGCTCACAGGCCCAGCCGCTCCGCGGCATGTGGGATCCTCCCAGACCGGGGCATGAACCTGTGTCCACTGCATCGGCTGGCGGACTCTCAACCACTGCGCCACCAGGGAAGCCCCAATTTCCTCTTTTAATGCCATTTTAAATCAACCATCTAAAGACTTCTACACCATTAGGTCATGAATTCTTGCCTTTTACTTGTTTTGATTACTTTTTTTGGTAAAACCCAAACATTTGTATTATCCTGAAGTCTTATGGGAGGAAGCTGGGATTAAAGATCCCACGCTGCCTCTTTTACATACTCTGAGGTCTCAAGAACAAAATCACATATGGTGTCGATGGTGGTGGGACGTCTTGTATCATAACCTGCGTGAGGGGCATCAAATAGTGAGTTTGTTTCACTGTCACAGAGCCAGTCCAGCACTGTCTGCATCAGCAGCATTTCTGCAGCTTCAGTAGATACTGACATTTCAATGACAAGGGAAGGACAGAGCAGTTACTCTTCTCTTCTATTCATTCTAGGAATGAATAGCTCCTGTCCTAATCCACTCTCGTCAGCAATGATTTTTCCTAGAACTAGCTCCACAAAGATAGCAGCCAAAAGGATCAGGGATGAATGCAAACATCCCCCTCTACTCAACAATGTTCCAAGCCAGAGACACTGCAACTTGATCTAAAATTCTCAGGAGCCATTTTAACAAGGGTCATCAGGACAGTGCTTGTAACAATTTACAAAATGCCTCCACTTTGTTACTAATTAATCCCTTACTCCACTGGCTTCCTGCCCTCCATGATCTACTGGCCCTGCCTGGATTACCTTCTTGGCTGTAGCGGGTCTCCCAGGCTAAACTGACCCATCAGAAGTTATATTGCCCAGGTTCCTGTGGTTGGAGCTCCACTTGCTAGCCAAAGAGGATGAAACTCAACCCAAGGATATACTGAAACTTTACTTTTGCTAACGTTAAAAGCTTCAACTGGAACGGATTTAGCCAACCTGCCATCAGTTTGCTCTTGTCTTCTAATTTTGCTCGCTCTTGGCATTTAGATTCTACCATTTCTAGATTGCAATGGAAAGTCTTATAATCAGTAACTGAGTTCAAAGCCTGTGCAACTTCAAACCAAGTGTGGAAACCACCTCTGCACCAATAGTTCATTTTCATCCCCTTTCTCAGAATCATCCTTTTTCTTTCTAAATAATGCCTAAGCCACACTTTCAGCAAAAAGTAAGTCAGAAGTCTACTAAGCAATCCCACGTCTAATGCCAACTGTACCAAAAGAGTGTTTGATTGCTAAAGAAGACGGCTTAGGACCCAAAATAACAATGCTTATAAATTTATACTCTACTATAGGAAAAGGATACAATATAACTATAGTTATATATCTCATAGCGAGGGGTCTGGGAAGGCTTGGTACAAGTTTCTATCTTCTATAAGGGTCAAGATTGTAAGCACTTTCTTTCTTGGATCAGAAAGATCTACACGTGCATAGAATGCCTTGGAACTAGGTAGCCCAAAATGGAATATCACTGGGTTATAAAATATTTTGCTGGTCATATACACATATTCTTGTTACAAAATCAGCCTTAACGGTAGAAGTTTCCGGGGGGGGGGGATGCAAATCATCAATCTCATTCTTGCCAATAAACAATGCTGACAGGCTCGTAAAAACCACCCTAAAACTCCTCCAAACCATGGTTACAAAAGCGACATTACTAATCAGCATGTTTCACGTGTTGGAACCAGAGGTTAGTGTCATGCAGGAACTTTAGCAATACAGTTCAGACAGATTCCAGGTCTGCTAGAAATTAACCTGCACAGCACATCATGTTGAAGAATGGTCCTATTCCTAATTTTCTATTATGACTGGGGAGTTGATAGATATCAAATTCTTTCACTGCATTTAATCATTTAAATGACTACATATTTTTCATCTTTTATCTGTTACTATGCAAAATTTACACTAATTTTTCCCCCTAATGTTAACCCACGTTTGTTTTTCTGGTGCTTTGCTAGACCTGGTTTGATAATATTTTACTTGGAATTTTTTTCCATTTTTGTTCATGAATGAATTGACCTGTATAATTCCTTTCTCATTCCACGCCTCCTCTGGTTTTGTTACTAAGTTTATACAAGCTTTATTGAACCAACTGGGGAGTGTTACCTATTTTTCTATTCTCTGGAAGAGTTTGTAACAGATTTTTTTTTCCATAAAAGTTGTATAGCGTATTTTCTTTTTAATTTCAAACTTCTGATTCGATTTCTTTAATGGCTATCCAATTACCGTCGTTTTAGTTTTAGAATCTATCTTGGTATGTTGAATTTTTATAACTTTCCGATTTTATTTTTTCATAGATATTGTGATAAAGTTGATCATTTTAATCTCGGCTATCTATATTTATGCCCCTCTTTTGGTCCTACTATTATTAATTAGTAATTAGTTTACTGAATAATCAATAATGGCAACATTTTCTCCTTCCCCTCCAAGAGACTGTTGTAGGCTGGAAACTTGCAGTGGGATAGAGGGTCTTGATTTACCTTCTCTCTTTTTGCCTTTCCAAGCTAGCTAACTGGGCCTTGACTCGTCAAGACTTGGTATGTAGGGAATAAGAATGGGATGAATGAAGGAGCTGTCTTACTTTAACTGGTCCAAGATTAAAATGACTTCCACCTCCCCGGGCCTGAAGTATGATTCAGCCTGTATCCTGGTGATTTCTGAATGCTTTCGATGTATTTTCATTTCTTCATCCTCTTTCATGTCTTCTCTATTTCTGGGTTCACTATAACAAGAAATGTACCCGTTTTATCGATTGCTTCAAAAAACACACTTTAGGACTTCTTTGAGTCTCTCTACTGTATCTTTTTTCCTATCTCTCTAAATGAGTTAAGGTTTAAAGCATTTAGAACACAGCCTGACTATATATGTACCATAAGTGATAACTCTTATAACCCACTAGGAAATAAACTTCACTAGGGTCCACTTTGTTCAATGCTATGTTCTCAGCCCATAGGACAGTTCCTAGCACAGTAAAATAAAATGAATGTCTTTTATCTTTTGAGCCTTCTTTTTCTGTTGTTTCTCCCACTTCTTAAAGAGAATATTTATTTCACTAATTTTCATTCTAAAATAAAAGAACATTTACGTCTATAAATTTCTCTAAATGTACAAATTTTCCTGCATCCTACAATTTTAATAAGCATATTTTCCTTTCTTGTTTAGTTCTAAGTATATTTTAGTTCCTATCATTTTCAAACATGTTATTTGTGTTTTTAAATTTCTAGATTTGGGTAATATTTTCTTTTGTTATAGATTTATAAACTAATTGTGTTGTGGTCAAAGAATATATTCATAATAACAATTTTTTTTCAGTCTGTTGAAACTTACTTTATGATACACTAGGTATATGATTTTCTCTTACTTTTTCCATGTGTATACATTCCCTGCTTGTTGAATGTAGAGTTCTATAAATGTCTACTTTGTTTTCAAACTTTTGGTCTCAGGACCTCTATATATTCTTAAAAATATACCGAGGACCCCAAAGACCTTTTTTTAAAAAATGCGGGTTGTATCTAACAGTATTTCCCATATTAGAAGTTAAAACTGAGACACTTAAAAATAAAACTTTTTAAAATTGTCATTTAAAATTAACAATAAAACCATTAAACAACATCAAGAAACAACTATAAAATGTAATTTTTTCTAGTTTTTTTCCTCATATATGTTACACAAATCAATCTAAAAATTAATAGTATTTTCTGAATTTATTTCCCCTCAACACCACTAAATGAGATCTGCAGACCAGAAGCAACAGCATCACCCAGGAACTTGTGAGAAATACAAATTCGGAACTACTGACTCAGATTCTGTAAGGAGTGGTTGGAAACTGTGTTTGATCAGGCTCTCCAGGTAACTGATGCTTAGTACATATGAGAAGCATTGCTTTAATGCTGTACAATGATCTTTCCATTTAAAAAAATATAGCTTTATTCTTATTTTTAAACTTCTATTGTTAGAGTCTATATACAGAAAAGTACATGAACCATAAGGGCAGAGCTCAATGCATTTTCACAAAGTAAACACATCTGTGTAACAGCACTCAGATCAAGAAACAAAACATTAGCTGTACCCCTGACTTTTAACACTCTTGATTAATTTGCTGGTTTTTGAGCTTTAAGCTCAAATCATATCATGTAGTGAGTACCTTTCTTTGGTTTCTCACTTTTGCTCAACATTTTGTTCATGAGATGCATCAATGGAGTTCCCTTCACAAAAGTTAATTCATTCTCTATTGCTACATAGCACATTGCTATAGTATCCATTCTGCTATTAGACATTTGAGTTGTTCAGTTTTTTACAATTACAAATAGACCTGCTATAGACATCCTTGTACATGCCTTTTGGTTAGGATGTGTATGTATAACACACAAGGCATATATATGCATAATATGTAGTTCATTTGAAAGGGTTCCTAAAAACATGTCGTATTTAATACAGAACCTTCTAAATGTCAAAGAAATTCATCACCACTGGAGACAGATAATCAGGAAAAACACACATTTTTAATTAAAAATGTATTCCATATTGTACTATGAACTTACTAAACACAAGTTTTAGCATTTGTAAATTTAGCCTGTTTTCTATACAAAAACCTTTAAAAAGTTTGTTTTGTTTTGACCATTTTCAGATCAATGCTCTATTCTGATTACTTTCAAGTTGTCTAGGTCAGCAGTGTGCGATGGAAATACAATGCAAGCCACATATGTAGTTTTAAATTTTCTAGTAGTCTCATTGAAAAATAAAAAGAAACAGGTTAAATTAATACATTTTATGATCTCATACCTAAAATATTATAATTTCGACATAATCAAGATAATGAGAAACATTACATTCTTTTTTTACTGTCTTCAAAGTCCAGTGTATTTTTAGGTTTTTCCAGCCATACTTAAACATTTTCCAGTAACTGAATCAAGTATCAATTTAAAATTTAAGTTTATCGAAATTAAATAAAACTAGTATTCAGTAACTGCATCACACTAGCCATATTTCAAGAGCTCAATAGCCACATGTGGCTAGTGGTTATGCTATTGGGAAGCACAGGCCTGGGTCAAGAGTGGTTTTGTTGTGCTCCACCTGCCAATTTAAGCTGTGATGAAAATTCTAAAAAAATATATTTCCTTTTACACACTGTGGAAGACAGAATTTTGAAACAGATGAGAATGAGAATTTTTTAGTCTACTTCTTTTAGGGGGATACCTTTGTACTTTCCTCTCAATTATGCTGTGAATCTAAAACTGCTTTTAAAAAAGTAAAGCCTTTTTTAAAGAGAGTGCAACATAGGAGATTTTTGCTAAAATAGCAAACACGCTGATGGTAATAAGATTCAATCTAACTAACGAAGATTATTTTATACAAGGTGCAAGGGATGAAAACAGCAAGGCTGGTTCAGTAGTGAACTGTTGCGAGCGCTGCATAGTTAGTGGAGGACGGGACTAATGGGGGAGAAATTAGAGGAAACAACAGATAATGAAAGTACTAACACATAGTATACAGCTATGATTTTATTCTGTATCCCAGCGAGCAGTGTTAAAGTTTAAAGTAACCTGATTTTATATTAAAGTTCTGAATTGTATTTCTGAAACATCCATTTAGGAAGTGACACACAGAGTGCCTTAAGAGGGGAAACTAGAGGCTAGGAGCCCAAGTAGGAGGCTATTTCAATTATCCAAGCAAGAGAAGATGAGACCCTGACCTGGGGATAACGGAGATGAAGAAAATGGGGACAGATTGAAGAGAGATTTAGTCAATAAAAGCAACACACAAGATGTGGTGAGCAGTTGAATATGGAAAATATTAAGTAGGGAAATACCTAGCATAACTTCCAGGGAAATTGGTCAAACATTTGTACCATTAGCCAAAATAGGATGACTGAAAAAGGAGACAAGCGAGAGAGAGGGAGAAAATTCCAGGGCAGAAAGAAATCCTGAGAGGTAATGTCCTGTTACAGAAAAAATTCCAGCTCTGGAGTCTGGGACTTTGTTTCAAACTGCAACTCCATCATTTTAAATTATTAACCAAATTGGCTTCTGAGCCCCTTGGTCCTCATTTACACTATTTCTTTGAGAACTTTCGTGAGGAGTAAATATTTACATATGTTAAACTTTTAGAATAAACTAGATGCTCAATTAAAAAATATACGTATTTGAATATGCTGAATGCCTGCACTGGCTACTATGCTGTATGCATAAAAGGGATGAAACCTAGGGTTTGCTCTCAATCAGATTATAACTTAATCTTCTAGTCATTATGAGCTCTCTGCCTGATGGAATTTTGAACCTACGGTGACATCATAATCCATTTCTGTTCTCATAACACACGTTCAATAACTGACTTAATCTAAATCCTCTGGTATTTCTCCTCCTATAAAAGTTTCATGTTGTCAGATGTAGTTCCCGCAGCAGTCACTACCGTATAAAACTAGACCGCTTTTATAAATTACTTTTGTTACGCAGAAAAACAGATAGCAATATAAATATTTTATGGTAAGTATTTTACTTATTTCAAAAATCAGGAAACTGAAACAAATCATCAAAAAAAAAAATATCCCATGATCAGCTTCATGTTTTCAGGCTTCAAGAGAAACACTTTTTTAAAGGGGACTCTTTGCAAAAACGCATTCATGGAGCAAAATGAGACAGACCTCGCATTTTGCAAACAGGGCCAAAGAAAATTCCAAATTCATTCTGTAGACATATGTAAGGTCACGCAGCACCCAGAGCCTTCCATCTTTCTACCCACTGCTAACACCCACCTCTTTTCACGAATTTGACTGCTAACTGCTCAAGAGCAGCAGGTGAAAGAGACTGCAGGATTCAGCCTCAAGCGTTGCCACTCTCCCTCAGCTTCCGCTCAAACTCTAGCAGGCGTTTAACTTCCCGGAAACGCCCCCGACCCCCACGCACACCCACGCAACACTCCGCCCCACAGGAAAGCGCCCCTACACTAGGTTCCCACGATCCCCGAGGCGGTCCCCGAAGCAGAGGCTTTGAGGATGCGATCGCGCAGGCGTCCCAGTTCCGCGCAGGCGCCGTAGTTCCGCGCATGCTCAGAGCGGAGGTCGGAGGGGTCCTGGGAGGGTAGCGGAGGCCGGCCTGCCCCGCCCCCGCCAGGCTTCCCTTCCGCGCCCAGGCCGGCCGGCTTCCCTTTCCGGGAGCGCAGGCGGCGGCCGCCGGTGTCTCTTTCTCTCCGCTCCGCAGAGTTGGCTCTTGCAGCTCCCCTGCGGCGAGCATGGCAGCTCGGAGACGCGGGGCCGCCCTGCGGCTCTGTGCCACAGGTAAAGGCCGCACGGGGCGATGCGGGCGGGCGCGGGGACCCTCCCCCGATGGGATCGGCTGCGGGGGCCTGGTAGGGTCTTGGCCCGGTGTGGGGAGAGGCCTGCGGGGCCACCGAGATGCCCTCCGGGTCCTGGGTCCCGAGACTGAGCGGACGCCTTAGGGTCCTTCCCCGGCGCAGCTTCGCTGGGCATCCGCGCCTTCCGTTTGCTTCCGTTCTCGGTGCGGCAGGAAGTTTCAGGAGCGCTGATTCCGTCGATGGGTGTCAAGGATGCTGCCTTACCAGCTGGTGGCCAAACCTGCTTTGCCTTTAGGTTCTGAGTCTTGTCACATCTGAAGAATCTTTACCCACGCGGGGGCCAAGAGAGGGAGGTTCAAGGACGGGTCCTGGTCGGGCCTCTGGGGGCTGTGCGATGTGAGAAGTGACCTGCGGGCGTGTTGGCCTTTCTCATTCTCCGGCCAGCATCGGGTACCCTGGTTCTCACCTCAGTGTGTCCACTTACACAGCAGCCGTTTAGTTCCCTCTACGTGCCAGGCACTGTTCTATAATTAGTATTAGGAGCGTAGCTCAATTTTGTTTCTATCAATTTGGGGGCGGGGGGAACGGTATTTTGAATGGCGTTTGAACTTTATACTGAGAAAATAATTGTTACTAGAGAAAAAGAAATATAGAAGAACAATTTTCATCTCTACTCCAAAAAGATGGAATGGTAAAAAGGAAAAATAGGATGCAAATAAACATATTTAAAGAGAAATTCGGTGTCTCATATTTACTAGCCTACATAGAACTTGCTGTCACCATACGGTCGTAAATGTTTATTAAACAGGTGAACTACAGTACTTATGCTTTTGCATCATTTGTGCCCTGGGATGGATGAATGATGAGTTTTTTGGTAGGCTGTAAAAAACCAAAAACAAACATTTTATAGGTGAATAAGCATATAAGCCAAAAGATAAATCAGCATTTATTATACTGTATACATTTTGTCTTTTTTTTTTCAGTTTTTTTACTTGATATGGCTTTCTCTAAAGGATATGTAGAAGATTTAGATGAATCGTGAGTATATATTTTTTAAAATAGTATCTTCACTTCTTCCAACTGTTATGTTATCTGAATATTTGTATGAATCTAATATTTTTTTAAATAACACTTGTTTTATTGAGCACTTAATCTACACTACATAATCCGCTAATTCTGTATGGAGGTAGATTTTTTTTTTTTAAGTATAGTTGATTTACAATATTATATTAGTTTCGAATGTACTGTGAAGTGTGAATGTAATCTTTTAATAACAGAGACAGTAATGACCAATGCTGATGTAGCACCAGTTTTGTTCCAGGAGTTGCCCTAAGTGCTATATATGTATGAAATGGGATTGTGCTCAAGAGTTTTATGAACAGTTATAAGAATAAAAAATTGGCAGACTCTTTTATCTTACCATTTTACCTGTACATTTGTTAAGTCTTTTGGCCTTAGTCCCTACTGAGTGGGGGCTGGAATTTGGTAACCACACAGTAACACAGCATTAATCACAAGGCCTTGCTTATGGTAGGTGAGGAGTGCTGCTTCAGACCAAAATCCTGTGCGTGATTGATCTTTCAGACCTGACCATAGGCGATTACAAGGCTTTTCCTGGCAGGCCTCCAGCGGGAAGCTGCCCTCCCCACACCAGACTTGGGGCACAGCCAATGCACTGCAGTCTCTGGAGGGAGTTGTAGTCATAGACTCAGGCCCCCAGGGCAGCCGTGCTCATGTGCGTGTCTTCAATCTTAGCCCAGTTGCCTCTTGTGAAGGCCTCCTTGTTGGGGGCCTCACCTAAGGCATTTCTTAGGAAAACCTCCTCTGGGAAACTCCTTATTGAGGGGTGTGGCTGAGGCACTTTTCTCCACTTGGACTCAGTACCCGTCCACTCCTGTCCTTTCCCTTCTCCTTCCCTCTGCCCATGGGTCCTGAGAGAGGCAGGAGCCTTTGGTTCAGGGCTGCTCAGCAGTGAGGTGAATGTCTCCGACTGTGCTGCATTCGCCTGCCGCCTCGCCTCTTCCAGTTCCACTCAGAAAAATGGAACACTGAGGAGCTGGCACCTGTGTTCTCTGCCTCTTGGCTTGCACTGCCGTAGTAAGTGAATAAAGTCTTGATTGTGACTTTCAGTTTGGCTTGTTGTCCTAATTAACCACCTGTACACGACAGAATTGGTACAGCAGCAGGGTGGTCAGTTGAGCACAGTCCTGCTCTGGAAGAGCAGAAAGCCCAGAGATCCCACGGGGCACTCAGCAGCCTTGCTAATGGGTATTGGGGCGCCCTAGTGGATTGCTTATGGGCACTTTGATTCTCAGGGAAACCGTTGTTAACACAGAGGTGATTTTGTTAAACTTCATGGTGCCTGGAAGGGTGTGTCGCTCTAGACCTGATCCTTAAGAACGCCCCAGCAGCGTGACTTTGCTTAAGGAGGAGGAAGAAGCAGGGATAGGCAGGTGCGGATGCCCAAGACCCTAACCTTCCTCGGCCAGGTGCACGTGGACTAATGGTTTTGGCCCGTCTGTAGCGAATTTCCAGTAACTGAAGAACACATGTGGCCCACCTTCACAGAGGCTCAAGTGGCCCTGCAGGCCTCCTGGTGGTCTCCTGGGCCTGTGGGGAGGGATTAGGAACAGTGAGTAATGAGACTGTTAACCAGACTCAGAGTTCTAGGTTTGTCCTTTCTGTTCCTGTTTGTTACTGGACCCAGTTAAGCCTCCTCATGAAGTCAGGTCAGTCAGGCTGTGACACAATCCAAGCCTTAACTGACAAATTTCTGGACATGGAAAAAGCCACCATGAAGAGCACAAAGGTTGACCAGCACAGAGTAACAGTAAGTGGGAACTGGGTGCCCTCTCTGGGATGACCCATTCAAGAGCCTTTCCAGAAGCTCTGAGTGAGGTTGCTCAGTGATGGGGTCTCAAAGGAGGAGACTGATAGGCTCCTTACCAAGGACCTCATGGCCAGGTACCAACCTGTGAGGGGTCTGATGGGCTTTTTCAAAGGTCAGCATGATGACAGCCCTGTGGCTATTAGAATTACACCCACCATCCTGCCTAGTAAGTCTGGAGACAAGTCAGAGAGTCCCAAAACCTTTACCCAGACCTTGACAGGGTGTTCGGTTGAGGCCTCTCTCTCCCCGGGGGCAGGGGCTGCCAAGGTCAGAGTTCATTGGGGAGGTGGAGGAGAACTGCACGTCTTGGGCCTTTTGGATATCAGTATACAGGTGAGTGTGATGCCTACAACCCCTGCTACCAGGAGGAGGAGGGTACGCATAATGCCCTCAGGTTTTGGGTCTGTGATGACCAGTGCCAGCACGCTTGCCCAGGCCCGGTCCTGGCTGAGTGCTTTTGGGCCCCTACTCGTCAGCCTGCTACCTGGCACAGATGTGTTAGCTGTGTGCACTCCTGCTGGCCTTGGTCCCCAAGCCCCAGTGGGGATTGCTGCACTTTAGGCCATCTTCCTGCAGCATTGGAAGACTGAACCTACCCGACCTTCAGCTCTCAGTGCCATTGTCTCCCCAGAACGGTGTTGGCTGCCTGGTGAGTAAAAGAAATAACTGAGCTGAAGGAAGCCAGAGTGCTCTGTGAGCCTTTTTCTATTCAGGAGCCTCCCATCCCCACCCCCCGACCCCCTTCTGGCCTGTGCACAAGGCCTTGGGTACCTGGAGACTCAACATTGATGACAGGTGGCTCAGTACCATGGTGGTACCTGACATCAGGAAGATGCTACTAGAGGGAGCTTGGTCTGTGGCATTAATGATGTCACGTGCCAGCATGTGTCTTCACTGGGCTGATAAGGATCAATTTCCTTCATTTGGAATGGATTCAACACACCTTTAATATCCTATGCTTATCTAAATTCCCTGCCTGTCTGCTCTCAGTAGGTAGGCCATGACCTGGAAAAACTTCTAGAGGGAGCACAGACCTTCCACTATATTGATACCAGCTCCTAGATTGCCCAGACATGGTCACTGTCCAACAAGGACCCGACACCATGATGACTCACAGGTGGCAACATGGCTGGGCTGTTAATACCAACAAAGTGTAACAACTGAGATTCCTGGGGGGTGATCTGGGAAGCAGTACAACATCTCATTCTAGGAGATCATTACCAAACTCTTGGCCCTTTCTGACCCCCAAAATAAAAAAGGCTCAGGGATTGATGGGCTTATTGGGCTACTGATGTTGTCACATAACTCGTGCAGGAATCTGGCACCCATCTATCAGGTACTAGAAAGGCCACTGCCTTTTAGCTGGGCACCAACCAACAGGATACTCTAGAGGCCCTTAGGCTGGCCACCAGGCTTCCCTTCTCCTGGGTCTCACTGGTCCGCATCTGCCATTTGAGTTACACATCTCAGCAACCTCTCAGTTCACTGATGGGAGCCTGTGGCAGAAGAAGGACGACATCACAAACCAGCACAGACCTGGTAAGCCCCCCAAGTTGGCTGAAAGATACATAGCTTTTGAGAGGCAGTTACTGGCCTGTTGGCCCTTGGTGGACGAGTGTGGTAGTAGACACACGAGCAGATATTCTAATCATGTTGCTGAAGAACGATAGCTTTGGAATCTCATGAACTAGGAACGGCACCTCCAGGAGCTCAGCTGGAGTCTCACAATTCAGTGAAAAGGTCTCTCGAGTGTCCCTCCACCTCCCAGGAGTAATACCCAAGGAGCCACTGCCTCCTCTGGCCCAGGGGGGACCCAGACATAGAGACCTCCCATGCCACCTGTGGGCCTGGTTCACTGATGGCTCCTCCTGGGACGGAACTGGGTGCAGCCCACTTCCAACCTGAAAGAGACCTGTCCTTCCCAAGTGTGGAAAAGGACCTTTGCACAATGGGCAGCTTCATGCAGTGTGGAAGACAGATCTGTCCTGCTGTTCCCCCCCCTGCTCCTTGCTCCAGCCCTCGCACATAGGCCCTGCTGTGTGTTCACCCACTCGCTGGGCTCTGGCAAATGGCTCGGCCATTGGTTGTGTGGCATATAAAGCAGACCCCCTGTGAGGATGGGACATTGGGATGACGATTGGTTCTGCCCCTACTAAGTGTTTTGTTCCCTCCGTGGTTGCTTACCAGGAAGGGCCCTGTGCTGACAAAGGGAAATGACCAATGAGCATCCCGTGCTTGTCAGCTGAACACAGGAACTGAATCGCTCTCCACCCCAGAGCAAGCAGATGTGCAGCTAATTGCCTCCTCCTGGACCCACAAGAGGATGGCCCTTGGAAATTCAGACACCGTTATAGGTTGAGCTGGCATGCACAGACTGCCACTGCTGTGGGAAGACTGAACCAGCATGAAAAAGCCGTCCCGCTTGTCAGACCCTGGTCAAGGCTAAACATAACTACCCAGGAACACATTACTTCACGTTGGGCCAGGGCGTTCTCAGCAGATAGAACACGTTAGGCACCTCATCCCACCCGTAGTATCCCCCGGATCCTGACTGCAGCTGACACTTCGTCTAGCCATCCCCACGCATTCCACTGACTCGGGCCACACTCTCAGGCCCTATAGGATGACATTTGTTTCCTATTCAGGTTCCCTGAGAGCACTGTATCTGGTAACAGCCCTGGATTTGCAGTCCAAGCTACACATCAGTGAGCTCAGTCATGGGGCGTACAGTGGACTCTCCGTATCACCCCTAATCCATAGGGGTGTTGAGCATTTTAATGAACAGTTAAAGAACAGGTTTAATCAGCGGATGGGAGGGGACAAGATTACCACGGCCTGGATTACACAGCTCAGGCAAGCGGCCTGGGGGCTAAAGGCAGCAGTTCCCCAGTCCGGTACTTCTCATTAACCCTGCATGTGCGAACACGCTGTCTGCCCCTTCCTTTAATCGTATGCCCTTCTACAATTACGACACTTTCCACTCCATGTGGGGCCCTGTAAGGGACTTCTGTACCCTTCGACTCCTTCCCAACGACTCAAATTGGTGGGAGAGGAGGATGGCTGTTAAACATCAAGGAGCGGGGGACGGCAGACTCCAACATTGGCCGCTGCGTGCAGAGCATGGGGTTTTGTCTACAAAGACCTCAAGAATAATGACCATCAATTAGAGGGCTCTGGTTCAACAACTTGCTTAAGGTGGCCGTGACACTTTCCTGGGTAGCCCCACGAGATGAATATAAAATAGAATTTTTTACTATAAACCACAAGGGGAGCCAAACCAAAATATTTGAGGGATTGATTAAGGGTGCTGTCCTTGTCCATGGTACACAACAGACTGTGTTGCAGTTGTGTAGATGTGAACACCTTTGGACCTAACAGCTATGATATGGGGATATGTTCTCTTTGTCTTATCTATAGGGTTAAGAATCTTATTAAAATATCCCCACAGAGAACTTCTGTCACTCATCTAGTACAAATTGAATATAGATCACTGAGCAAGGCACTAGGAGATGAAACAAATACACTCCTCGCTTAGTGTATCTATGGTTGGATAATATGTAAGTAACTACAACGTGTGGAAATTGATGAAAATCATAAAGAGGGTAAAGATGATATGGAGAGATCGTTTTTAGCTCTGAGGAATTTAGGAAGGCATTACGGAGTTAGCAGTGCTTTTGGCTGGATAGGATTTGAATATGAAAGAATGTAGGAAGTCAAACATTGTGAATTTAGCTGTGGTAAGTACCATAGTCTGATTGGAAATCATACTCATGTTTGAGTATGATTATATACTCAAATATATAATCATATATATTTGATTGGGTGCTTATATTTGAGTGGGAAGAGAAGTTGGAGCCAGAGTAGTGTAGCAATTTGTACTTTTTTTGTAGGTGGTGGGAAGGGACCTAGAAAATGTCAAATAAGAGTAACATGATCAGAACTGTGTTTTAGGAAAATTCTTTGTAGAGTATTGTGTCAGGGCTCCCCAAAGCACCCCCAGCTTCACTGATTGACCAGGAACACTCAGAGGACTGAGCCTGTCGTGGAAGTCAGAGCCGTGATTTGTTACAGTGAGAGAACACAAAGGAAAATCAGCAAAGGGAAAGGGCGCGTGGGGCGAATTCCAGGGAAAACCAGGAACAAGTTCCCAAGAGTCCTCTCAGTAGAGTCATACAGCACGTGCTTAATTTCTTCATTAGGAGTTGCAACCACAAGTGGGAAATGCTACCTACCAAGGAACCTCATTAGAGACTCTGCCCAGGAATTTTTATTGGGGATTGGCCATGCAAGCACCCCTCTGCCTAGCCATTACCAAAATTCCAGACTTCCTGAAGGAAAGTAGCTGTTCATCACAAAACCACATTGTACAGCGGGAGACCAGTGAACCACCCTTCCCAGATGCCACCCAGGAACCAGTCCTGCAAGCAGACCTTTCTAAGGCTAACCCCTCAGGCCTGCTCTGTAATGCACAGGTATAAGTGGAGTGTAGAGGGGCTACAAGCTAAAGCATTTGTCTGTCTGTGTTTCTACAAAGTCCCACTTTAATTTTTTTTTTGACTCTTTACTCCTTATTATCATTTCTCTACTTTTATTAAGATGTTTAATGGATAAGATCTAGAGGTCTCTCAGTAAAAATAAAAATTTTTTGAAAGAATTTGTTCTATGCTCCTATATTTATCAATTTATTATCTTTACCTGTACTATTCAGTTGTAAAGTGGAAACCTACAATCAAAGATTTGTTTTCTTGTTTTTGTTTTTTAGATTTAAAGAAAATCGAAAAGATGACATTTGGCTTGTAGATGTGAGTATGTAAACTTTTTGTACTAAGTAACCGCCCCTACCATTTTAAGTGTTATTTTGCATTCTCTTCACCCCAATATGTAATAGACAGTACTAATGTATATTACCCACTTTGTTTGCTCAGGTAGTACCATTTGGGTTTTTATATTTAAGTGAACCTCAAAGCCTTAGGATTCCTGGCAGGGGAATGATGAAATTCAATGAGGTCCACTTGTGGATTATGTCTGAGGGAGATTATGGTATGATTTTATTACAGAATTCACTCTTTATTTTTTCATATTAACCAAGAGATTGAGTATATTAATATCACTTGGCAGTCAAAATCATATTTTCATCTTAGTAGTGAACAAAATCAGATTTTCATCTTCCTTTCCTCACTTGGACGCTTTGAATGTATTTAAACCTTATGATGTTTGGGATTCATTTTGACATGCCTCAGTGAAAAAGTAGAGTGGCAGCAAAAGAGATGGAATGAGAATGGCAGAGCTGACAGTTATTGAAGCCAGGCAATGAGGCGTGAAGGTCCCTTGTTTAATTCTGTCTGTTTTCCTTTTGTATATGTTTGAACATTTCCATAGTGTAATATTAAAAGAGAGAGAAATCTTGTTTCATAAAAGTACAACAAGCAGTTTGTTACACTATTTCACTGGAGGAACCTAACTACCACCCCAGCCATCTGGTGATTCTGAAGCAGAAAGAACTAGGGTTTTAGTTTCATCAGACTGACTTGTCACTGTACCAAACCAGTCATCCTGATGATTCCCCACGTCTTACCAGTGGTTACGCTTAGAACAGCAGAGGCACCTACTGTGTTGGAATTTTTGTAATAGAAATAAATTTTATCATTAACACTTAAGGGGTGTGCATGTGATATATGAAGTGTATTTGGTGGTTTAATTTTATATATAACATGGACATACCTGGGAGCAAAGATGCTTTACTGTAAATCATCTACTTTAAATAGATATCAGTAGTCATTTAAACTTAAAGTAGGATCAGTGTTGAGGTATATCCTAGGAGATGACCTGTCTAGTTTGTGTATATGTGTGTTCTTTTATTTTGAAACCACTTTAAAAATTATATTTAGACTTTTTGTCTAAAATAGATTATTATCCAATCATTTAGTCAAAAAGATTCTTTTAAAATTAAGATTGATACCCAAAGTAGCACAGTATCTTAGTGGTTTTCTCTCTCTCTTTTTTTTTCAAACAAGTTTTATGCACCATGGTGTGGCCATTGTAAAAAACTGGAACCAATTTGGAATGAAGTTGGTCTAGAGATGAAAAGCATTGGTTCTCCAGTTAAAGTTGGAAAGATGGACGCTACTTCCTATTCCAGTAAGCATCTACTCAGTTTATCATTCTACTGTTCTGGTAATGAAAGTGTTTTAATTACATGAAGCAGTATTCAAGGTAAGAGGAAGAAATATATATATATATTTTTTAGCTCATGTAAAATTAAAATTATCTTAGAGATTTCAGACTATATTTTATGAGTTAGATGAATTAACCATTGAATATGTAATATGCAGTCTATGTTGATCTTATACCCAATATAGATGTATGAGCCATTTTCCTATTTTGAGCCCACTTGAGATAATCAGTTGCCTGAGACAGCCACAGAAATTTCAGTGTTGAACTCTTGACATTGCTGCATGGCTTAAGAGTGAGAGTTTGCTGTCTGAGTAGCCTGAATGGCATCATAGAGGAGTAACGGGAACTCGAAGGACAAGATGAGTTAGGATAAATACAAGTGAGGATTGGGAAAGTGTTCACATTAGAGAGAATATCAAACCAAAATCATAGAGGTGAAAAAGAGTTTAGTGAGTCTGTACCAGAGACTAGAATGTCTTCGAGCAGAAACTGGCAAACCACATCGCTGGACAGTCTGGCCTCCGCCTGCTTTGTACATACAGCTCGACTGGAACAAGTCACTCTCCTTTGTTTACCCTTATTCATGGCTGTTTTCATGTCCCAGAGGCAGATTCAAGTAGTTACAGCAGAGACTGTAGGCCCCACGAAGCCTAAAATATTTATTATCAGACCCTGTACAGATAAAGTTTACCAACACCTGTCTTAAAGGATTTGGGAAAACGCAAAATTAAGTTTAGAGAAGTATGAGGTATCACACAGATTTGGGAAGAGCATGGCTTCAGAAAGTAGATCAAATACGGCTCTGCCTACTACTTTTGCCCTGTAGCATGGGGAAAGTTTCTTAACGTCTCTAAACTTTGATTTCTACACGGGTAAATATTTAATTATAATGAATTTTTTATTGGTTGTTTTGAGATTAGAGTGAGGTAGCACATGTACAGTCCCTTGTAGTATGCAATAAATGTAGGTTCCCTTTTCCTTTAATTAATGAAGAAAGTGGAAGTATGAAATGCAAAATGCATATTTCATTTTAGGAAATCAGCATTGTACTCTGGATATAAGTTTGGAACAAGACAGACGTATGTTTTAAGCCCAAGTCTATCATCTCTTACTTTTGTGGCTTTGGGGAAGTGCTTAACCTCTCTTAATTTTAGTTTCCCTGTCTAAATGAGAGAGTGATAATTCTCAAGGTTGTGAGGGCTGTATTAATATTTCTTATCAAAACCCCTAGCACAATGGCTAGTACTTACAAGGTGCTAAGGGATAATACCAGATTTTAAGAGCCTCTCAGGTGGGATAAAGTGTTTTGGATTTTATCACTTGTCAATTGAGAGGTAATACACATTTTTGAGAAGGCATATGATTTGATAAAAATGTTTTTGAAAGAAGAACAGATGAAAAGAAGAACATTTAGAGACAAACAGATCATCTAAGTGGACTTTTGTATGCATCTTGGTATAGGGTGCTGGGAGGGCAGACTTGGGTGGTTGGCAGGGCAATAAAAAGGAAACAGTAATTCTTATAGACATTTGCAAGGGTTAAATCACGGATGTGCTAGATTGGCTCTGGTATAAAGAAAAACAATTGAAAATAGTGTAAGATTCCTAGCACAATTCACATTGAACTACATTACCACTGGTTAAATGGAAAAGAATAATACATTTAATTTTGTGTGTGTTTTCATGTTAGCAGCTGTTTTGAATTTGTGGTATTTTGCTTTATTGATGTTTGGGAATATGGGGAACTAGAGTGCAGGTGAGATGTTAGAACTGGAATTACTGAGTCACACAAGTGAACTGCTGCGACTTTGAGAGGGGATGAGATCTATGGCAGGAAGTTATCTTAGAAAGAGAAAGATAAGATAATATTCTTGAGTTGGTATTTCTTGAAATAAAGCTTTTACAGTGTTTAAGAAATTATTCCTTTTAACTGTTGTGAAAGTAAATTTTTGTGTCTAGGCATATATGTTGATTAGACATACATACACATACATTCGTCTATACAGTCATTCATTTATTTCAGTCAGTCAAAGGATAACTAATAAACATAAATAAATTGTCTGGTGTTTAGTGTTTGATGTCAGTGATGGATGAATTTTTTTTTTTTTTTTTTTGCGGTATGCGGGCCTCTCACTGTTGTGGCCTCTCCCGTTGCGGAGCACAGGCTCCGGACGCGCAGGCTCAGCAGCCATGGCTCACGGGCCCAGCCGCTCCACGGCATGTGGGATCTTCTGGGACTGGGGCACGAACCCGTGTCCCCTGCATCGGCAGGCGGACGATGGATGAATTTTTCATTCTGTTATAGAATCAAGAAGATGTTTTATGTGCTATGGAGAAAAGAAATATCATCTTCCTAAAAAATGTAGTTAAGTATTCAAAAACTACCGTCTAGAGATTACAAATAGATTTTTGGCATATAATTCTTAAAGTTTTCTTAAATATTTCAAGGCAGCTCAAATACAGGCATTTCAGTAGAACTTGGAATCAAATAGGTGAAGAAATTGAATTTCTTTTTTCAGGCTAGCTGTTGGTAGTATTCTGCATCTAACTATAGAGCACTAAAGGATTGGTTGTTTTGTACATGTTTCTTCCATCCCCGTAGGTTGCTTTTCAGACGGTATAGCATCGGTGTTTCCCAGGGTTTATTCTGCAGGCTGCCTGCATTAGGATTACCTGGGGTGCTCAGTATAAATTCAGATTTCAAAGGCCCACACCAACCCTACCAAATGAAAATCAGATTGAGTCATAAGAATCTGTATTTTTAACATGGACTTCAGGTGATTCTGCTGCACACTCAAGTTAGAGAATCACAGAGTAAAGTATTATTTTGATGGATAGTTATTTATAGGATCTCAGTTTAGGGTGGGATAGGATTATTCCGTGATTAAGTGTAGAAAATCTCTTAGACTGTTTGGTGGTAGCTTATTTTTCAATCATGTAATTGCAGTGATTGAAATAAATGCCATCACACTCAGTCCAACAAATCTCTGTGTATAGAAGTTTTGAACAGGAGGGATTTGAACTTTCATGATTTACCCTGCCCTGTGTGTATCAAAAATTTCTTGATGCATGGTTTTAATTAATAATATATCAAATAACATTAAAAAGTTGTATAATGTCCAGTGTAAATTCACATATTATTTTAGCCTTTCTTTTTTCTACATATTCCTTCAAAAATGAGCACAAAAATTGTTTCTCATTCACCACTTAAAATGTTATGATGTTACCTGTAGTCACGTACTGATTTCTATTATGAAACCACTGAAATTCCATTTATTCCTCAACCTAAGTGTGACATCATTTTATAGTAAAGATCATATTTTACCCCCCTTTCATGTATAAACTTTCAAGGGCATCTGGCCAATAACATTCTGATTCTGATTCTTAGATCTCAGATATATTTGTAGATCAGTCTTACCTTTCTATATTATAAGCCCTTTTAGTCAGTGACTATATTTCAGGGTTGCTCAAACTTGGTACTGTTGACATTTTGGGCCAGATAATTCTTTGTTCTGGGTGGGAGAAGAGTTTTCCTATGCGTTGTAGGATGTTTAGCAGCATTCTTGGCCTCTACCAACTAGATGCCAGTAGCTCCCTTCTCTCCCCACCCCCTAAGTTGTGGCAACCAGAAATGTCTCCAGACATTGAGGGCAAAATCATCCCCAGTTGAGAACCTCTGCATTATTTTATTCCTTTCCCATTTTAGACACATAGTGACACTCAGTAAACACTAAGAAGAATAGTATTTTTGAGCTGAAAAGGATTTCAGGTTGAGTTCAACTCCTCACTTTTTCCCTCCTTTCATTGTGTAGATGAAGTAACAGAAGGTAATTAGCAGTGAACTGACTTTACTAATTTCGGACATCAAAGTCAGCAACAGAATTAGGCCCAGAATCCAAGATCACCATGATTCAAAATCAGGCCTATCTTAACCATCAAGTTGTTATCATTTCAAGGAGAAAACAAATGAAATAGGGAGCTTTATGCTTAACCTTATTTTCTGAACATTTAAAATTACAAAATTTCCGGGGAAGTTATTCACGTTGCAGATGGATTCTTCAGTTTGTAATGGAATTGATCTCAGGTTTCTATATAAACCATTGTTCTTTGACAGGAAAAAATAAAGAACAAAAGATTTAAACTCAGACTTGAGTTTCAGCATGGGTCCTGCTGCCTAATCAATGCTTGCTTTCTAACAAGTTAACAAGTCTTCCGAAGTATTAGCTTATCTGAAAGATAACATTAGCATCTGTCACCCCACCTCACAAAATTGTTTTGAGGGGTAGTTGAAGGCATATTAATGCCAATTATAAGATATCTACACATGCTAATTCTTATTAATATTTTTTGCACATTAGTGTGTCAACAGGTAATTACTTAACAGTGAGGTCAGGACCAAGAATAGAAGAAACTGGACTCAGCATTTGAGCATCTGTATGTGCTGAACTCTCTGTTAGATTCTTTTCCACACTTCCTTATTTTAAATACCACACATAGCCCTACAAGATGAGTGGTATCCCCAGAAGCGGAAACAGAATCTAAAGTGAAGGAGCTTACGCTGAGCTGCATGGACAATAAATGGAGAGGTTGGAACCCTAACCTGGGTCATTATGTGCCTGTAACTCATGCCTTGCTGTGTGCCTCTTTAATTATACAATCATTTACATTTAGGAAAACCTACCTTTGAAGTTTTAGCCGTCATTGTCAGTTGAAGTTCTGTCAGAGATGAAAGTAATGTTCAAAGAACCAAAGGGCTAAAGGGTGGGTGGTATCATCTCCATCTTATAGGTAAGAAAACTGAGGTCAAGGAAATTAAGTGATGGGCTTACGTGTGGAGCTGGGATTTTCTCTCTGAAGCTTATCATGAGAACCATAATGTCAGCTATAAAATACCACCACTGTATTTTCTCATTGATTGCATATTTCATTTTTTAAATTTGATTTGTATACAAATAAATTTTACACTAAATTATGTAAGCAATTGCTACTGGGCTGCACCGCCCCCTCCAGTCAATTTTATTAGTCTTTATATTTTGGCAGTTTTTAATGAGGTTTAGTTGAAAGTAATAATGGCTTATATTTACCTGCCTTCTTAATTTGGGATGGGGAGCATTAAGAACATACATTACTGGGCTTCCCTGGTGGCACAGTGGTTGAGCGTCCTCCTGCCGATGCAGGGGACACGGGTTCGTGCCCCGGTCCGGGAAGAATCCTGCATGCTGTGGAGCGGCTGGGCCCATGAGCCATGGCCACTGAGCCTGCACGTCCGGAGCCTGTGCTCCGCAACGGAAGAGGCCACAACAGTGAGAGGCCCGCGTACCGCAAAAAAAAAAAAAAAAAGAACATACATTACACACATAATCTGTGTTTTTTCTTGGAAGAGGGCAATCTCAATAACAGCATTATTCAATTAGAATATGCTTGACCTGAAAATACTTGCAAATGATGTAACCAATAAGGGTTTAATACCAAAATATATAAACAGCTTATACAACTCAATATAAAAAAAAAACCTGGTTAAAAATTGGGCAGAAGACCTAAATAGACATTTCTCCAAAGGAGACATACAGATGGCTAACAGGCACATGAAAAGATGCTTAACGTCGCTAATTATTAGAGAAATGCAAATCAAAACTACAATGGGATATCACCTCTTACTTCTCAGAATGGCCATCATCAAAAAGTCTACAAATAACAAATGTTGGTGAGGATGTGGAGAAAACAGTTGTATACAGTTGGTGGGAATTAAATTGATGCAGCCACTATGGAAGACAGTATGGAGGTTCCTTAAAAAACTAAAAGCAGAGCTACCATATGATCCAGCAATCCCACTCCTGGGTATATATCTGGAAAAAATGAAAACTCTAATTTGAAAAAATACATGCACTCCAGTGTTCACAGGAGCACTATTTATAATACCCAAGACATGGAAACAACCCAAGGGCCAACAGACGATTGGCTTAAGAACATGTGGTATATATATACAACGGAATATTACTCAGCCATAAAAAGAATGAAACTCTGCCATCTGTAACAATGTGGATGGACCTAAAAAGTATTATGCTTAGTGAAATAAGTCAGACTGAGAAAAATAAATACTTTATGTTATCACTTATTTGTGGAATCTGAAAAATAAAACGAATGTGTATAACAGTACTGAAACGGACTCACAGATAATAGAAAACAAACTAGTGGATACCCGTAGGGAGAGGGAAGCAAGGAGGGGCAAGATAAGAATGTGGGATTAAGAGCTACCAACTAGTATATATAAAATAAATAAGCACCAAGGATATATTGTACAGCACAGGGAAATACAGCCATAATAACTGTAGATGAAGTATAATCTATAAAAATATTGTCACTATGCTGTACACCTGAAACTAATATAATATTGTAAATCAACTATACTTCAATAAAATATGTGTGTGTGTATGTATGTGTGTGTGTGTGTGTGTGTGTGTGTATTGTGTATATATATAGACTTGACAGAGTAAGTCCTAAATTAGAGATAGGCACAAATAAATTATGTAATTGGTCTAAGTTCACATGACTATTCAGAGGCAGAACCTGTATCTTCATATATATATATATACCAAGTTCCTATTTTTGTTACCTCTGTTGTTTGTGTTGCCTCTAATAAAAACCATTGTTGATCACTGTCTGGAACCTTCTGGTCACCTCTCTCCATGCATTTAAGGGAGAAGCTCTAGAGTTGACAAGGGAAGGAGGAGAGATTTTCGATATTATTTGCCACTAATTCACTTTGCCTTTATTCTTGTGTATTGATGGGGAGTGATGAGAAACCAAAATTAATGATTACTAAAGTGATGAGTAAATCAGAACTCACATATAGAGGTAGTTTTCTTATACCCAGCTATCATAAGAATATATTCTGGAAATAAAAGGAGAGATCATGTGAGTAAATACAGTATACTTTGCATATAGTAGTGTAAGTATATTGTATTTTGTCTACTAACTGAGAATATTTTATTTCTTCTTTCTGTCCTAATTGCCTTGAATCTGTAAAGTAGTATAGTATTAATTTCCCATATTGATTATTATACCTCTTAAAGTCCAAATTCTCTGTTGTTTGCTTGTTTTCATTACTATTCTCCTTTCCCTCAAAAAGATGCCACTGTAGTGTGTGTCTCATTTTAATTAACGTGTGATTTCAGAATAATCTTTGAAATAACTGGAATTACTCTAGGTTATTACAGAAGCAGAAACTTTTAAAACAAGTAGATAAAATTGCTTTTAGATCATATTAAATTAATTTTGCAACTATGATTTATGTTTTTAACATTAAAATACAAAGCATTTCTTTTAAGACTCAGAAAACACTAAAGGAAGAGACGGGCCTTTTTTGAAGAAATATTTGTCCTGGAAATGAACTCAAATGAGGAGTGAGACTTTATTTATATATGTGTGTGTGTATATATATACTATTTTTTTAAAACAAGAATATCTTTTAAAGTAAATACTTTAGAGATAAAAATTTACTCTTTTGGCATTTTTCTTTATTTTGTTATAGTATTTTTGTGCAGGTCATAAGTTGGATTATTAAGTAATTATTTTGTATGAGAATGTCATGTTTTTTCTTTTTTGTATGTGTTTATATTCTTTTATAAGAATTGAAAACAGCATATCTATGGGTTTGTATAAATATATATTTTTTTAAGTAAAAGGCTCATTTATTACCTAGTTTCTCATTTAAAAAAAATTTAGAATTATTTATTCTTTTTCTTGTCAAGGCATTGCTTCAGAGTTTGGAGTTCGAGGTTATCCAACAATTAAGCTGTAAGTTGAGTGTTGTATGTTTATATGTGTATTTTTATTAGTTCACTCTACTTACATTTTATTACATTAATTTCTAGTAGCTTCCTTGGAGGACTGAAGATTTGGGTTCCACAGTTCTTTCTAGGTGCAGTGTGTGATCCAGGGAGAGGGACTTCATCCGTGCTTTTCTTTGCACTTAAGTTAATGTGTGGTTTATGGCTAATTCACCAAATGTGTTTTGAGTTTACTGTGACAGGTGCTGAGCAGGACAAGATATACAGTTGTAAATTAGGAAAGCTCTACCCCTGAGGAGCTCAAGGGTATATTCTGTTTAACTTGTGAATCCTGTCTCTTAACAAATTTTACTTTTCTATGATTGAAATAGACTTATTTCATTAGACATGAAAGAAAAGAGAATCAAACTGATGGATGTTAATTCTCATCTGTAGATGTTGATCACGTCTAAGACAGAGCATATATGGTAGAAGAAATATTGTGATAATTCTAAAGGACTTGTGTTTTATAATCATAATGTTATTGAATTTTCTCATGAGTTTAATCCTGATCTCATCCTTATTTCAATAATGTGGAGAGTTGAGGAATTATTTTGAAACTTATTTTTATTATAAAGTAAGTTATTTTAGTATTTTAAAATCTCAGATTTTAAAATTTGACTAATTTTAATTTTTTTATTTCTTGGATTTTGTGTTGGCCTCCCTTTCTTCCCCCACTGTTTAAAAATGTTTGCTAAGGGAATTCCCTGGCAGTCCAGTGGTTGGGACTCTTTGCTTTCACTGCTGAGGGCACAGGTTCAGTCCCCGGTCAGGGAACTAAGATCCCACAGGCCACACGGCGTGGCCAAAAAAATAAATAATATAAAATAAAATTAAAAAAACACACGCACACACACAAAATACTTCCAGGGCAGAACCTTTAAAAAAAAAAAGTTTGTAAGCCTCTTTGACTTTCTTGTGTTCAGTAAATTATCTTTTCTATCCTTTCCGTTTAATTATAGATGTTGTACTGTGCTTTCACAATTTTTTTTTTTAAATTTCAGTTAGTTGGACACAATTCATTGGCAGGCTTTTGGAAAATTATCTAATTTTCTAGAAGAGGTATTTTTATGCATTGTTTTACTCTTTAATCTTGGAACATCTGTCATGTTACTCTGATGTTGTATTGCTTAAAATTGGTTTTACCTTTACCAAAATAGTTTTAATTCCCTGTCCTTTCACGTACTTTTTAATAGAGAAGATAGTGAGAATTAAGCTTTGATGAGTTCTTGACTGTGAATGTATATATTTTTCATTTATCAGAAGGCATAGACACAATGCAGTTATCAAATACAGAGTAAAATATTTTCGTGTAATTTTAATAAAATACAGCCTTTTTCTTTGCATTTTGGTTGTTGGTTCCCTGAAGCCAGTTATTGGCTGTTTTTTACATGATTATGCTACTTCTAAAACTCCACTGCATTTACTATTTTATATGCTGTAATTTGTGTTACAATAGAGAGTGATTATCATTAAATGTGAAAACAGTTGAAATAACCTAAACTTTTACCCTATTTTCTTTTTTTAAGATTAAAAGGGGACCTGGCGTATAATTACAGAGGACCACGAACTAAAGATGATATAATTGAGTTTGCTCACAGAGTGTCTGGGTAAGTTCGTATTATGAAGGGCCTTTACTATATAATATTAGTATTTGCAAGTTAAATGTATTTGAGTAGCCATATCGAACATACATATTTTTAGGTGATTAGCCTAAATAAAATTTGTCTGTTTATTTATAAAGGAAAGCTAGGGTTGCGTAGCATATGCAAAGAGCTCCTCGAGAGGAATAAAAGGGTCCATGATCTTATGTACTTGTTAGCCTCACATTTAAATTCACTTTGTCTATAGAAGAATATTTTCCCCAATGGATTTTTAATACATTTTCAAAACTTGATTACTTCTAACAACTTTGTGAATCTTAATTTTTTTATTATAATTTTGCCTTTGTACTGCCTGGTTTACATTCATTTATTTTTCTTGTTATCGAATTTCAGTTTTAAGAGAAACCCCACAGTATTACATTCTAAATAAACTTGGGCTTTAATCCCTAGCCTTTAATACCAGAAAATACTTTTTAGATGCAGCTAAAATAATTTCCCTCATCTTTCACATGCTGCTTTATGCCAACTGTGAGGTATTATTGCACATTTCGCTTAGAAGGTAATATAATTAGAACCCAGAGATCTTTTTGAGTTACAGATCGCTGAAGTTTTACTGCTGAGGAATCAGAAATTCTTCTGTGTTTCCTTCTGGTTTGAATGTGGTGATTTTTTTTTTTTTTACTCTACATCTTGCTGGTGTATAAAGAAAGTTGGTGCGTATAATTATTTAATGTGATTATGTGTAACTTCTGGAAGAGGACATTTATCAAAATAGGTTAACCTACTTTGACTTTGGAAGTATGGTTGCTTATGAGTTTGACAGGATGTATTATATTGATAGCTTTAAATAATTTTATGATAAATTAACATATTGGAATGGATTTGTTGGGTGGCATGATACTATCTAGCTTAAATTATTTGAGAAAAGGCACAGAATTAGGAATGGTCTTTGTATAGTAAAGTTTGCAAAGCTTTAGTGAAGTATAATTTTCACTGTATTTTCTTGTTGATTGCATATTTCATTTTCTTTATTTGTTTTGTGAGTAAATAAATTTTGAGATAACTTTATATTACATGAGGGGGTCGCCAGTAGGATTATTTTATTCCCCTGTAGTTTAAATTAGTCTTTATGTTTTGGCAATTTTTAATGAGTTTTAGTTTAAGCTTAAGATGGCCTTCTGATGTAACTGGGAGTGACTCTACTGCAAAGGGAATTTCAAGAGTCAGTTCTGGAGTTGCATCACTTACTAGTTAATTACTAAAGTATTAAAATAGAGGCTAGAATATAGTGATGCAGTGCATTTAAAGAATTGTGTGTTTCGAAAATGTTTGCCTTTGCAGAATACATTTTGTTCTTTTTTGCAAATGTGATGGAGTAAAAATCTAATAATATAGATCACACTAAAAAAAGACTGCCTCTTAGCTTTTAATAGTATTTCATAAGTGATATGTTTTATAATCTTTGGTATAATTCATTTCTCAGCCTATTTGGCTTTGAAAATGACTGTATAATAAAACTTTTTGTAGTTTTGTTTTCTCTTCATGAGATTCTTATATGCTATTATAACTACCATTTTCCATTGTATTTTTCCTGAGAAGAATAACATACTTAGGAAACATTTTAGATTTTAACCTTTATAGTGTGTTTTGAAACTAGCATTTAAATGGTCAGAGTAAGACATAAATATTCTAAACATAATATTATAAACTCCTGGAATAGTATTTCACAGTGTGTTTGTGTGAATGATCTTTCGAAAGGGAGAAAAAAAATAATTCTCACGCGGATTGTTTTGTTTTTAGCTGAGAATTCTAAATGGATTATAGTTCCATCTTTGCCTATCAAAACATTGGTTAAGATGATACTCTCTAAAGGGATGTATTTAAAGCTTATTTTTTAAACTGGTAGATTAAATTGTAGGTACTATATTTTTATTATATGGGTATAATAGTGGTCATGGGCCATAGTGTATTAGATTTATGTAGATTGAGTGATATACTTAAAATGCAATTCGTACAATATTAAAGCTTTGTAACTTTAGATAGGATGACATATAAATAGGAGTAAATTATGTACTACCCTTAGTTCAAGTGCAAGTTTTTTTGTTTTATTTTCAAACAGGGCTCTAATTCGGCCACTTCCAAGTCAGCAAATGTTTGAACATGTGCAGAAGAGGCATCGTGTATTTTTTGTTTATATAGGTGGAGAGTCACCTCTGAAGGTATCAAATGATTTTATTCTTTAATCCACAAGCACAGATATATTGTAATTTAATTTTCTGTATAACGAGGGCTTCACCAAAAACTCAGGCCTTATTTCACTCTTATTAGAAATACTTTAGTTGAATCTAAGTATTTTTATAATAAAAACACTTCATCATATACCCTCTATAGTATTTGCCTTCATGAAACAGAATTGAGTAAAAAGTGGGTGGGTGTTGCCTGTGTTAGTATATTTCTTCTGTTGACCTGGTTATTTAGATTTTGTATTGCTTTTTAGCATTTTGAGTCTTTGAAACTGCAACATGCAGTTTGAGTGTAAACTTTTTAAAAGCAAAAGCTCATTGTCTTAAGATTATTGCATGTATGTATGTTTGTGTTTGCATGTCAGACACACACATCTCTTCCTATAATCATCATTAAATTAAATTAATAAATATGAATTGAGCTTGTTATATTTAATGAAATTTATTTGAAGGCATATACAAGCACTTAGTTACAATGGTCTTTTGCCTTAGAAACAGTTTATTTCATTTCCTTATATTTAATCTTTTCACATGAAAAGACTTAAGGTAGCTAATTGTGATGATACTACTTAGCAGTGATACTACTTGCTCTGAATGTTTAATGAGGAATGAATTTTGATCTTGATTAATATTTAAAAGTCACCTTTTTTCTGTTTGTATCTTCACAGGAGAAATACATCGATGCTGCTTCAGAATTAATTGTATATACATACTTTTTTTCTGCCTCAGAAGAAGTTGTCCCTGAGGTAATTTTTAAAGTTGGATTTTAAGTAGTGTATTAATTACTATATATATTAAACAACTGTTTGTTGTCCTTTAATTGTGTGCCATGCACAGTTTTAAGTCCTGGATTATTGATGGCAAGCAAAATCATCAGGACCCTGATAGGATGGAGTTTACGTTCTCATGGGTGGGGGAAGTGGACTGAGTTTTAGTATTGTAGATAAGAGCCTTCCCTTGGGTCCTCAGACTGAGATAGTGGTCCTCGGTAAACAAAGCTATAAACAGGATATCATAACTGCTCTAAAAAATAATAAAGAAGCAGTGTGATAGTAAGGACATTTAGAGGTGGGATGGCTACTCTTGTTTGATTGATCAAGAAATGTCTGTCTGAGGAGAAAATACATCTGAACTGGGACTTACGGGATGTGAAGGAGCCACGCACAGATCTGTGGCCATAGTAAACCAGACACAAGGAACAGACATTACAGATGGTCAAGATGAGAACCTGCCTGGCATAGTGGAGTAACAGAGCCATAGCCAGTGTGGCTGAACTGCAGTGAGAAAGGAGATGGGAGGTAGGCAGAGGCCAGTGGAGGCCTTCTAGGTCAGGGCCACGCATGTGAGGATTTGGTATCAAGTTCATTTTAAGGACATTACTCTGTGCTAAGTGCAGACACAATTGGATCAGGATGAGACTAGATCAGGAAGCTCAGTTGAACTCTTGAAGAAATCTAGGATTTAGGCTTGAAAGTTATTAAGAGAATTAGGAAGAAGTGAAAGAATTGTATTTGGAGATAGAATTTTTTGAGCTTGTTCTAGAGGAAAAGAGGTGCATCAAGGATGATTCTTAGGTTTTTGGCCTGAACAACTGGTTAGATGGTGGTGTTATTTATGAGCTGGGGAACACTGGGGAAGGAACAAGTTGGAGTATGGGAGGAGAGATGGTATTTTGAAGGTTTATTTTACTTTAAGTTGACATATTAGGCATCCAAGTACAAGCATCAGATAAGGGTTTGGAGATAAGTCACGGCTGCATAAATGAAATAAACTTCTTAGACATGGGATGCAAATCTGGGGGGAGATAAGAGGGTCCAGGTCCTAACAGCAAAGGACAATGAGAAGAGATTGCTAGTAAAGTAGGAAAACAAGGTGAATGGGAAGCCAAGATAAAAAGTGTTTAAGAAAGGAGTGGCCAATTGTGCAAGATGCCGTGAAGCAACCAAGGTGAGGAGAGGAAAGAACCATGGTGTTTGTCCCCATAGAGGTTGTTGGTGATTTTAAGAGAAACAGTTTCAGAGGAGTAATGGGGACAAGTGACTCACTGGTGTGATATCAGAGACTGGCTCACTCAGGGATACCCTTGAAAGGGAGAGATGCTGAATGCTGTGAAATATCCCAGGGTACCTGTGTGGATGAGTTGCCAACCATGGGTGAATAGAGGCATGCTGGATGGTAGAGCCTCACCTGAGAGCTTTACCACTGCCCTTACAATAGTTATTTTCATGGTGCTGTGATGTAACCAGATCATGCTAGATCACCTGTGACATACCTTCCTCCCTTTTTAACCTTTCCAGGATAGCTGTCCTTATTTTAATTTTATTATTACTTTTACTTTATTAGTTATCTACTGATTTATTTGTTGTTATGCTCAGTATTGCCACACTCATGTAGTAATTCTGTGTGGCTTACCTAAATTATATCTTTTCTGCTCTGATACTGATTTCTCTACTGTAATTTTATTATTTTGAAATAAGTACAACACAGGTATAAGAAGCAGGTACCCACTGAATGGATTCCTTATTATTAATGGCCATTGTAAGTTCCCATTCATAAAGCAGTTTATCGTTTAAGCCTGCTCTCACCTCTCAACGTGTGTTAGCAGATCTCACTCTCCTAACTCCTCAGTGAGGTGGGTGCTCTGAGACCTGGATTCACGGGAAGCCGACTCCCCGGGTGAAGTGATGGACTCGTTTCACAGCCTGGGAGTGCTGGGGAGAACCTACCTGTGCTGATTGCTACCTTAGCCCCTGCTCTTCCGCCGTTTCAGAGTGCCTCCTGGCCTTCACTTCCTGTGATATCTTTGAGTCTGTTAACAACTCTAAGAATATTTCGTGGTTTCACCAGGGCAAACAGGGCACCGTGCCAGGGGGTGTATAAAGAGGTATCAAGCCCAGTCCTTGGATGAGCTAGGGATTGACTGTGTTCTTTTTAACTGTTGGTAACTTTTTTGTGGTGGTCATCATTGTGGTTCCCACCCCCCCGGTAACTTTCAATGCTTTTGAACTCATGGCTACCAACTGAAATTTTTTTTCTGATTTTCGCAGTATGTGACCCTGAAAGAGATGCCTGCTGTGCTTGTTTTCAAAGATGAAACTTACTTTGTTTATGATGGTAAGTTCCAAAGTTTTAACTCATGTAAACACTTTATAATTACAATGTTGTATCTATTATAGGGCTTAGGTGTTGATGAAAGATTTAGTAAATGCAGCTACTGCTTACATTTCCTGTTAGTTGAATGACTGCTAGGTTTTTCTTACCCTTCAACTTTAGTTTTTCCACTCAGTGTTCTTTCATCCTGAGTTTGGCTACAGTAAATTTCTCTTTTTGTCAGATCATTTGCCTTTTTTAGAAATGAGCCCTAGGCAATTTCTGTACATTACTTTAAAATATTCAAAGTTAATTTTAAAAAGGTCTAACATTTGAGACACACAAAGATGTGAAAGAAATAAACCATCTTCAATAGTGGTGAAGCCCTGGGGTATTCTTCTGTAGCCTTTTCTCTCCCTCCCTGACAGAAGTAACCACCCACCTGCTATTCAGCATTTCTCTGTTGAAGCAAATACTTGGTCTATTTTTTAAATATTTTTATTATATCAAACACACATTATAGTAAAGAGAATGCTAAAATAGTAAGACTCTACATACACACCTGTCACCCAGGTGAGACAGTTACTAAGATCTTACCACGTTTGCTTCAACAATGTTTTTTCTTTGTTGAAGCATTGTAGCAAATCCCAGTGGCATTTCATCGCTATGTGCTTCATTATGCGTCCCTGACTACACGTTTATTATGCATTTCTTTAAAAATGTGGGCTTTTGGGAGTTTCTTTTTTTAAGATAACCACATGCTATTGTAACACTTAACAAAATTAACAGTAATTCCTTGGTATTATCAAATACTTACTACCAGAGTTTGCAAACTGGGCTTTGAGGTAGCTTAGGGCAGTGCAGCAGACTCACAGGGCATGCGGAGATAGTTCGGATTTCAGGAAGCACTGAAACTCGACATCTGTTGGACAGTACACAGCCACTGAAAAGCAAAAGCAAATGCAAAATCTCACCTACTAGCAATGTTAGTAACATTGTAAATTACATACAGTTAATGAAATAAAAAATTCAGTTTCTCATTCTTACTAGCTACTTTTCATATACTCAGTGGCCTTGTCTGGCTTCTGTTGGAGAGCACAGATCGGGACCATTTTATTCATATCAGAAACATTCTAGAGAGTTATTTTTACTGAACCAAACTTGGGTCCACTCTCCTGTGTGCAGTAAAGCCAATCTGCTGACGCCGGGTTGTGGTGAAGGAAAGGGCAGCTTCAGTGCAGGGCGCCAGGCAGGGAGTCCAGGGCAGCTAGTGCTCAAAGGCCAGGTGAGGGAGGGGAGTCACAGGGTGTGTGATCAGCTGGTGCACGGTCCTCTGATTGGTTGATGGTGAGGTAACAGCAAGGGCCATGTTAGTTAACATCATCAATCCTTAGGCTGCAGTAGGCCTGGGGGATAAGTGCTCCTGGTCATCAAAACAACTCAGGAAAGTGCATCAGATACAGTTACATAAGCAGAGAGTATGGGGGAAGGGTCGCCCAGGACTGCCCCTTAGGGGTTCTGCTCAGTCACATTATCTTATGACGGAGAAGAAACTAGAAGTGTTTGAGAGCTGTAAGCTTTGAGTTGCTTAAATGACTCAGATGAATAGAAGAATATCTAATAAAAGGAATATTTTGATTGTCCTGTTTTAGTCAAAGGAGCATTTTAATTGTTTTGACAGTAACATGAAGACAAAGCAGTTCTAAAATCTTATATCTTCACTATCTTTAGATAAATGTGAGGACTGTGTTTTATTTCTTAATGTAGTGTAATAACCACCATTTACCTGTTACGTTTTGTACAGCAGGTACTATCTATTTGCTTAACTCGATATTTTCATTTTATTCTCACCTTAATCTGGTAGTAAGACAGATAGATAAATATCCTGAGATTACAGAGAGGGTAACTAAGAATGTTAGATAAAGGAGAGAGATATGTAGTTAAATTACAGGTTCATTCCTTTGCGCATTCATCGGATATTTGTTGAATGGCTGCATGAGATATTGGGCTTAAAAAGGAAATTAAGAGGAACTTGCATATGTGAAAATGTGTTAAGGAAAATTCATATTCCATCCACTTATTCTTTATCTACACTCCTTGTATGATAAGCACTTAGTATATTCAATATATTGTCTTATTTGATCATTACAACAGTCTTTTGAGATCAGCAGTCTTACTGTTTTATAAACAAACAGGATTAAAGAGATTGTTTTTGTTTTTTCCAAGTTAAAATAGTACATGGTATAATCAAGATTCAGCCTTCAAATCTCTTGTTCTAGTTGCATTATGAGTTTCTTAACTCAGAGAGCCACTTCACTTTTTTTGGAAAAAGCCCTGATTTTCTTTATTAAAGAATACATTTAAGTCTAAATAATGGCTAAGAAGTGCCCTTCCCCATCCATGTTTCAGATGTGGCCTCCGATACATAAGAAAGAGAGGGGTAATGTGTTCAGTATCTACAGATGTTTTGAAGGCCAACATTTTCTAACTCAGTAGTCAGTACTTAGAACCTGCCTGAAGTCTTCAGATAAAAGGTTACTTTGAATGCTTATCCTACTATTACATTGTTAATAATTTCAGGAACAGTGGGATGGGGCTTAGGAGGATAGTTTATTTCCTAATGAGTTTTAGATTTATCACTTTTGTGAATAATCTTTAGAAAATTTGCTTTTTTGACCTGGAGTGGAGATTATGGCCCAATAATCAAATTCTAGTTTTATGTTTGTTTTCCTAATTCATAAATCCAAATCCATAAATGCTTTCAGATTTGCATTATATTACTTATTTTATAGGTTTGATAACTTGAAAATGTTTTGTTTAGCAATGCAAGTGACAGAAAAAGCACATCTTTCAAGAAATCAGTAAAATCCAGTCTTCATCCATATTGGTAGGCTTTTACATCAACTTCTTTTTCATGCAGTTGTAATAATTTTTCAGAATTATATTTCTAATCAGGATATAATTCTCTTGGATATTGTAAATGTTTCCTGTCTGCTCATCAGAGGAAGTATTTGACGTTGAAAAGGGCTGAAATAGTATGTGTGACTTTATATGTGAGTTTGTTTTACATATGAAGGAGGGTTGTAAACTGAGGTCAAAATGTCATAAAATAGAGAAGAACAAAGAAATTATAATAAAAATTGCCCATAATGCTATCATCCAAGACTAACCATCAACTCAGGAAAACTATTTATAGGAGTATATATATGCCTTCATTTTATCACTCTATCAGTTTTTTTCATACTTTATTTTTTACAGAGTTACAGTCATGTTGTAATATTGTTTTGTTACCTGCTTACCACTTAATTACTATAATTTTTTAAAATCTATAAATGGTCTCTCTCAACATGTACCATAATGATTTAAATTATTTCCTGTTTAGGATGTTTCAGTATTTCCTTTATTTTTATCTATCTTTGCTATTTTCAGTGGTGCTATAATGATGAATTGTTTTATGCATTAATCCTTTTTTTACATTTGATTGCTTCAAATAGCTTTCTAAAAATGAAATTTATGAATTTAAGATTATGATCCTCTGTCAGGCATTTTATACATGCTGCTAGATTAAACATTATAAACATTTTAACATCATATTTACACTATAATTTATCAACTTTGTTTTGTTTTTTTAAGAGTACGAAGATGGTGATCTATCATCTTGGATCAACAGGGAGAGGTTTCAAAATTATCTTACAATGGATGGCTTCCTCTTGTATGAACTTGGAGATACCGGTAACAAGCATATATACAACTCTCCATCACACTACAAAACTTTTCCTTAACTGATTACTTCAATCTGTAGAAAATGAATTTTTTAAGTTCTATTTCATAATATCATTCCTTCTTTCAGACCTGAATGCCACGTCAACTTTATGAGACTATAGATTAATATTAACCAAAGAACATACCTTTGCATGTGGAATAAAGATTAGCTAGAAAGGGTTTACTAATAGAAGTGATAGTGACAGGGAAAACAGAGCCTGGAGAATAAGGAAATGAGAAAAAATAACCAACTAGAAAGCTGTCCGCAGGACGCTGATTTTGTAATAGGAGTTGGAATACAAATTAGCACAACCTTTGAAAGCCTGCTTTTACCTGTGAAGAAAATATGGGCATCAGATTGGCATGGTTTCTTGAAGTTATGTAATTGAAAGTGATAAGCAAAGCAAATAGAAATATAGATGCAAAAAAGAAAGGTGTAAGGAATTACAGCTGTAAGGACTGGTCTAAAATAGATGTGAACTACAAAAATTGTAAGACGCTAACCATGTAAATTTTAGGAGGAAGTGTTTTGTAAATTTATAATGAATTACAAATAAGAAATAAGTCATGGTTATTGTTGCCACATGTTTCCATTCACAACTTTATGATAGTTGGATGAACGTATAGTTTTAGAGTAAAAGAATGGGAAAATGTTAGTCAAGGCTCAACTTTTTAATCTGAGAAATAATAGGTATAGAGTTTCTTCTTCATGATTTCCTGCTCTTGGATCTGGTTAAGAATACAAATTAGAAGCGCTCCAACACATTTTTCTGTTACTTTGTAACTTTCACAGGATGGTATTTGTTCTGGTTCCTGAGCCTTCTTTTAATGTTCTGTGTCTGGTGATGCTTCTGTCTTTGCTTTCCTTGCAGAGGGAGGTGTGTGTTAGCTCAGTGTTGGAAGTTGACGCGGATACTGTCAGAGACTGTGGGTTTACCTGCTGATTCATGCAGGCCCGCGTGAAGGGAAAAGGGGGAGAATGCAGGAATACAGTAGTTCTGCTCTCAGTACAGCATCGAAGGAGGCGGCAATTAAAATAGGCAGCTTTGCCAAAGCTCTTCCGTGTCTTCTCCCAGATTGATTTGGAAAGAAATTGGCTATGGCAATGTTTCTTTGTGTTCCCAGTGTAATTGCCCTGGTTGGGTGTCAGCTTTGGCTGTGCCCCGCTTGTGGTCCTCCCTGGACACTTGTCATATAAGCCCCGCAACAGACTCCTGGCCCTCGGTGGCTTCAGACACCTAGTGTATTTTCAGGACTTCTGACGACTGCAGGTCCCTGCATCTTCCGACTCCTGCTAACTTTCCCGTTTTGTCTCACTCTCTCCTGTCTCCGGCCACGCTGACTGTTCAGTTTCCTGAAAAGGCTGTGTACCTTGCACCAGAGCACCTTTAAACATTCTGTTTTCTTTGCCTGGAAAAGTGTAGTGAATTTATATTCATCTGTCAAACTCAGACCAAATACTGCTTTCTTAGGAAAGTCTTTCACTAACCCCCTGAAACTACATTAGTTTACTCTTATAAAATGTTTTTATAAACCCCATGTCCCCGTCCTCCCCAAGTCTTCTGATTGTTAACCACACGTCTGCGTGTGTGTGATTGTCTTCCCCAAGTGCAGAGCTGTGTCGGTGTGCTCCTCACTGTGGCCTCGGGAACTAGCCCTGTGCCGGGTCCACTGCTTGGCGCCCAGTGACTGTGAACTTAATACGCGAGAAACCCCCTGTGTCGGCCTGTGGGAAGATGCTGGACATGTTGTAGGCATTTTGAAAACACTCATGAAGCACTTTAAATTAAAGACATAACAGTAAAAACCAAACACTGAACAGTAAATGCAGTAATATTTCAAGAGGGGAAATAAACATTATGAACTAATGATTTTAGCTGAAGGTTAAAAGAAGCGTCAAGATTGTGTAGAATTTAAAGTTTGTATAGAATTTAAGTATGAAATTAGAGAAGATATGGGGATGAGATTGAAAGATTGTCGACTTAATCCTACGTTTATGTACCTACTCTGAGCCGGAAACTATCCCAGCCTTTTTGTACATGTAATCTCATTCAGCTCTCCAGATGACTTTGAAATAGATAACAGTTTCTAAAATAAGTTGGCGTCCTCTGAGGTTAAGGCACATGGCTAATGGATGCTGTGCTTCACTGTTGTTCTCCCAGACCTGGAACATGATAGACCCTGCTGGATTGCAGGGTCTGGTCTTCTGACTTCCATACCAGTGCTCTGCTTGTTACGTCACGCTGCCGTCCTGGAGGATGTCAGAGATGAATATGATTTATGTTCTGTTGAGGGTTAAATAAACTTGAGTCCGTTTTATTTTGTGCATTAATTACTAGCAAACAGTGGCCCGTGGTACCAAAGAGAATAACATTGTAAAAATCATTTTCTTGTTCTATACCATTTTTTCAGAGCTGTAGTCATTCTTAGTATATTTCTTTTATCAACTGGTTCCTTATAGTTTCAGTTTTCAACAAAATACTTCAGTGTGTGGGTTGTGTGAAAAAAATAACAATTTGAGTATATGAATTGTTAAATATTTACTGTTACTGATATTTACATTTCAGGGATGGGAGGTAGGTGGGAGTTTATCACTTGGAGTCAACAGTTCACTGTTTCACTCTGCCAAGCATAACATGTTTAAGATAATTGGAATTGAATTCTGGAAACTATATACTATTTTCCTATTCATTGCTACAGTAATAATTGAAAAGTTTAATGAGGATTATTGAATTTAGATATGTCATTCTTAATTTCAGGAAAGCTTGTGGCTATCGCAGTAATTGATGAGAAAAATACATCAGTTGAACATACCAGGTATGGTGCCTTGAAATAGTTTTAAGCTTCAAATATCATCCAATTCAGACTTTACATGGCTTCAGATAAACTTGACATAGTATCTTACTTTTCCTGCAGTGTTAGATATTAGATAAGGCAGCATATATGATAATTGAGTAATTATATTTTTCAAGTTGATGAAATGGAATATTCATGTATTTTTTGTTTTCTCACAGATTAAAGTCAATTATTCAGGAAGTTGCTAGAGATTATAGAGACCAGTTCCACAGGTAGGTGTTTGCATTCTGGAAGGCTCCATTATCTCTGTCTAATTAGGTTTTGTAATACAGTAAAGCAAACACAGAAGTATTTCATACTTTCAAAGATGAATCAAGGAGCTGAAGTGAATTACAGCATGTAGCATTTCAGTATGAATTGTTTGAAGTTTATTGATATATGTCTTACAGGTTTAAAAAAAAACTTGTAATTTGTATCATACCTGAGTCTTGATAGGATTGGGGATAAGTTGGTGGTAAGAAAATATGCACATACAGGCATATACCTCAGAGGTATGGTGGGCTTGGCTCCAGCCCAGCGCAGTACAGCAAGTCGCATGAAATTTTTGGTTTTATTTAACATATAAAAGTTACGTTTTTGTATATTAAGTGTGCGGTAGCATTGTGTCTAGAAACTGTACGCACTTTAAAAATGCTGGCCATCATCTGAGGCTTCAGTGAGTTGTAATCTTTTTGCTGGTGGAGGGTCTTGCCCCAATGTTGATGGCTGCTGACTGGCCAGGGTGGTGGTCACTGCAGGTCAGGGTGGCTGTGGCTTTTTCTTAAAATGGGACAGCGGTGAAGTTTGCCTCATCCATTGACTCTTCCTTTCATGAACGATTTCTCCGTAGCGTTGGTAGCATTTTACCCATAGTCGAACATCTTTCAAAATTTGAAGCAGTCCTCTCAAACCTTGCTCCTTTGTCAACTAAGTTTATGTAATATTCTGAATCCTCTAAATGTTGTCATTTCAACAGTCCTCACAGCCCCCTCACCAGGAGTAGATTCCTGGAACCACTTTTAAGGAACCTCTTCGTTTGCTCATCTGGAGGAAGCAGCTCCTCATCCATTCAGGTTTTATCACAAGATTATACCAGTTCATTCACATCTTCAGGCTCCTCTTCTAAGTCTAGTTTTTTTACTGTATTCACCACATCTGCAATTACTTCCTCTCCTGAAATCTGGAACCCCTCAAAATCATCCATGAGGGTTGGAATCAGCTTCTTCCAAACTCCTGTTAGTGGTGATATTTGACCTCTTCCTGTGAATCATGAATGTTCTTAATGGCATCTAGAATGGTGAATCCTTGCCAGAGGTTTTCAGTTTACTTTGCCCAGATTCATCAGAGGAATCACTATCTATGGCAGCTGTGGCCTTAGGATACGCGTTTCTTCAATAAGAAGACTTGAAAGTCAAAATGACTCCTTGATCCATGAGCTGCAGAATGGGTGTTGTGTTAGCAGGAGTGAAGACAACATTAATCTTATTGTGCATCTCCATTAGAGCTCTTGGGTGACCCAAGTGCATTGTCAATGAGTAGTAATATTTTGAAAGGAATCTCTTTTTTTCTGAGCAGTAGGTCTCAACAGTGAGGCTTAAAATATTCAGTAAACCATGTTGTAAATAGATGTGCTGCATCCAGGCTTTGTTGTTCATTTGTAGGGCAAAAGGCAGGATAGATTTAGCATAAATCTTAAGGACCCTAGTATTTTCAGAATGGTAAATGAGCATTGGTTTCAAAGTCACCAACTATGTTTGCCCCTAACAAGATAGTCAGCCTGTCCTTTGAAGTTTTGAAGCCAGGCATTGTTGACTTCTCTCTAGCTAGAAATCCTAGATGGTGGCTTCTTCCAGTATAAGGCTGTTTCATCTACACTGAAAATCTGTTGTTTAGTGTAGCCACCTTCATGACTTATCTTAGCCAGACCTTCTGGATACCTTGCTGCAGCTTCTACATCAGCACTTGCTGATTCACCTTGCACTTCATGTTATGAAGATGGCTTCTTCGCCTAAACCTCATGAACCCACCTCTGCTAGCTTCAGACTTTTCTTCTACAGCTTCCTCTCCTCTCTTAGCCTTCATAGAATTGAAGAGAGTTTGGGCCTTGCTTTGGATTAGGCTTCGCCTTAAGGAAATATTGTGGCTGGTTTGATGATCTACCCAGACCACAGAAACTTTTCTGCATATCAGTAATAAGGTTGTTTTACTTTCTTACCATTCGTGTATTCACTGGAGTAGCACTTTTAATTTCCTTCAAGAAGTTTTCCTTTGCATTCACAACTTGGCTAATTGTTTGCTGGAAGAGGCCTAGCTTTCAGCCTGTCTGAGCTTCCAACTTCACTTCCTTACTAAGCTTGATCTTTTATAGCTTTTGATTTACAGTGAAAGACGTGGGGACTCTTACACTTGAACATTTAGAGGCCATTGTAGTGTTATTAACTGGTCTAATTTCAATATTGTTGGGTCTTAAGGAATAGGGAGGCCCAGGGAGAGGGGGAGGGAGAGAGATGGGGGAACGGCTGGTTGGTGGAGCAGTCAGAACACACAAAACATTTATTGCTTAAATTCGAAGTCTTGTATGGGCACAGTTCGTGGCACCCCAAACATCACAATGGTAACATCAAAAATCACTGCTCACAGATCGCCAGAGCAGATATAATAATAATGAAAAAAGTTCGAAATATTGTGAGAATTACCAAAAATGTGACACAGAGACATGAAGTGAGCAAATGCTGTTGGAAAAATAGCACAGATAGACTCACTCAAAGCAGGGTTGCCAGAAACCTTCAGATTGTAAAAAACATAGTATCTGGGAACTGCAGTAAAGCAAAGCCCAATAAAAGGAGGTTGCCTGTATACTCATACATTTGAAATAAAATTAAACGAGCAATCACAAGTCAGATACAGATGACGATTTTAATAGGAACTCAAAATGTTCCTATTTTAATAGGAACATAAAAAATAGGTGATATTTTTTCCTGTATGCTAAATCAGTTTGTTACTGTTATAAAAGACAGTCAATATAAATTTGTTGCATTACTTAATTATTATGCCCTTTTTATTCTAAGTCTTCTAATCAAATATATCAATGATATATGTATTTCTTGTGTTACACAGTATGAAACAAAATAGAAATGTCTTAAAATTTGCTTTATTTGTTACGTGTTTGTATCTCAAAAGCCAGTAGGATTCATACTTTTTTATATTTATTGTATGTGATTGATATGTTAAATGTTTACAGTGTTTGCATGCTTACCAGACCCTAAATTCAGTGCTTTGTATTTATCTTTTTTTTGTATTTAATATTATCCTCTCTTTCTCTGTTCTTTTTGGTTGTTGTTGATTAGGGATTTTCAGTTTGGCCATATGGATGGAAATGACTATATAAATACCTTGCTGATGGAGTAAGTAAAATGCTAAATGACGAAATGATTTTGCTATCAACTCTATCAATTTTTTTTTTTTTTTGGCCACACTGTGTGGCTTGTGGGATTTTAGTTCCCTGACAAGGGATTGAACCTGTGCCCACTGCAGTGGAAGCACGGAGTCCTAACCACTGGACCTCCAGGGAAGTCCCGACTCTATCAATTTTCAAATTTCTGTTTTTCAGAGACAGGCAGGACTAATAGCTGAAAAAAGCAAACCTTTGTATATGCTAATGCAGATATTCTCCCATTAAATATTTACTTTAGTTTTTAAATCTGTATTTGAAACTTATTAAACTTTAAAGTTCTCTATACTAAAAAAAAAAACCCTCCCAATTTAATGTTGACAATTTATAGTATTTTGGAAAGAAAACATCATTCAAAAACTTGTAAACTTTGTAGTTTCTGATTAATATGAACCCTAAGTTCAGTTTTAATGAATAAATGTAGCTTAAGTAGAAAACTTTTAGCATTTAAGAATTAATTGCTATTCTAGAAGAATTTAACAGACTAAAGTAAGTTTATAGGAAAACTTTACAGCTCTAATATAATATTGATTATGCTTATGATGTAAAGATCTGATTTGTCACTTCAGAAAGTTGATATTAGAAAACATTTACCAGACCTATACTGAATTAATAAGTTTCAAATAAAAGCCTACTCTGTTCAGCAGACATTTAGTGAATATTTGCTGTAAGTCACACACTGTGTTTGGCATTGCACTGTTGATGCAAAAAGATGAGTAAATTATAGAGGCCCTGTCTTCAAATGCTCACGGTCTGCTGGGTGATACAGCACGGTGACTCCAGCACTGTGTGGGAAGGCCTGTGTGGTACGGAGCTCTGGAAGCACGGAGAGACCCAGCCACACCAAAATGCACAGCAAGGCGCAGGGGCTCAGGAAACGCTTGCCACAAGAGCCGGTAATTAAGGGAGAGTCTAAAGAATGAGAAGTAGCTGAATGAAGAATGCAGCGAGGTTATTTCAGGCAGAGTGTAATAGCAAACACAAGAGTGTTTGGAAAATGGGTCTTAAAATAGCCTGGACGTGAAGATGGCGGAAGCCCTCCAGAGCTTTACCAACTCATAAACCCAGAATAACATTCATAATTTTCAGGTAAGAGCCTAAAATTACGAAGTAAAGTACCTTTATTCATTTATAATCAATTCATTATCCTTATTCCAATAAGAATTTGAGAGGGTTTACCGAAGACATAAAGTACCAGATGTAATATATAATGAAGAAATCAAGACAAAGGGAAATAAAATAAAGGATCTATACAATTACTAAAGGTACTTAAACAATTTGAATTTTTAATACTCAAGACAAAGTAGAAAAACATTGTTTATACATTTCCCGGCCCCTATAGAATAAATGTTGCTTATAGGAGTATGGCTGACCTTATAGAAACCTAAGAGAAATTGCTATGCTATATAATCTCATAAAGGGGGGGCACATTATAATAGAAATTTATTTTTAATAGGACCTTTACAGTATATATAGTAGGGACTTCGATACAACCATTTATAATGTCCTTGGAGGCAAGCCAATAAAGTGATGCAGTAAAACATTTTGGGCAAGAGGCCAAAGCAATTTGCATCTGATAAATAACTCCTTGATTCAGGATAATATTCAGAATTTCTAGAGATGGATGGACATTCCTTCATGAGTATTATTTCTAATGTGAGTTGTGAGATAGAAGTTTTGCTGCAGTTATGGTCAGAGAACAATAATCTCTGCCACCAACCTCTTATTGTTTGTTTTTTTTTACAATTCATACTTGGCTTTTTTTTGAGAGAAGACAGAAGGCATATAATGATGGCTATATAATAATCGAAAGTCCTTAACGAGCACTTACCCTGTGACCAACACTGTACTGAGTTGTCAATGTATGTTTTCTGACTTTTACACTAACTCAGTAAGGTATAAGTACTGTTATTTCCATTTTATATAGATGAGGAAATTGAAATTTCTTAGAAGAAACTCAAGGAAGTTAAATAATAAGCCAAAGGATGCTCAGCAAGTAAGTCAAAGAGATCCAGTCCTCAAATGCAGATCTCTCTTACTGCAAAATCTCCTAACTACTGTAAGATCAGTATTGACACATAAATTAGTAGAATTTAATAAGTATTGATGCCTAAAAGTTTTTAACTTAGGGCAGATACGTGATATTATATAAGATAGTTAACACTGTAGTGTTGACGATGTTTTTTACTTTTTCTCAAAGTAAACAGGGTACTCTCAGACCTTTGGTCTATTAAATTACTTTGTGTTTGATTTTTGTGAGTATAGTTAAGAGGGAATAGGATGAGGTGCTATTTTTCATCGTTATTCAGATGGAATTATTTCAGAACAAATTGTTTCTAGTTCAGCTGTGTATTTAACTTTTTCATAGGATTTTTTATAGGAAGACCAGGTTCTACTTCATTCCATAAAAATAGAATTTTGCTACTGATGCAATATGATGATAACTAAACTACTATAAGTTAAAAAGTTGTCTCATGTTTTTATAAACAAGAATGAAGCTAAGATTTTTTTTTAGTTACAGTTAATTATTGCCTAACAATAATACTGGATAACAAAACACCCTGATACCCAGTGGCATAAAACAGCAATCCTTTATTCTCTCTCACTCGTCTGGGCTTGGCTAACCTTAGCCGGGTACAGCCAGACGTGGCTGCAAGCTGCCAGTTAGGTCCAGGTCTACCCTACGTGTCTTCCATGTCCTTGACCCTGGAGGGATATTTTCCTGGGGGATGTTCTTCTCATGGCAATAGCAGAAACACAAGAAGGCAAGCACATTTCAAGCCTCTGCTTCAGTCATTTCTGTGCCTTCCCGTTGGCCAAACCACACGGCTGAGCCCAACATCAGGGATCATGTTTTGCCTCAATGAGAGAAGGACGTGGTGTGGGGAGGGATAGAGAATTATAAACAAGAAAGCAACCTCCTGGACCCAGTTACTTATGTGGTGATAATACAGTGCTGTAAATTGTTTCTACTGTAGAGTTTTGTGCTTTTGCATAATACATTCATATAGACATATGAATAACCATAAATTGATAATGTAGGTGGCATACAGAATTAAGCACCTTTTTATGATTACGCAAAACCCTATTCTTGAAGGGATAAAAAATTATTTGAAGTAAATGACACATTAGTAATATTATGGTTTTTGTCTGCAAACTGAATTGACGTCTAGTATATCACTGAAGCACCCAAGAGGATGGGGTGATTATACCATAGGGTAGTGGGCGTTCAGAGAATTTGGAATAGTATTTATTGAATGTATATGATGTATTGATACAAGGAATGTGCTGGATATTTAACTTGAATTTTCTCATTTAACTTCTGTAGCAAGATAGGTACCCTGCCTCCCACACCTTTATTCATTTATAAATGAAAAGTATTAGACTTAAACAAAGTTTTGGGAAAGCATCAGGTCCGAACACAGGCAGTGTAACTCTGGAGACCATACTGTTCCTTCTGTAGCTGCCTGAATGCCCTTTAACTGAGGTGGGCTGTATATAATTAAAGTGATGGTATTTAAGATAAACTTGTGGCCAGGAATTATATTGCCCAGAAATTGATACTTCATACATAATAATTTTTATCCTTAGGTTTGATCGTGAATACTCATTTGTCTGATGTTGTATATTAATAGTTTTCATAAATGTTAATTTAGCTATTTTTTAAATTGATGCACAATTTGAGTTTTTCTTTATGTAAACAAAGGAAGGCAAAGCTATTATAGCTCCCTCCTTTTGCACGTCTAGTTATTTAGATATAATTCAAATAAGTATCAGAATATTTGTTGTCTCTGTGTTTAATATGTATTTTGATTTCTTTTGTTTTTCTATTTTCAGTGAATTAAAAGTCCCAACTGTGGTTGTACTGAATACTTCAAACCAACAGTACTTTTTACTAGATAGACAGATTAAGAATGCAGAAGACATGGTCCAGTTCATTAATAACGTTTTGGATGGCACAGTAGATGTGAGTTTTTGCTTTAATTGCAATGGGGTGATGGGAGGAGGTGGAGGAGAAATGAGTTATTTTCTTCTGATTCTGAAAGAAAGAGTCGGCCATCTCCCGGGGTGAGGGGCAGGCCTCCATCCTTGCTTCTCTCACATGATACGCAGAGTCACCTTCCCCAGGACCTAAGTGGCAGAGGCTGCTAATGGGTGGAATGTTATTTGGAGGACATAGGTTGTCATAGTGATGCGGGGAGGTGTTACTGGCATTTAGAGTCAGGGGCTAGGGATGCTAAGAGGTCTGCAGGGTACAGAGCTATCCGATAGCTCTTAGTACCTCTCTGGATTCAAGAATACAATTGCATTAAGTTACTTGGATTGGTTTTCTAAAAAAACCTGTGAATAGCACCACAGTTTCTTAAAAGATCAGGAAATGTATTTAAAACCAGCCCCAGTGGAGTGTTCCAAATATAATCCTACAAAATATTTCTCAGAAATGATGAATGGATAATCTTAACTGTTTTTTTCTGTAAACCATATTGCAGTGTTTTTCAAACTGGGTTGTAGCCCGTATTAGAGGGTCATGAAATCACTTCAGCAGGTTGTGGCCAACATGCATCTTAATTCAATATACTAGAATAAGATAAGAAGAGAAGAGACTTCAGTGCTTTTGTGAAGTGTAATTATTACTTTGCGAGACTTGTTTCAGCTTTACACAAACTATTTGAAAGTTGCCTCACAGAGTAACAAGTATTTCTTCTTTGGAAACACTCTTAATCACATAGTAGGAATTTTATATTTGTGAAAATAACACTTGTTGAAATGATGCTCACCTGTATGAGTGAGAACCCTTCTATTTGTAAGTTAGTGAAATTCAGGGAATGAGCCAGACTCCAGGCATGGCTGAATGCAGGGATTTGATGGATTTTCATCAAGAATTTTTCTCCCTCTGCCTTCCAGCACTTTTTTCTTTTTGGGTTTCATCATCGGAGAGACTTTCCCTGCAGGACAGTGAGGATATCCTGCAGCAACTGTAACACTCTCAGCTAAACTGAAAAGCTGGGCAGGCCGGCACTTGGGTGGGTCAGCCTCAGCCGAGCTGCTTGGACTGTGACCAGGGAGGATGCATTTTCAGAGGAGAATCAGACTGTGTTCATACGAGAGCAGAAGGAGGGTGGGACAGAGAAACCAGTAAATATTTACTCCGTGGCTCTTTCAGGTGCTCTGTGTAATCTTTTGTAGTCAACTCTTGACCTGCAATTGTAAGATTATCTAACAGAAAAATGAAATAATAGTACTGAAATAACAATTGTTTTTTTCTTGTTAAATTTAAGGCCCAAGGAGGGGATAGCATTTTGCAGAGATTGAAAAGAATAGTATTTGATGCCAAATCTACTATTGTGGTAAGTTGTGACAGTGTGTTTAGTGTCACTAATAATTGAGACTATATCGGTATATAGGTTATGTCTAACTAAGGTAAAATCTGGAATTTCAAAGGATTCGGTAAAAGTACATATTCTTAACTTGCAAGATAAGAACGAGTACATATTTACGTTAAGAAAAGATACTAATCAGGTGGATATTAAGTTTCTCCAATTATTCATTTCTGTATGATTGGTGAGTTAACTGGAATTCAGAATCACTGAACCTGATAGCATGACTTAAAGTGTTTTTCAGAGTTTCTTTCCTCCTCCTGCCCTTTTCAGCCCTTGGATCTGAAGCCTTCTTGCTGAGAACTCTAAGAAAACTCTCTTACGATCCCAGCTTCCACTGTCAGTCAGCCTGACTGCAGGGCAGCCCTAAATTTGTTGGAGCTTTAAACTTAGTTCTAGTTGTCTATCTTGAGCTCCTCCACGGGTATTTTCGTTCATTACGGCCAAAAGCAAAACAGAGCCAACCTTCTTCTGTTGGTGGGAAGTAAAGTCACGCTAATGACTCATCAGTTACTCCATGCATCCTTCAGTTTGTCAGTGGATTGGGCCCTTATCCCATTATGTGTGGCTGCTGCCCTAGCCTCCACTTGGTCTTCACACTTCCTCTTGCCCTGCCTCCAGTCCTCTGCCTAATTAGTACCACTAAAATAATCAGTTCTGATCACTTTCCTTCCCTTTTCCTGTGATGCCCCTCACAATTCTCTGTCCGTCTCACATATTCTCCTCCTCAGTCTTTGAGCTCACACTGTACCCTGGCCTGCCTTGTTCTTACGCTTACATTTCTGCCTCAAAACACCTTTATTCTGTGATGCCTTTTTCCATTATCTCAATCCAAAGTGACCCTGCTCTCTGAACTTGTCTATTTAGTTCTCAAGAGTTATAGTCACAATCCATAGAATAGATTATAGTTGCAAAACCTATTCAGTTAAATTGCTTTTACTTTTCTGGGAGCCGAGGAGACAGTATATAAACTGAGGGAAATTATTAAGTTAATGTTGCTTTACTACTAACCAGACAAGTAAAAAATTGTTAAAAATGTTGTGTGAAGAGAATATTATATGGTCAATAACTACCCTTCTCCATAGCAGATTCCTACAGGCAGGATATAACTGTACAGCTCTTGGCACATAATAGCCATCTCAAAAGAGACCTTTGTGATTAATGTGAGAAAAATAAACATCTTTTGAAAAGGTGGTGGACAACTTGGTGCCTTTTTCTGCTGCCAATAGCTGGTTATACATACACACATACATGGGTATAAACTTTCTAAAAGGCCTTTCACGTGATAGTCACAACGGAAATATTGACATTGATTCACTGGAACTAAAAGCAAGTTGGATGGCAGCAAGAGGAAGAAATCTGTAGTGGTTTTAAATTCATTTGTGCTTTTTACATCAGAATACAAATGAGGGATGTAACTATCTTTCCACAGTCTATATTCAAGAGCTCTCCACTTATGGGCTGCTTTCTCTTTGGCCTGCCACTGGGTGTCATCAGCATCATGTGCTACGGCATCTACACGGCTGACACAGACGGAGGTTACATAGAAGAACGGTATGAAGTGTCCAAAAGTGAGACGGAAAGCCCAGAACCGGTAGAAGAGAGCAAAGAAAAACAGGAGCCCAGGAGTGGGGACTCTCTGGTGCCTGCAGTGCAAGAAGCCAAAGATGTGTTAGAAAAGAAGAAAGACTGAGACTTTACCAAGATAAAATATTTCATAGGATTTCAAATTATTAAAGAGTCTATTCATTGAATTTAGACATTTAATCATGACCTTTACAGAAGAGAACACGGTGTTTGTATTTTGCTGACATCAACTGCATGGGTTATAAAATAGTCCTTCCGTAAATGGGGAGATGTTTGGAGCAAAGAGATGAAACGTTTGTCTAAAACAAACAAAATCAAAACACTCCATCAAAGTTTACCTTATAGATGTTGTTCTACCAGATCAGTTCTATTTGCATGTTTCTCTATCTGAATATTCTGTGACAAAATTAAGATTCTTGGGCAGAATATTTAAATTGGCCAGGCAGGTAGAAGATACGTGTGTGATAGAGAAAAATAACACCTCCACGTCCTACCATCCATTCTCCTCATGTTTTGGATAAGATTTCTATGGACAAAATTAAGTCTTTAAAATTTAGGCACTTTAAGGAGAACTAATAACTTTTTCCAAGGATCAAATTAAGATTATGAGATAAAATAATTTGGTTTTATACAGCATAGTGATTTTGTTATTTTTAAAGGAGAGGAAATGTTACTTTTTACCTTTATACTCAGTTACATTATAAAACTTTCATACGGGCCTATATTGTGGGAAAAAAAAATAGTCTTATGTTTAATCTTTGCAGCAGAAACAGGATTTACTTGGATCAGTGATTTCAAATGATGCCCTGGACACTGAGAAGGTGTCTCAGCCAACACTGCAGGAAGGGAGGGGGGGTCTCTGTCACCCCTACACTGCTTTAGCCAGAACAGCATACTTTTATTTCTCTGTTTTATATATTGGGATTTCGTCTAAAATTTTTTCTTTGGTAAAAAGCTCCTGCTGCTTTTTAAAAAGTAATATATATCATGTTTTTATTTTATGGTATGGTAACTTTATAGTAATTTATAATCTAGTGTGTGTGTATGTATATCTATATATACACATACACACATACATATACACATATGAAATTTATTGACATACATCTGTTATGTAATATTATGGGCGTGTCTGTGTTCATAATGAGTAATGAGTGGCATAATCAGCCTGTTAAAGAAACTTCATGTCCAGTGATTAAAGACATCTGCCAGTTACCTTCTCCGTCCTCCCCGCTGTTATCCATTTCAGCTAATGACCCCTCATCTTCTCTCCATAACGGAATAACATAGGAATTCTATCCCAAGTTATGTACAAAAACTGGTATCTTTTAAATAACAGTGTGGTATGTTTATGGTAGATTAGTTTATGTTTGAGACCTTCATTTTAGCTAAGTTTAGGATTTTTATTAAGTGACTGTAATCTGGGTGGTTATTCATTGAGTTATGAAACATTTTTAAATGTTTCATCACTTTAAAACTATGTAATTCATGGTCCTGATAGTGAAGCTGTTTAGGGCTGTGGTCCCCAGGGCAGCCTGGGGCTATTTCTGATGCCAAGCTGATCACTACTAACCTGAGGCTCTTGTGCCTTTGTCCTAAGGAGTTACTAGGAATTGCTCTCTCGTACCTTTTAGTATATAGTCATTACTTGTTCTTGATGTTTGGCGCCCCTTTATTATCATTTTTATAAATGAAGCACGTATGCAGTCCCAGGAAATTTCACGAAATACTAGAATGAAATGTTATTCTTAAATGGAAACTGGAGATAAATGCTGTTAATTTAACAAGGAAATTTCTCTCTAAAGAGTAATCAGACAGTCTTTTGGAAAATAGATATTAATGTTGGCAGCAGTCAAGCTTATTTTGCAGCTGCGAAAAGCTTAGCTAAATACAGATGCCTTACGTTAGTCTCGGCCTGGTAGGGAAGTTACAGCTTAGCCACTACCAGTGGCAGGAGGAAGCTGTAAAAATGTCATGGCTTCTTTCTTCATGTTTATCACTAACAGATGTCTGTTATCTGCATGGTTTTGTCTTTTGTCAAGCACACCTATAAATTAAAGACCAAAACAGGGAAAAGAAAAAAAAAGGAGCAAAGCTTAATATGTATCAGCAAAGTCCAGTGTTCTTTGTATTTCGAGATTTTCTTGTCTATAAATTAATGCCTTAGTTCTCTGTTATCTTTTTTCACAACACTATACTGTTGCCCCATATTCTTATTTGTGTTTTCAAAATGTGTCTATTTGGGAAACAAAAAGTGTAGATGATTTGTAAGTGAATAATTTTTTTTTTATTAAAATTTTGCTTTTTACTTGTCTCTATTTTAGGATAGTGTCACAATATCCTCACAAAACAAGTTGAAAGTTTTTGCTCACTAGTATGGTTTTCCCCTCAATGTGATATCAGCGTTTACTAGAAATGCTGTTTTCGTTTTAGGAAAAATTACTTCAAAATAAAGGAAAGTTTCTTAATGAATCTTGTAGAAGAACATAGATATCATCCTAATTCAGTGATGAATCTCACTGTGATTACATATCAATAGGGGGAATACCCTTCAGTAAGTTGGAGTTTTGCCTTCTCTTTCAGTGGCAATAAAGTTCTGTTTCTGACTTCTAATATTCAAGATGCTAGATGCTTGCTGTTGCTGAATCTGGTGCTCAGACAGTTTTTAAAGATATTTCAAAGAGAGAAAGTGCATGTTTTTATGGAGCAGTGCACCTCATTATAGCTTGCCGTCCTTTTTGTTTCATTGTATACGTTAATATTTCTCTATATCTGAAACTTAGGTGGATTAGACCTGGAGTTTTCACTTGCTTCTTTATACATAGTGCTCCCTGGTATCTGAGTTAGAAATAACGTGAAGAGCCAAATGTCTAGCAGCTGAAGGACGGGTCTATATGAATAGTAAAACAATTAGCTATATTGTTTTCATTCAGTGGATATTTGTTCTTGTTGATATTTCTTGTGTTTTGTTTCAGGGGCTTTTGGGTTTTGATTTTGCAAAAAGTAATTTAAATATTTTCATCTTTGCTTCACATGATATGGAAGTAGGACAGGGAAAACCACTCAGCTATTCTTTTTATACAGAGAGTGTTCAAATAAACAAGTGTAGGATGTTAAGACTATCAATTAATTGGTGGGATTAGGTTTGCCATTTTATTTTTATAAATATATATTTTTTCTGAATGTGTCTGAGTCCAAGAGTGGGCAAAAAATAATTTTCTACTTTGGACTAATCTATAAAGGGTTTTGAAAGTTTGTGTTACTAACTCGTTGAATTCATGATATCCTGCCTTAAGGCACCAATTGTAAATCTTCATTTTTCTAAAATAAATTAATTGAAAACATGTAACCGTTTGTTATTTTTACCATTTATCTTTTGGTTGTGTGGGATGTAAATAATTCTCTATGCAAAGCAAAAAGGACAGTTGAGACTTCATCTTTCACGGTGGTTTTTTTTTTTCCTTCTATTAATTTTAAGTTATTTGTAATTATAGAAACATAGTTTTAAAATTTAAACAGACTTGATAGAGATAAGATTGTAATCTAATTCTTTCATATTGAAGGTGAAGAACCTGAGATTCACAGGTTTGATATATTTTGTATTTGTAAAACCTGACCATTTTAAATATTAATTACAGAGTTTAGAGCTAGAATAATTGGATTTGAGTCCTTGATCCAACTGCCAGAGTGTCATCTTGGACACAACACAACCACCCCTCACTTTCACTGTCACTAAAATGGGAATCTAAAGCCTCAAGGTTTTCTTTTTTAAAATAGCAAACAAATGGGGAAAGTATATTATGAAAAAACAAAACTTTATGCAGATTAATGTTTTGTAGTTTGTTTTTCCCATTTTATGCCATGAGCATATCTTTTAGTGAGAATCACTCTGGCAGAGGAATAACAGCCACAAAATTGGTTCCACACAGCCTGTGGATGTGTGCAGACTGACTGATTAGGACGGGCCTCTTCTGATAAGAGCCCTCAACTTTTTTCTAAGTCCATTCCTATAAACAGAAAAGATGTTTTAAACAGGTAGTAAAAAAAGGGGCTATTATTTTCTTGCAGTTTATTCTTTCAGCAAATGTTTATTACATGTCTTCTACGTACTCCTGAGGATACAGCCGTAAAAGGCAGTCACAGCCTCAGTCCTCATGGAGTTTTTAGCTGCAATAACTGGTACTCGGGCTTACTTCAAGCGCTCATTTGTAAGTTTTCTACTTTTCTGTTTTTCTTAGTTTCCCTTCTCATATAATTTGTTGTTCAGCATCTAATTGTTGCTATTAGATCTTTGGGACTCCGAGGGTAGGAGACCAGTACAATACAGCTGGCATCAGTATGAAGGGTTGGGATTTACTCAGCATGTCTGTGACTGTCCGTGGGTGGATGACACGGAGGGGGAAGCAGTTCAACGTGAGGGAGCTCTGGGCGAAAGCAATCTCCAGGGACACAGCCGGCTTCCTGGGGGGGTCAGAATCCCCACATGGAAAATATGTAAACATAAGCCGGCATAAGGCCATAAATGCAAGCACTAAAGCCACCCTCTACACCGATGTTCACAACCGTCCCTTCCCTTTCCAGCAAATGTCCCAAAAGGGTGTCGGCCAGCTTTTATATGGTAAATTTTAGTTGGGTGGATGAAGCAGTCGAGTGAAACTGATGAATATGTAATAGGAACTGAGGATATTTTTCCTCTCATTCAGAGTTTTCACATCGATCTGGCATCCCTGTCTTCATCACTAGGGTCACTTAAAGATTTATGGAACAGTGGTTTTCTTCCTTCGAAGTTGTTTGATACTCTGCAGCTTCTGAACATATGTTTGATGTTAGTAGAAATTCTATATCAAACCATAAGAATCCAGTCACAACTACAGTAAATGATCAGATTTTAATGACTCATACAATGACATTTAGTATTTTGATGTTGTACACTCAAAACTAATCTGTGTAACTAATAAATCTGTGTTAAATTCCTTTGTCTCCTTTTTATTCTTAAACTGACTGTTAAACTATAAGATTCTGAATTGGCATTATTGAGACTTCTGGACTGTATGACTTTTCCAAACAATACTTTATTGTTCTAAACCAAATAATTGATAGAAGGACTTAATATTAAAGATTTTTGTAAAGTAAAAGATTACTCCCTTTTTGTACAACAGGTGATTTTTTTTTTAACATCTTTATTGGGGTATAATTGCTTTACAATGGTGTGTTAGTTTCTGCTTTATAACAAAGTGAATCAGTCATACATAAACATATGTTCCCATATGTCTTCCCTCTTGCGTCTCCCTCCCTCCCACCCTCCCTATCCCACCCCTCCAGGCTGTCACAAAGCAACAACAGGTGATTTTGAAAGGAGTAAAAGAATTTACAAAATTCACCCTATTTTTGGACATAGGTTAATTTCACATTTTCAATAAAAACTAGGTAGTTTAGTTTTCAGGATTATCATATAAACCTCTTTTGCCCAAATTATTACCCTTACTACAGTCTATTCCTCTCAGTTGACAGTATGATCTCAAATTGTGAATTGCTGGCCTTCAAAATAATGAGTTTTTCTCTATGGTCCTTGTAAATACATAGAGTGATTTAAATATTAACTGTGAAGCATAACGGTAATTTCCACAGGTGCCTAAGGACCTCTAGGAAGATACACCGGGAACATTTTTTTCTAGAAAGATCCAGTTATTTATTAAATTATGAGGTACTCCTCAGATATTATGGAGGAAAGTCGATGATTAATCTTTTTTTTTAATGTTTTTTTTTACATCTTTATTGGAGTATAATTGCTTTACAATGGTGTGTTAGTTTCTGATTAATCTTTTTAAATGTATAGTATGAAGTATAGTTTAAAGAGCCTTTGGAGATAAACTGTGGTTGATATCTGAGTAGAATCGCTCAATAATTGTTTAAATCTGAACAAGTCACTTAACCTCGCTTGCTCATTATCTCTGATGGGGGGGGCAGTGGCTTGTCCCCCCCATTCCCTTCTCAGGAGTGAAGTTGGGAACCTTAAACTCGGTGGTGTTATCATGTATGTGCATAAAGAGGCTGAAGTTTTATGGGACTCGGTAGAAAAATGTCAAGACGTTAGGGTGTGTTGGCCACTGCCTGTGATCTTCGGGAAGGTCCTTATAGGAAAGAGACAGCATGGGAAAACAGGAAGGGAGCATACAGCTCTGCAGAGAGCCTTCTCCCTGAAGCCAACAGTATGTGACTGAGGTAACCATTTTCCTTTTTTCCTTGCAAAAGCCAAGTTCCTTGCTTCAGGATTAATTTAAGAATCACTCACATATGGCCACAGGGAACGATAGTTTAAGAGTCTCCTGACCACGTTGCTCACTCTACTGCCAAATGATGATCTCCTAGCTCTCTATCTGGAAAAACACGGTATTTCCAGGAAGTAGTAAGTGCTGTACGTTGTTTTCTTATCTAAATTTCTGTGGGGAAAAGGATTTCAGTAAATGATGCTAAATGAGTTGGCTATCCCATGGGGAAAAAGAGTGACCACTGATTGATCCCACCTAACACCTTACACAGAAATTAATTCAAAATGGATCATAGACCTAAACATGAAAAATTTTCTTAGAGGAAATCTTCCTGACCTTTGGTGTAGAACAATTGCTTAAAGAGGACACAAGACGACTAACATGAAAAAAAGTATCAATTGAATCTCATTAGAATTAAGAATTTCTTTTTATCAAAAGACACCATTAGACAGTGAAAAGAAAGATGTTCACAATTTTTACATCTACCAAAGGACTTCTATCCAGAATATACAAAGAACATTTGTAAATCAATAAGGAAAAGACAACCCAATGTAAACAATGCACAAAGGATGGGAATAGGAACTTTACAAAAGAGAATTTCCAAGTGGTCAATGAGACTACTAGCAGGTACTCAACATCACCCCTCATTCAGTCTCTTGATTTTAAAAATCTCACAAATCTGTATCTCCAGCTTGTATATCTGACTTGACATCTCTACTTGGGTGTTTAATAGGCAGTTCAAACATCATGTCCTAAACACTTTGATTTTCCACGAAATTCCTGCTTTTACTCAGTCTTTCTCATCTCAGTAAATGGTAACTTCGTTTTTCTAATTACTCAGCTCAGAAACCCTGGATCTATCCATAGCGTCTTTCCTTCAACACCTGATATCTAATCTGTGAGAAACTGTTAGCTGTATCTCTTTTTTAAAATTTATTCATTTTATTTATTTTTGGCTGCGTTGGGTATTCGTTGCTGCGCGTGGGCTTTCTCTAGCTGCGGCGAGCAGGGCTACTCTTTGTTGCGGTGCACGGGCTTCTCATTGCAGTGGCTTCTCTTGTTGCGAAGCACGGGCTCTAGGCACGTGGACTCAGTAGTTGTGGCTCACGGGCTCTAGAGTGCAGGCTCAGTAGTTGTGGCGCACGGGCTTAGTTGCCCCGTGGCATGTGGGATTTTCCTGGACGAGGGCTCGAACCTGTATCCCCTGCATTGGCAGGTGGATTCTTAACCACTGTGCCACCAGGGAAGCCTTAGCTGTATCTTTAAAGAAGTCAGGCTTCACACCATTTTCCAGGTTCCCATCTCTATTCAGGCTGCTGTATCCGTTACCAGGCTTTGCTGTTCCACCCTTGCCTGACTGCAGTCCACCATCAAAAGAGCAGCTAAAGGGATCCTCTTAAAATACAAGGAGGATCGTGGCATTTGTCTGCTCAGAACATTCCAGTGGCTTCTTATCTTACTCAGCATAATGCCCATGTTTTTGGTTATGTTATTGGTTGAAATATGTCCCCCAAACTTCATACATTGAAGTTCTAACCCCTAGTGCCTCAGAATGTGACCTTATTTGGAAATAGGTTTGTTACAGATATAATTAGTTAGCATAAAGTCATACTGAAGTAGGGTGAATCCTAATTCAGTATGACTGGTGTCCTCACAAAAAGGGAAATTTGGGGACAGACACACATGCAGGGAGCATGCCATACAAAGATTAAGGCACAGACTGGAGTGATGCTTTTGCAAGCCAAGGAACACCAAAGATTGCCAGCAAACCACCAGAAGCTGGGAAAGAGACATGGAATGGATGCTCTCTCGCAGCCTCAAGAACTAACCCTGACAACGTCTTGACCTTTGACTTCTGGCCTCCAGAAGAACAGTGAGGCAGTAAAATTCTGTTATTTAAGCCACCCAGTTTGTGGTACTCTGTTACGGCAGCCCTAGCCAACTGATACAGCCTATAATGCTTTTTCTCAACCCCCACTCGTTACCACTTTTCTCTCCTCCCTACCTCCCCCCTCCTCTTGTTCATTCCATTACAGCCTTCTGCCCCTCGCTGTTCCCCAAACCCACCAAGCATGCTTCTTTGTCCTTGCTGTTCCCTTGGCCTGGAATAATGTTCTCCTGGATGTCGTCACAGCTCACGCTCTCCTTATTTTAGGTCACCTACCCATTAACACCTTTATTAACCAGTCTGTATGGATTACACCTCCTGGCCTCCCACTTTCCCTAACCCCTTTATTCTGCAGCTTTGTTTTGTATAAGCTCTTCTTTATAATATTATCCATTGTTTGTTGCCTGCTTCCCCTCTCAAATACACAATAAATGTAAGCTCTGAATGGTCAGACTTTATTTTTTTTCAAGGCTATACTCCCAGTTGCTAAAACATGCTTGGCATGAACTATGCATTCAGTAAAGACTTGTAGAATGAATGAATGAGTAACTGAATATAGTGTATTTATATAATGATGTATTTATCACTAGGGTGTTAGAGTTGAAGGTTTCTGATTTTTTTAAAAATCAAAAGCACACATTTTTAGTTGAAGATATTAAATGCATGTTCCAAAAGTATCTAAATGCTTAATGACTTAAGCAATAAAAAAGATAATTAACATAAAAGAATCATAAGCTTTGGAAATATTTTTGTATTTATAAAACATGTAAAATATGTATTAATATGGAAGATTGTTATATTATTTAGCTTAGGATCTAAAATCTTAAAATCTATATGGTCACTGAAAATAAGAATAGATTAGAGGCAAGAACATGGAAACTTTCAGGTAATCAGACATTCTCCGCCCCTCAAATACAATGGAAAAATAAATATCTCTTTTGCAAATGTCCATCTAAAATTGTTAAGACTTTCTAATAATTACTATATTTTAAGTCAAGGATTCTTAACGAGTAGGGCTTATCAGGGATTCTTAACCAGCAGGGCTTATCAGAATTACAAGAGCATCGATTGCCTCAGCTGAAATATACATAAATCCTAGAAAATCTATTTGGTTGGTCTTGGATGAACTTCTGCTTGAAGCCAGAACAAAGAGAAAAAAACCTTCCCCGGTTGATTTCCACGTGTACTCCACGTGGTGAACCAATGGCTTAACTGATTAGTAGGAGGGGTCAGAGTGTCAGTGCCTTTGAGAGAAGTTGTATTTTTTTGTGATTTCCTTGTGAGCCTTCAGAAGTCAAAGACGGTGCACGAGCATGACATGCTTCAATAGCCCCATTGTGACCCCTCGGCCTTGGCCGACTGCGAGTCAACTCACTGGCATAGCAGTAGCAGCTTCAGGAAAGTGATATTTATTCTTGAACACAAGAAAGTAGGTTATGTGCAGCTGGGATGATTTACTTCTCATTTCCCCTCAAGATGAGCGATGGCTCAGGGGACTGAAATCAACCCCTTCTGTAAGGGGGCGTGTGAGACAGGGGAGGTCTAAGGAGATATGACCCTCAAGGTTTCAAACTTTCACTTCATCCTCATGAGTCATTTGTGTGGAAAATGAAATTTAAAATGCAAAAGTATATGCACAGTTGTGCTTCTTGCTTCTACACAATTTAATGTAAAACAAGATTTTATGGGACCAGTAGCTGTTCCCAAATATAAATTGTGTGCCAAGATGTCCACTTAGTAATGTTAAGACCAAAGCCAGAAACAGCCAAAGCACAGCTCTGCGGGAGGGCATTTCTGCTGGACCACCCTACAGTGCAGTGCAGTTCTAGATAATGGGACTCCTGTGCTCAAGAATAGTTTCTTCACTAGGAAATTGGATTATTTGACTTCAGACTATAGAATAATAAGAAAACACGAGGAACTAAAATTTCCAGTGCCCATGCAGTGATGCCCGTTAGAAAGAGAAGAGATGGTACCATGGCTTTGCCCCAATAACTCTGCTTTTCATCAGTTTTGGGTGTTCTAGTTTTTTTTAAAAAATACATTATAAAGACTTCTTATTGTATATATTAGAAAGAAAAATAAGTAAGGCAAATGTGGCTCAATGTTTACAATTGATAATTCTAAGTAAAGGACATGTGGGTATTATGTACCCTCCACCTAGAATCACCAGTTGTACTATTCTGGCAACTTTTATGTAGGTTTAAAATTTTTCAAAATGAACGTTGGGGAAAAAAGTAGAGTAGGCCTTATAGTAAATTCTTGTTTCCTGTGATAATCTTGGCAATACATCGAGATTTTTTTTTTTTTGAACACTCATAAATTACTTTCCAATACTTGCTTTCAGCTCAGATCCCAAGTTTGAGTAAAATTTGCTCTGAAAGTCCTCAAAACGCAGAAACATAAAAATATTTTCTTTAAAGCCCCACAGGGGGTCAGCAAACCTTTTTTTTCTGTAGACGGCCAGATAATAATTTAGGCTTTGAGGACCACATATGGACTCTGTCACATATTCTTTACTTTTTTTAAACTCTTAAAAAATGTAAAAATATTTTTTAGCTCAAGGCCTCTTCAAAAACAGGCTACATGCTGGATTTGGCCAGCACACCATAGCTTGCCTGGTACAGAGTATTTACCAGATCAATAGCTACCTACCAGATACAAGGGCATGTGTTCTGTGCTCCAGCAAAGAAATCACATCCGGAACAGCAGCTGCAGTTGGAGTCACCACCTGATTAAATTTTCAATAATCTACTTTCATTCTTCAATACCCATCTGTTTTCTATACAGGCACAACAGGCGACTTGAATGGAACCACCATTTTTTTAAGTCCTTGATGACAGCAGTAAATTCTGCAGTCCCTCCAGGAATGTGGTATTGCCTTTGGTTTACTATTTTCAAAGGCAGAGCCTTGAAAGGGGGAGGGGGAGAGGGAATGAGTGGGAGTTTGGGATTAGCAGATGCAAACTATTATATATAGAATGGATAAACAACAAAGTCCTATTGTATAGCCCAGAGAGCTATATTCACTATCCTGTGATAAACCATAATGGAAAAGAATATGAAAAAGAATATATATGTATAACTGTTCATTTTGTTGTACAGCAGAAATTAACACACATTGTAGATCAACTAAACTTCAGTAAAATGTAAAAAAAAAAAGTAAAAACAAAACCAGAAGACAAAGGCAGAGCCAGTTTGAATGGCTTCCATTTAACTCTCCCTGTCACAGTCTTCGCTCCATGGTCAGATAACATGTGGAGATCCTGTGAGCTGCTATACATTATTTTTTTCTTTTTTTTTTTTCTTTCTTTCTTTTTTTTTTTTTTTTGTGGTATGCGGGCCTCTCACTGTTGTGGTCTCTCCCGTTGCGAAGCACAGGCTCCGGACGCGCAGGCTCAGCGGCCATGGCTCACGGGCCCAGCCGCTCCGCGGCATGTGGGATCTTCCCGGACCGGGGCACGAACCCGTGTCCCCTGCATTGGCAGGCGGACTCGCAACCACTGCGCCACCAGGGAAGCCCTCATAAAAAGTTTTAATGAAGTATAATCTATAAAAATACTGAATCACTATGCTGTACACCTGAAACTAATATAATATTGTAAATCAACTATCCTTCAATTAAAAAAATTCTCTTGTGGCCCATCCTAATGAGAGGCATACAGGAAAGGGAATTCTGGAAAATGCTTTTCAGCCTAGCCAAGCAGATGCATAAAAAAAACATCTCATGTGGTTATATAAATCTTGTTCTTTGTGACAGTTTTATTGATACAAAAACTGCACATATTTAATGTTACAATTTGATAAATCTGGACATATGCATGTACCCATGAAACCATCACCACAATCAAGATAATAGACACAGCTGTCATCTCTGAAAGTTTCCACATGCCCTTTTGTTTTATTTTGATTTTTATACTAAGAACATTTAAGATGAGATCTATCTACTCTCTTAACAAACTTTTTAAGTACCCAATACAGTATCGTTAATTATAGGCATGATGTTACACAGTAGGTCTCTAGAAGTCATTCATCTTGCTTAACTGAAACTTTATACCCATTGAACAACTCCCTATACTTCTTTCAGTTCTATTGTACATTAAGACTTTCAAACCATTGTATCATTCATATTTCATTTGATATTAGCAAAGTGAAAGGTGCAGAATTATTTTCACATTTTTAAAACGAGAGTAGTAAAGCTCTAGAAGGTTTAATGATGTGGGTAGTGAAATTAAACAAGAAAATTTTTGACTTGTCAACTTGTAAAGTTCACCTTATATAAAAACTCCAATCTTCCAACTCTCAATAGAGAGTACTCAGAACACCTATAACTCTGAACATTTCATTATTATCTTCCATATTATTACATCATCAGATGTGAAGAAGACAGCCTTAAATAGAACTATTATTACAGAGATTATTTTTTAGTTGTCTAGTAATGTATGTTTTAGATGCTACAAAATCATCCATTATTATTAACTTTATGATTAGATTTACCTTTATGTTTACTAATCTCTTTGCTCACAAGCATCCCATATCTTGTGCCTTTATTGTACATTAATTTTGTACTACTATATTACATTTTTAAAGTAGCACCTTTAGTGGCATTCTGGGAGTAGTAAATATATAGTATTACTAGACAGTAAATATATATAGTTTTAGCTACTGCTAAATTACATATGTCTACTACTATATGACATATAGAATATGGGTCTGAACAAACGTATAATGACGTGTATCCCACCTCATTGTATCCCACAGAGTATTTTTTTTAACATCTTTATTGGGGTATAATTGCTTTACAATGGTGTGTTAGTTTCTGCTTTATAACAAAGTGAATCAGTTATACATATACATATGTTCCCATATCTCTTCCCTCTTGCGCCCACAGAGTATTTTAACTGCTCTAAAAATCCTCTGTGCTCCATCTAGTCATTTCCTCTCCGCCCCCACCAACCCCTAACCCAACCTCTGGTCTTTTACTGTCTCCTTAGTTTTGATGTTTCCAGAATGTCATATACTTGGAATCATATAGGGTGTAGCCTTCTCAGACTGGCTTCTTTCACTCAGTAATGTGCACTTAAGGTTCCTCCAGGTCTTTTCATGGCTGGATGGCTCATTTCTTTTTGGCCCTTGAATAATAAGTAGCTCATTGTCTGGATATACCACAGTTGATTTATCCATTCACCTACCAAAGAACATCTTGGTTGCCTCCAAGTTTCAGGAATGGTGAATGAAGCTGCTGTAAACATCCACGTGCAGGGTTTTTGTATGGACATGAGCTTTTAGCTCCTTTGGGTAAACACCAAGGAGCATGATCGCTGGTTCATATGGTAGGAGTATGTTTAGTTTTATAAGAAACTATTAAACTGTCCTCCAAAGTGGCTGCACCATTTACATTTCCACCGGCAATGAACGAGAGTTCTTGTTGCTCTACATCCTCGTCAGTATTAGACGTTGTCAGTGTTGTAGATTTTGGCCATTCTCATAGATGCATCATGCTATCTCATTGTTTTTTGTGTTTTTTTTTTTTTTTTTTTTTTTGCGGTACGCGGGCCTCTCACTGTTGCGGCCTCTCCCGTTGCGGAGCACAGGCTCCAGACGCGCAGGCTCAGCGGCCATGGCTCACGGGTCCAGCCGCTCCGTGGCACGCGGGATCCTCCCGGACCGGGGCACGAACTCACGCCCCCCGCATCGGCAGGCGGACCCCCAACCACTGTGCCACCAGGGAAGCCCTATCTCGTTGTTTTAATTTGCATTTCTCTGATAACATATGATGGGGAGCATCTTTTTATATGTTTCTTTGCTGATGATCATGTTTTGATTTTTGTACAGTGAGTACAGCTTCAATCCTCTAGGTACGCTTTTTGGGATTAAACCCCCAATCTGTGTGTGCATGTGTTATAAATGTATTTTTCATGATAATCTCTATGGGGTTAATACCTTCTTTGTGTGTTTTGGAGTACAATAGTCCTATTCAGTATAGCAATTCAATTCTTATATGTATTACATATCTAGCAAATGAAGAAGTCTATAATTTTCTAACATAATTATTAAATTGCTTCTCTGTTAAAAATTGGGAAAGATCCAGTTATTACAGGGATTGAAACAGTACATTTTAGAAAGGCTCTAGCACTTAAAGCTCCAACACAAGAATTATATCTATGGATTCCTACTGGAAAGTCATATTTCATGGGACTGAATCCTTATTCAATTACTCCCTAGTTTTGTTACCTTGAGAGGGTTACTTATCTGTAAATGGAAGCAATTAATATTATGGACTTGAGTAATAAATGATAATATAATGTATCATTCAGCATTTACTTTGCACAAATTAAAACACTTAATACATCTTAGCTGCTAGTATCATTATCATCAAATTTACCACAACTACCATCCCCTCTATCTAGTCAGTTGCAACTTAAACAAATAATATATTCTTTCTGTTCTCCTAGAGAATTAAGGGGAAGATATAAAAATGGTAATTTAACTTGCTATATTTTTGCATTGCCTGTCTTCAATAATTAATGTGAAAATTAATGTGATTAAAGAGTTTTTAGTATAATTCACTCCTTTTTCTTTTTGTTAGGCTTAGCTTCCTTCCTATCCTTTAGCCAGCTTATCTCATTTTATTTGACTTGTTTTATAATAAGTTGTGCCTGAAAATAGAATCAACACACTGGAATCAAAACTACTTTTATTGCATGTCAACTTCTAGTATTTATTTTCATTACACATTGTCAAGGAGGAGCTAGTAATTAAAAATTTAATACTCTACTTTTCCTAAATGACATGAAATTGCAATATGGTAACTAATATTGTGTATACTTTTCAGTTTGATGGATTTCATTTCTAAAACCAGTATTTTGATAGTTTCATCTTAGGGAATTTTCTTTGATCACATGTACTACACCCCTAGGAAGTAGATGACAGCTGCTATGTATATATGTGTGTGAAGAAACTGAATTTAATTAAAGTTCATTTCTCTGATGCTTAGTACAGTTATTATATTTGAAAAGGCTAAAAAATGCCCTGTAAATTGAAAGACATATGAGAAAAGGACACTCAGAGGCAAGGATCAAGTTACTCTAAAATCAAAGTAACTTATAATATTATTCAATTAATGCCTATATCTTTTTTTTTTTTTTTTTTTTTTTTTTTTGCGGTACGTGGGCCTCTCACTGTTGTGGTCTCTCCCGTTGCGGAGCACAGGCTCCAGATGCGCAGGCTCAGCGGCCACGGCTCACGGGCCCAGCCGCTCCGTGGCATGTGGGATCTTCCCGGACCGGGGCACGAAGCCGTGTCCCCTGCATCGGCGGGCGGACTCGCAACCACTGCGCTACCAGGGAAGCCATAATGCCTATATCTTAATCGACTCTCACTTGTTCAAACATGGGAGACATAAAAGGAAGTAAATGTCTAACTAACTTCTCACTCATAACAACTGTGTTAGGATCCCATGAATGCTGATGTTGCAGGCTCATTGGTAGGACTATCAGATTTGGGAAAAAAACAAAATAGAATGCTCACTTAAATTTGAATTTCAGATAATCCACAAATGTTTTAGTATAAGTATATCCCATGCAATATTTGAATACATTAAGTAAAGAACATAAAAAAAAAAAAGCTATATACCCACTGGGCTAAAAGACATAAATAAAACAGACATCACCAGGCTAAAGTGAGACATAGTTATACTAGGAACATAATTATACTAAAATATTATGTGTTGCTTACCTGAAATTGAAATGTAACTGGGCATTCTGTGTTTTTTCCTGACAAACCTTGTCAGGTGAGCCATTCTGTGTGCTCTTGATCTCTCTCTCCTTGGACAGCATCCATTTAGAAACACTAAGTTGCAGCCCAGCTGTCCCTAAATCCTCCACTGAGATTCAAGCATTTAAGGTGACACCTACTTTATCTCTTTTAGACCACAGAGATTTTTTTTTAATGTTCTTTACTCAATGTATTCATTTTAATATTATGTATTATTACATTCATCTGAATAAATGTGCGCTAATCCACTTGTAACTTATAAATCATAATAATAAACATACACAATATACTCTCTACCTGCAAAAGAGCCAGGACACTCCCAGTAACACTGAAGCCCCCTGTCCTCCCAGACGATGCCTTCACCTGCTTTTCCACAAAGCAGCACTGTCCTGAATTATGTGTGTTTCATTCCTTCACACTTTTAAAAAAATGATTTATCACATACGTATATATCCCTAGACAATATGTTATTTAGTTCTGCACGTCTCTAAACTTTATGTAATATGATACTCAGTGAATTCTTCTGCAACTTTTTTTTTTTCACTCAAAATTGTTTTTGAGATTAATTATCCTAGTTTTTGATTCTCTCAGAAGCAGACCGTGAAACAGGGTTTGAGTGAAAGCAGCTTTTGTGGAAATTTCTGGGAAGGCAAGTGGATAAAGGTGGGACTGATACGGAGGGCAGAGGAGGCAATAAGGCTGCATGTTAAAGCATCAAGCACAGTGGGTGACTGAGGCTTCAATATGTAAGAGAACAGACACTTCCTGCAGCAGGCAGACAGTGGCCAAAGCAAAGCACATCATTCCCCTCTCTGAATGACTGAGAGAACCTTAAGAGTACAAATAACTGAAGTTTATTTCCCCTCAGAGATCCAAATGTACCATAAAAGGATAACACCTGGAAATTACAACTCCAGGCATCACTACTTACTGGAAAGAAAAATGGATTAATCTGTTTGAATGTGTCTGTTTTCTCATATGCAATACGGGAGTATTAATCACATCTTTATCACGGGGTAATTATGAAAATTAAACATGGTCATCAGTGTATAACACGCTACTCGTGTGTCAAAGAGTTCATCTCTATCTATGTTGTCCTCTTGCTGGAACAGAACTGGGCTCCCTTCCCAGCTACACCCCATGGCTGTGACACTGTGACAGAGGTCTAGCCAATGGGACGTGAGTGAAAAATGACTTGTAACATTTCTAAGCCTGGTTCATAAGAAGAACATGGCTTGCCCCATGCTCTGTGCCCATTCCAGCAGGCTGGCAAAGAGATAATCCCTCAGGAAAACTTGTAAATTAAAGATAGCGGAAGCTTTCTTATCCTGGGTCCAGAAATGACTGCATGAAAGTGAGCCGCATTACTGCTATTACCTGACAAGTACCTTTGGGCAGGCAAGAAACAAACTGTTACTTGTTTCTTTAGCTTTACATACTTAGGGACTAATTACAATTATAGTAGCTTGCATTAACCTAAATAAAACACTATTTATTATTTTGAAATTCATGACTGGAGGCAAGTTTCTTGTGCCAAACCCTAGAGACAGTATTTTATTTATGACTTGTTGAGTTACAATATAATGAATTACAAAAAAAAAAAAGTTCATTGCATATCTATTTTGTGTATACTGAAAATACACAAAAGTGTAAGTTGATTATCTTCAAAGTAAAGGATTTTGAAATTTAGTATGTGAAAGCAAACATAAAAAAAGAGTACAGAGATATGGGAACATATGTATATGTATAACTGATTCACTTTTTTATAAAGCAGAAACTAACACACCACTGTAAAGCAATTATACTCCAATAAAGATGTTTAAAAAAAAAAAGAGTACAGAAAATAAATGGCACATGGTAAAGAATAATTAAGCAATGTCTCAATTGTTTATTATAATTTGCTTCTCAGAGTCCATAATGTTCACTATTACGCCATGAACTGTCCAAAGGATTCTGGCTGTTTGGAGATGCCAGGGAGTGAACCCAGGACAAATACTGTGTTATCTTATTTATATGTGGAATCTAAAAAAGTGGAACTGACAAAAGCAGAGAGTAAATGGTGGTTTCCAGGTGCTGGGGAGTGGAGGAAATGGGGAGATGGTGGTCGAAGGGTACAAAGTTTCAGTTATGAAGGACGAATAAGTTCTGGGGAGCTAATGTACTGCATGGTGACTATAATTAATAATACAAATTATATACTTGAAATTTGCCAAAAGAGTAGATCTTAAGTGTTCTCACCACACACAAAAGGAAACTATACAAAGTGATGGATGTGTCAACTAGTTGATTGTGATTTCACAATGCATACATATATCAAAATATCACCTTGTTTACCTTACATAAATACAATGTTTATTTGTCAATTATACCTCAGTAAAGCTGGGGAAAGTTTTTGCTTCTCAGTTGCAGAACAGCCAGTGATGGTGCTGCAGGATTTATTCTTAGGAAAAGACGTTGATTCATTCCTACGTCATGGTAATCCAATTTTCCTTGCCAGTGATGGATTTTAAAACGGGCTTGGAGCATATTTTCTGTCAACCCTCCCCTCAGAACTTACCCTCAGAACAAAAGACACACAGGAAGATATTCATTCTATTTTTGCTAACTGTTGTGGAGTCAGCATGAGACTACTGGAACTCTGGCATCCATCTTGTGACTGTGAGACATTACGCTGAGAGCCATGCAGGCAGTGTGAAAGGATGAAGAGAACCCTGGGCTTAAGCTATTCCTTCACCGAGCCCTGGAACTGCTCTCCTCAGGACTTCTTGCTTTGTGAGATAATGCATTTTTCTCGTTGTTTAAACTGGCTTGGGATGTGATTTTCTGTTACTGTCAGCTGTATGCATCTTAAATCTTCCCCTATCTTCAAAAGGTTTATGAAGAGTATGTAGGAGCAAATAAAACCCAAACACTTGTTTTTGAAATTTTCCAAATCTGGTCTCATTTAACCTCTATTTTCTAGCATTTAAATAAAGAGGAGAAAAAAAAGCCTTGAAACATGTCATGTTTAAGAAAACAACTTTTTATACTCTTATTCCTAATTTAGTGTGATAAGGATGAGTAGTACAGGAATTGCTTCCCAAGATGAAGGTATAAGCGATCACTGTCATATTGATCAACGGAGATACCAACTACGTATTCACGGATATGTTTCTGCTTTATGATCCTCCAAGATGAACTAGCAAGTTTAGGATTACTGACAACTGAGTCAAAGCTGAGCAATCCTCTTAATATGCATATGAATAAAACAAGCCACTTTTCAGGAAAAAAAAAAACCCAATGCCAAATAGACTTACTAAACGTCTAACATTTTTTTCCAGCAGATCTTTTCAAAGTTAGCTTTTAAACAAATCAGCTCTTGCCGTGACCTCAATGGAAGTCAGAAACTAAAACCGTATTGCCTGTGTGTGTGAAGGATGTGTGTTTTTCATTGCTGCTGGTGTAGTTTCTATTGGTTGGTCATGGTTATTTTGGATACGTATAGATATGTAATGTAAATTATATAGTAACTATTTCCAAACTGTTCTGCAGCCTATTTTATCAGGTTAAAAAGTCTTTTTATTTTAATACATCACAAGAGTGTTATTTTTGAGAACAAAACTTAACCTGGAAGTATATAGAAGTGGCTTAAATTTACTGTTTTTGAGAAAATAGGTGAGCACTACCTAAATACATGTTTGCCGTACACTGGTTAATGCCAAGAAAAGGGGCCAGGATTTTTACTGCTGTGTTCTTTTGAGTTAAATAGAGACAAGATACAGCCAGGAATCAAAACCAGAGCAATAAGAAAGAGTTACATGAATTGAAATCAGGTTAGGATAGGTATGGAAATAAGGCATTTGAAAACCAATTTTTAATAATCCTTCAAATAGGAACAAGGTCAGGTATAAAGAAGGTTGGACACAGCAGGGTTAAGGAAGTAAATGCTTCATGTTCACAGTTTGAAACTGGATGGGCCATGTGGAACTTTCATGACCTCCTGCACCTGGTATTATCTCCTTCATCCAACTCAAGCTCAGATGTTAACTTTTTTTTTTTTTTTTGCGGTACATGGGCCTCTCACTGTCGCAGCCCCTCCCGCTGCGGAGCAGAGGCTCCGGACGGGCAGGCTCAGCGGCCATCGCTCACGGGCCCAACCGCTCTGCGGCATGTGGGATCCTCCCGGACCGGGGCACAAATCCGTGTCCCCTACATCGGCAGGCGGACTCTCAACCACTGCGCCACCAGGGAAGCCCTCAGATGTTAACTTTTAACATAACTAGCTTGGCAATCATCTTGAAGTCATCAATGATTTATACTTATTTGTTCCTCTCCAGATGCCTTAATAGAGTTTTTTTTTTTTTTAATAAACTACTTTTTTAGACCAGCTTTAGGTTCATAGCAAAATTGAGTGGTAAGTACAGAGATTTCCCATATACCCCCTGCCCACACACATGCATAGTCTCCACTATTATCCACTTTCCAAACCACAGTGGTACATTTGTTACTAGGGATGAACCTACATTGACACATCATAATCACCCAAAGTCTATAGTTTACCTTAGGGTTAATTCTTCATCTGTACATTCTATGGGTTTGGGCAAATATATACTATATATAGATTATATATATTATAGTATACATTATATACTATAATGGCATATTTCCATCATGATGGTATCATGCAGAGTATTTTCACTGCCAAAATCCTCTGTGCTGTGCCTATTCATTTCTCTCTCCCCCGTTACTCCTAGCAGCCACTGACCTTTTTACTGTCTCCACAGTTTTGCCTTTTCCAGAATGTCTTATAGTTGGGATCATATAGTATGCAGCATTTTCAAACTGGGTCCTTTCACTTGATAATATGCATTTAAGGTTGTTCCAGGTCTTTTCATGTCTTGATGGCTCATTTCTTTTTAGCCCTGAACAATATTCCATTGTCTGCATGTGCCACAGTTGATTTATCCATTCACCTTCTGAAGGACATCTAGGTTGCCTCCAAGTTTTGGCAATTATGAATAAAGCTGCTGTAAACATCCATGTGCGTGTTTTTGTATGGACATAAGCTTTCAACTCCTTTAGGTAAACACCAAGGAACACAACTGCCGGATCATATGGCAGGAGTATGTTTTGTAAGAAACTGTCAAACTGTCTTCTAAAGTGGCTGCACCATTACATTCCCAACAGCAATGAATGAGAGTTCCTATTGCTCTACATCCTTACCAGCATTTGGTGCTGTCAGTGTTTTGGATTCCACATTCTAATACGTGTGTAGTTTTAAGTTTTAATTGTTTTAATTTGCATTTCCCTGATGATATATCATGTTGAGTAACTTTTAAATGCTTATTTGCTATCTGTATATCTTCTTTGGTGAGGCGTCTATTCAGATCTTTTGCCCATTTTCAAAATGGGTTGTTTGTTTTCCTACTGTTGAGTTTTAAGTTTTTTGTATATTTTGGAATCCATTCCTTTATCAGATATGTCTTTTGCAAATATTTTCTCCCAATCTGTAGCTTGCCTTTTCATTCTACTGACAGTATCTTTAATGAAGCAGAAGTCTTTAATTTTAATTAAGTCTAACTTATCAATTTTTTAAAATTAATTATGCCTTGGTTTTGTATCCAAAAAGTCATTGTCATTCACAAGGTCATCTAGATTTTCTCTTATGATATCTTTTAGGAATTTTATAGTTTTGCATTTATGTCTGTGATATATTTTGAGTTAATTGTGAATGCTGTAACCTAATAAATTTTTAATACATATTTTTGTATTTTATTACATGGAATCATTACGATCACTGCATAGTTCACTTGGTATTAGGAAACTGTTTTTTAGAAAACATGCTACATAAGTAAGAGATAAAGGTTTAGTTTTCAATTAATCATGAAGAAAAGTCATGGTATCTGCTTAATTATGTTAGTTAATTATCTACTCAGATTTGATAATTCTAGTTCACTCCTCCTAAGACTAATGTTTTAGAGGAAATTTCCAAAGTTAGGGAACAAATCAGAGAACTTGCTTTTTGATCAAATTAACAGTTGCTAAACAATATTCCCTACTGTTATGAACCAGGTGTTATTATGCCTCATCTTATAGATGAGAAAACTTGAGTAATCAGAATTTAACCTATTTGTGCAAGGTCCCAAAGCTAGAGTGTGGTGGTCACCAAAATTCAGTTTTCCCACAGCTTCCCAATTGCTCTCCGTGTAGCAGGAACTTGGAGCTGTCTTGGGCAGACCATCTTCAAATTCTTCTATTTCCTTCCTTGGCTAATTCCTACTCAGTTTTAGTCTTCTCAGTGTATGTGACCTTCTCTTCAGTGATTTTTATTACTGCTTTATCCTAAAACAAGGTTTCATTTCCATCACAAAAGGGTATGCCTGCTTTGTTTATTTACTCCTCCAATATTTTGTTCCAGAGAGAAACTCTCTTAAACAAATCACTCAGATGCCTTAATCACTTCTGAAGAAAAGAGGTAATGAAATGTCAAATGAGATCCATCAAGTTAAACTCATTTGTTAATCGCACTATTTAGTCCTCTAGTTGAAAGAATAAAAAAAAGAACCCATCCACCTCTAATCAGATTTTACCGAATCAGGTGTTTGTCTAGTACTGTACTTACTACATGTTTTGCAGAACACCATAAAATTTCTGTACAAATTTTTTAGCAACCTCACTAAGGTTGCAATCTATTCTGGAGGGTAAGACAAACAGAACACACTGTGCTATTCAACTGCTAGGTCGTATGCATAGACTCCAAGTGTAATAGTAGCATATGGACATTTAAAAACGATTTATACGTTATAACTTTTGATGATTACCTGTTTTGAATTATTTCATTTTAGAACAACTGTATACTTGAGAAATAGGTATAATTACCATCCAGTTTTACAAATGAGGAATCTGAGGCTAAGTGAAATAAACTATGTGCCCAGTGTTATAGGAACAAACACTTACTTAAGACAGGACTCAAATGCAACTCACTGTGCTTCCCTGGTGGCGCAGTGGTTGAGAGTCCGCCTGCCGATGCAGGAGATCATGGGTTCGTGCCCCGGTTCCGGGAAGATCCCACATGCCGCGGAGCGCCTGGGCCCGTGAGCCACGGCCGCTGAGCCTGCGCATCCGGAGCCTGTGCTCCGCAACGGGAGAGGCCACAACAGTGAGAGGCCCGCGTACTGCAAAAAAAAAAAAAAAAAAAAATGCAACTCATTATGTTTTTATTACACACTTCCTAAGAAATCTATGGATTACAATAGTTGCGGCAGGTTCTTGAGGAAGTGAATATTGGATATGAAAAGATTGTTGGTATTTAAATGAGCTTTGGTAATAAGGAAAGAAATCCAAGGTTATAGAATAAAGTTAAGGCAGGTCCTGAATCAATGTGTTGCTAGTAATAAGTGAATTAGTCTGCACAGTCTGAAGGGTTTATGACTGAGAGTAATGGTGAATAATACTGTGTTGTACAAATAGCAGGCAACACTGGTTGTTGATTTGCAGTTTCAGTTTGTAATATTGTATCATTCACTGCTTTCGAATTCATGAGATATATTGATATATAATCTGAGTATATATAAGCAAATGATGCTGAAAATTGCCAAACGCAGCATGATTCATAGCTGATGTATTTCTGAAACACTGTAATTATTGAAAGCCCCCCAAAATCTAAATGTATATTTTATAAATACAGATTTTTATTCTCTCTTCAGTTGAAGGTAAAATGTGACTACCTCAAGGGACCCAGAGTGATGTGATATAAACAAAGAAAAAAAAATGTCATAGAACCTGAAAAATCATCAGCGGATCAGTGATTTACTGACAAGTCTGATATGGCAGAAAATCGGCTTTAGAAAGTTAGGTAGCCAGCAGTTTCACATGAATAATAATAAATCTAAATTATAGGAGAGTAATGATGACTTAATTCACATTATACTATTTATTCCAAAGTTTTCCACTTGGTTGAAATATTAATATTCTGAATAAAAACTCTCAAACTAATATTGTTCAAGGACATCTCACGTGATCCCTATTTCTCCTCCTTATCAATGTATAGAATCAATTAGAAGGTAATAAGTACATTTGAAATATGATTACTCCTCAGAAGTATGATAGCCAAGAAAATAAAAATTATTATAAAGCCCTCAGCAAAGAGGGAAGAGATATGGGAACATATGTATATGTATAACTGATTCACTTTGTTATAAAGCAGAAACTAACACACCATTGTAAAGCAATTATACCCCAATAAAGATGTTAAAAAAAAAAAAAAAAGCCCTCAGCAAATCCAAAGCGCTATAGGAATGCCAAATGATTGGGCAAAGCTTGCCGGCAGGGGGTGTGACTACAATTTGTTAAGCAATTCAGAATGTATTTCATTCTTTAAGAGAGAACCAAATGGGCATAAGTAGTTGAATTCAAAGTATATCAGAGGGCTGTAAAGAGCAGAGCTGTGGTGTGTGTTTGTGTGTGTTTTGGGCCGTGTCGATGAAAATGCACAGAAAACAAATCATTTCAGTTATTTTATTTTAAAAGCCTGTATTGTGAGTAAAGTGGGTAGTGGTTTGAACTGACTTGAATTCAGGAAGACTTTATTCATCACTCACTATACATCAAATGCTATGTTTGGTAACTAGAATTAAAAAAAAAAAAAAGATCTGGACATTAGGGGCCTCCCTCAGTCTTGAGGGGAGAGACATACATGGGAAAATTGTAATCAAGTGTGATTAAGAAATCAGTACGGCTACCCTGACCTACACCCGTGCCCCCCCTCAGGAGCATGAATGAGGGCTGAAAAGTGTTTTGCGGTTTGCTGCTGTTGCTGCGGTACCATTGCCATGAGCTCTTTCAACCATCTTTAGTTGAAACGGTACATTAGTGGTAATTTTGGGGGTAAGAAAACACTTGCCACAAATATTAGAACAAACTGTGAGAAGCTTACATTTACAAATAGATCCAGTGCCAAGAAAATCTAGAACTATAAATTGTTATTATTCTGTTGCTTCTGTGACTTAGAGGAAACAGATTATCAAAACCAAGCATTTTTCAAGAAGCAGAAAGGACCCCCTAGTCCTCCTTTTGTATTCAGCACAGAGGCTACTTTTTGCTCTATGATGTAATAGTGTTTTCTTTCCTAGTTACACCTTCTGCAGATTGGTACACTGCAGAAGGTGTACACTGTACACTGTATTGGTTACATAGCTTATTATTAATCTGGCTATTGGAATAAGATAAATAGAATTCTTTCAGCCTTCTGAAGAGGAAAAGGAAACACTTCAAGGTAATTCTTTAATATTTAACTAAAAATCTCCTAGTTGCTAATAAATGATAAGTAATTTTTATAGCTTGCCATATTTCATATTTTTCTCTCCACATCCAGGAGCCTGACCTTATAACAAAACAGACTGTTATCTTATAGTCTAATTAATTAATGTATCATTTAATTTTAGTCTTTTGTCAGTAAAAATGATCAAAATTTGATTACTCTGTCATTAGCCTTAAATCACAAAAAAATTCATCCTAAGAACTTCCATTCCTTACTCTATGCAATTATTTCAGTCCTACCATTTGCCACTCATTTTGATCCTACTTGAAATTTTAGGATCTACTCTTGGCATATGATTAATTAAAAACGAGAGATGCAGCTTATGTTCTTTTTAAGGGGAAAGGAACTCTCTGGTGTGCTAAAAATTTCCTCCTGTTTATACTTATTTTTAAAAATGATATCCTGGCAGCAAATAATACCACAATCTGTACGTAATAACCTGTTGGGATGGCTGGAGGGGCAGAAAATTGGCAATTATCATCAACAGTGTGGGAGGCGGTAGCGTGACATGAGTTATTTAGGTTTATATTTCCTCCTTAGGAAAAAGTCCAGGGGTTGAGCAAACAAATGTTCTCATTACATCCTGTCACTCATCTCTAACCACACATTATTGGGTGGTTATTTAGAGAAAGATTATATCTGGAGGAGCAAGTACCAACTCTGAGACTTTCCAATAACACACAGCCAAACTTTGAAAGAGCAGGTTTCCAGGGACAGATCACCCACCTTGGCTCCCCAGTAAAGTTTATTATCTCTAAGCCATGCTGAGCAATCGTTCTTAAATAAAAGGTAGCTCTTCACAAATCCTCTTAAAAGAGTAGGCAGAATCAGTGGAGTGATATCAAGCCAGTGTGCTGACCTATGGTGACCAGCTCTACTTAAGATTATGAATTTGATGATGAGTGAGCAAACCCGAGGTGGGTTCAACTACATTTCTATTCCTCCCCAGCTGTCCAGCCAGCTCAAGGGCGTTCTACTGAGAACCAAAAGGAAACATAAACAATTAAGAAAGACAACTCCTTAAAAGGAGCAACGGATCTCTCTGGAGCCCATTCATGAGGACTCTACTCTCAAGACCATGACACCTCCCAATGGTCCCACCTCCTAATACCCATCAACTCTAGCTTTAGGATTGCAACATTTGAATCGGGGGTGGGAGTGGGGCACAAACATTCAGACCATAGACCAAGCATCCAAAGGAAGGTAAAGGACAACCCCAGCCCACTGGGTCAGTCATCTCTGTCTGTGGAATGATGAGGCATTGATAAGGTTTAGGGAAAGGGACTAGGTGTAGTCCCTTTTCTGCACTTGGGTTTCTGCATTTGGATGAGATCAGCTCTCTGGAATAGTAAATTTTACAGATTACCATATTTCTGCATATGCGATCAAAATGACATTTTTGTTAGGCATGGAATGGCTTTTCCCAATTCACTTCCTGCTGACATACCTTGTAACAGCATATTTACTCTGTGATCAAATTAGTAAATAATTCTGCTTGTTTCACCTAAAAACCAGTCTCTGCTATTAAACACAAATTCTTAGTTAAAAATCACGACATTTTTATATTCCGATGTAATATGGTTGATAGCACACGAATAGGCTATTTTTCCATGACAGTTGGTAGAGACAACTTAGCCTTAACTAAAATGCTCAGAAAAATACTTCCAGTAATTTTCTGTAAAAATAGCAAATATCAAGGCCTACCTTAAAAGGTAACCAGGTAAATCATTTTCATATTTGGAAAGTAAGCAACAATGGTTTTAAGAGAAACTGAAAATTGAATGTGAATTAATTCTAATCTATTTAGTCTCTGTGATAGCATTTCTTAATTCAAATGTAGTTGAAAATGGTAAGTTCTGAGTTTTGATACACTGGGATGGGAGTTGGGGGAACAGTGGGGGAGGGGAGATAGCTGAAAGATATGCTCTAGGAGCTGTGAGTCTTCACATAAAAAGCTTTCCCTTTCTTTCAAATGACTTGGTTGTATTTATTATTCCTTTTTTAGTGGTCACTTGTTCTGGGGTAGGAAGACCTATGTACCTACATTTTTTTTTTTTTTTTTCCACTAATCCACTGACTAAGGCAGCCTGGATTTAATTGTTTTACAGGATGTTAATATATCTTGCTTAGCAAAGGGGCCTGTGGTCAAAAATGTTTGGTAAAGAAGTTAAATATATCACAAAAGGTTTTTTTTTTTAAACTGCAAATTTCATAGAGACTATTACATGCTAATGTGAATTATAAATCCATAAAATATATACACATACTCTTTTGATTTTATTTCATAACAGTTTATTAAAGAGCTAAGTTCCCACACTTTTATAAAAAATAGACACTATTTTTAAAACAGTATAATCTAATATGAGAAAAGTAAACCTTGTTTGATTTTGCAGGTGAGGGTAAATATTACTTATATTATTCTTATTAGCCATTCATTCTTTTTTCTTCATTGGTAAACTGTTCATTTTTCTATCGGCTGGTTTCTGTTTCAGTTCCATTATTTTCAGCCTTTTTATACCTTTCTGATTTGAGGCATCACTTGTAAAGGGAATGTAACTGAATATTTTAACCCTGTTTGATAATCTATATTATTTAATATGGTGATTTGATAGTTTTACATTTATTAGATTAGTGATAATTCTCTATTTGTTATTCTCTATTTGTGACATTTGATATTCTTTGTTACACTTTATTATTTAATATTTTTCTTTTTATTTCAGCTTTTTGATCAATTGTTAGAATTTCCTCTGTTCTTTTTGATTCCCCTAGTGATCTTTATACTCTTCATCTTATTTTAATTACTTTAGAATATGATCTAAAATTTTTAAAAGGCTGATTTAAACATACTTATCTATCAAATAAAGAACCATCTGGGATTTTAATCTAATGCCTTTATTTTTAAGGAATACTTTCCTAACATTTGCAATAATGATTCCAGTTATAATTGCTATTGTGATATATTACTTAAGTAATTTGTCTAATCTCATGCTTTCCTCTCTTGGAGTCCTTTATGATTTTGCTAAACTAGATCTTCAAGTTATTGTTGTCTTTTGTTTTCCAGAATAGGTCAAAATATGATAATCTTTCTTAGTCTTTTATATCTGAGAAGGTCATCAGATTTCAATGAGAATTCAAACATAAAATTCTAGATTCAAGATTATTTTCCTTTAAAATCTTAAAAATATTGCTTCTTTTTTCTTAACTTTCTATATTAGCGATAGGAATATCATTCTTGTGCTTTGGGTTAACATCTTTTAATTAAACTTTTAATTTTAAGATCACTGTAGAGTTGCATGCAATTGTCAGAAATAATAGAGAGGTCATGAACTCTAACTGTTTCGGCTAAAGATTACATCTTGCAAAACTGTAATAAACTATCACAACCAAGGTATTGATGTATATACAATCCACTAATCTTCTTCAGAGACCCCGTTTTGCTTGTTCTCACTTGTCGTGTATGCATGTGTATATATAGTTCTATGCCATTTTATTACATGTGTAGTTTTCTGTATAAACCACCACAGTCAAGGTATGAACTAGTATTATAGTTCCAACACCAAAAGGAACTCTCATATTGCTCTTTTATAACATACATCCTTACCACACCCTCTACCTCATTCTTCACCACTAACAACCACTAATCTGTTCTTTCTTAATTTTGTCATTAAAAGAATGTTATACCAAGAATAATACACTGTATAACCTTTGGGGATTGGCTTTTTTTACTCAGCATAGTTCTCAAGAGATTCATCCAGGTTGTCACCTGTATCAACTTAGCATTGAGTTATATGCTACAATATGGATGTATCACAGTTTATTTAACTATTTACCAATTGAAGGTCATCTGAATTGTTTCTAACTTTTGGCTGACATGAATAAAGCTGCTATGGATGTTGGTGTAAGGCTTTTTTTGTGGTTTTATTTCTCTGGGATACATGCGAAAGAGTACAATCTGTGAGTCTTATGGTAGTTGCATGTTAGTTTTATAAGAAACTGCCACCCTGCTTTCCAGAGTTGTTGTGCCTTTTTGCATTCATACCAGTGACACATGGAGGATCCAGTTTCTCTGCATCCTCATTAGCATTTGGTGCTGACATTATTTTTAAAGGTTTCTAGGATATCTTGTAACTTTAATTTGCATTTCTCTAATGGCTAATGAAATTGAACATCTTTTCATATGTTTGTCTTCTCTATATTTTTTGGTGAAATGTCTGTTCATGTCTTTTGCCCATTTTCTAATTGTATTTGTAGCTCTTTTCACTGTTGAGTTTTGAGAGTACTTTATATATTCTAGATACTAGTCTTTTGTCAGATATGTGGTTTGCAAATACTTCCTCCAGTCTGTAACTGGTCTTTTCATCCTCTTAACAGGGGCTTTCACAGAGCAAATATTTCAGATTTTGATTAGATTCAACTTTACAGTTTTTCCTTGTTATTGTGCTTTGGGTGTCAAGTCTAAGATCTTTTTTGCCTAGTCCTAAATCATGAAGTTTTCTCCTATGTTTTTTCTGAAAGTCTTATAATTTTACATTTGTCCAGAATTTATTTTAAATTAGGTTTAAAATAAAATGTGAGGTGTAGGTCTAGGTAATTTTTTTTTTTTTCGTCTATGGATGTCTGATTGTGGCAGCACCATTTATTAAAAAGATTATTCTTTCTCTGTTGAATTGCTTTTGCATCTTTGTCAAAAATATTTGGGTGCATTTGTGTGGATCTGTTTCTGGATTCTCTATCCTGTTTCTGTTTCACTGATCTTTGAATCTGCCAATACTATACTGTCTTGATTACTGTAGCTAAATTGTAAACCATGACATTGGGAACAGTGATTCCTCCCATTTCATTCTTCCATTTCAAGATTGTTTTAATTATTCTAGAGTTTGTGCTTTTCCATATAGAGTTTAGAATAAGCTTGTCTATTTCTACAAAATGGAGTAACTGATTTTTATTTCTAACCTATATTCTATGTGTGGGTGAGGGGAGGGTGTAGGTGATTTCACTTCCTTGTAGCTGTTTTAACTAAAGCTGGTAAGTTGAATGATTCTTTGGAACATAGTTTCATACATCGTTTCATACATTGATTCTGCCTCCTGTTTCTCACAATTCACTCTTTTTGGAAGTCTTGTTTAATGTAATGAAATGTAAGCTAATACTTTGGATATAGAAGCTAAGTTCTGTATGTCATCTTCATCAGTATAAATGTTAAGCTCAGTTTAATGTCCTTTTTAAATTGACTTCCTTATTTAATCTCATTTCTCCTCTCTTCCCTTATCTTCCTGAGTCCACTTTAAAAGGATTAAGTGAATAAAGAGCTAATAATAATAATAATAATAATGATAAATCACAAAGATTTAAAAGGGCTATTCAGGCGCTGAGCCTATTGCTTTAAATGTATTGGATATTCACTCAATAATTTTATGAGGTAAATATCAGTGTTATAAACCTATATTATTTAAGATTTTGATTATGTCTCAATAACAGATTAAATACAACTCCCAGTGGCTTAATACACTGAGTTTTATCTCTTGTTTATAGTTCATAAGTGGATGGGTTAGTGGATGGAAAGCTCTGCTACACATAATTACTCAGGGGCCCAGACTGTGGGAGACTTTGCTATCTTGTGCTACACCATCTTAAACAGGAGGACTCCTTGGTTGCCAAAGCAACTTATGTTCATAGCCAGTTGGTAAGGACCAGTTATACAGTCCTGATACATTATAGGGGTAGAAAAGATTAATCTGACTACATACCAAAATGAGAAAAGAATTGGTGTGGGTAAACACTAGACATCTCTACACTATTTTACAGTTTAGAAATGCGTTTTAGTGACTAGGTAATTTTTCAAGGTCTGCATATGCAGTGTGTAAGCTTCATTTCCAGTAAGTTAACAATTTTAGTAAATTGAGCTGCTGGGACTTCAACACGAGTCTTTCTGCACTTAACATGTGACTACTTAATATGGTTTAGGAACACCTATGGTAGGAGAAATTTTTAAAATGTGATTTTTACTGAAGAATTTAATATAAACCTACTAATACTTTTATATATTTTGAGATGGAATAATGAGAATTACAAAGATCTTCATCTAGAATAAGACTGTCAAATCACTGTATCTGTCCAATGTGTACTTCCAATGAAAAGTATATTTTTTGGTTGCTAGAGCACATATCTTGGCACAAATCCTAGTTCTTATTAGTCATTTCAATATCAGAATTGATTTAAGGCCGCAGATGTAGTTTTTTGTAAGTACTTGCATGCAAAAAATTTAAGGCACGTTCTTACATTTTTAAGCCACATTCTGAATGTAATGTGGCTAAACTAAAGTGATGACTCCAGGAAATAATACCTTCCTTCTAAAATATATTTTTATGGCAGATAACATATGGTTATAACTTATAGATTCATGCATTCAATTTATTGATTCAATAACTAGTGAGCTCCAAATATGTCATGGTCACATTTCTAGGATCTGGGAGCATAGTAGTAAACAAAAATAAAGCCCTCCCATCATTGAGTGTATATACTGGCGGGGGAAACAGACAGTAAATAAGACAAATAAGTAAAATACAGAATTTTAGTGAAAGCTAAAGATAAAAAAAGGAAGCAGGAAAGAAGGCTGAGAAATATGGGTGCTGATATGTCCAGGGATAGTTTGCACTTCTCAGGGAGCTGTCTGCATGTCAAACTGCTGAGTCAAAGAACTAGCAATTATATTTTTCTTTCAAGTCTACAGGCAGGAATGTGGTCCTCCAGAGCCAAAATGATGGCATAGGAATAGTCACGCATAGAGTTCTTCCCTTGGTTAAGAAAATTCCTAGATGCTTATGTTAAATAAGAGTATACTGATATCATCGTAGAAATATTTACTAAAGTTCTACTCTCCAGCAGTAATAGATTAGAAAAAAAAAGTGTCAATTAGTTTCATGTTCTACCAGATAATTTCATTGTTGTGTAGTAAACTGTTGATATTAGTGTCACTTAGGACTACTTGTGCAGCAAAATGTCAAAGAGACAATGATAAAAAGGATTGCCAAGAGACAATGATTTATGTTTATCATATCAGACTCAGATGTCAGTAACAAGGGAACATACCATTGTATAGGGGTTAATTCCATGGATTGCTTTTCTTTCCTAAAAGGTAATCTTTTGATTCAGCAATGATTGCCTTTTGATGAAAATGGACACTGTAAAAAACTGAATTGGTTTCTAGAAGCCCTGAGATCCTTCCTTTACCATTATGTGCTTTTCTTTGGGATGAATAATAAATTTAAGGATGAGTATTATCGTCTTTAAAAATTTTTTTTTAGTTGTGGTAAGAACTTAAATACAAATTATTTCTCCTGAATCTTCATATAGATCCGTAGGAATAGATGAAATTCAGGGAAAAAATGCTTTCATGATAAGAGACATTATTTACTGAGAGATTCTGCTTAAGTTAACAACAAAGACTATGAACGAAATTGGAGGAGGTGAGAGTCAGTTAAAGACTAGAGACATTTCTACTGTCTCATTATGAAAAATGAGGAAATCAATCTACTTACACTTCCTTCCACATTCACTCTCCTAAACTACTGATCTTGTTACATTTTTATTTTCAATAAGGTTTATAATTTTTACATTCTGTTCTGTAACCACAGTTCCCAGGGTTGTTTAGTTATGGTTTTATATGTAAATCAATGTAATGCTCACCACCAATCCATGTACCATATATTCCTTTCCTGAGTTCTTTGTTTTATACCTGCTCCAGGCTGACTGGATTTCACCTTAAAATAGATTCTTCTTTTCAAGAAGAGCTTATGGGTCCTATGTTCCCTGAATTATATGTGCTTGAAAATGAATATCTTATTTCCTTAATGCATTTAGAAAAATATGAATAGGTATAAAATTCTCTCTTCACACTTTTCTTTTGCTCAAAAGTTTGCTGAATTGGAAGTTCAGTGGAACATTCTGAGATACCTGATTTTTCCTTCTCATAAAAATATTTTTCTTCCTCTAACCCAATATCAGTAAGTACACGTTCTGGAATTAGTTATTCTTTACCATTTTTTCCTCTTTTAATATGAAAATTCAAAACTTTATTTCAGAAAGTTTATGTATTTACTTTTAAAATTGAAGTATAGTTGATTTACAATATTATATTAGCTTCAGGTGTACAGCAGAGTGATTCAATATTTTTATAGATTATACTCCATTTAGTTTTTTGTAAAATATTGGCTATATTCCTTGTGCTGTACAATACATCCTCGTAGTTTATATATTTTATGCATAGTAGTTTGTATCTCTTAATCCCATACCCCTATTGTGCCCCTTCCCCCTTCCCTCTCCCTTCTGGTAATCACTAGTTTGTTTTCTGTATCTGTGAGTCTGTTTCTATTTTGCTGTGTTCATTCATGTGTTTTATTTTTTTATGTTTCCCATATAAGTGATAACACACAGTATTTGTCTTTCTCTGTCTGACATATTTCACTTAGCATAATGCCCTCCAAGTCCATCCATGTTGTTGCAAATGGCAAAATTTGCTTCTTTTCTATGGCTGAGTAATATTCTATTGTATATGTATACCACATATTCTTCTCCATTAATCTGTTGATGGACACTCAGTTTGCTTTCATATCTTGGCAACTGTAAATAATGTTGCTATAAACATTGGGTGCATGTATATTTTCGAATCAGTGCTTTCATTTTCTTCGGATATATGCTCAGGAGTGAGGTTGCTGGATCATATGGTAGTTCTATTTTTAGTTTTTTGAGGAACCTCCATGTTATTTTTCATAGTGGCCACACCAATTTACATTCCCAGCAACAATGTAAAAGGATCCCTTTTCTCTACATCCTCTCCAACATTTGTTATTTGTAGACTTTTTGATGATAGTCATCTTGAGAGATGTGAGGTGATATCTCATTGTGGTTTTGATTTGCATTTCCCTGATGATTAGCAATGTTGAACATCTTTTCATGTGCTGCTACCATCTGTATGTTTTCTTTGGAAAAATGTCTATTCAGGTCTTCTGCCCATTTTTCGATTGGGCTGTTTTTTTGATATTGAATTATATGAAGTTTGCATAGTTTGGCTATTAACCTCTTATAAGTCATATAATTTGCAAATATTTTCTCCCATTCAGTAGGTTGTCTTTTCATATGTTGATGGTTTCCCTTGCTGTGCAAAAGCTTTTAAGTTTAATTAGGTCCCATTTGTTTAATTTTGCTTTTATTTCTTTTGCCCTAGGAGACAGATCCAAAAAATTATTGCTACAATTTATGTCAAAGAGTTTTCTGCCTATGTTTTCTTCTTTTATGGCTTCTGGTCTTAAATTTAGGTCTTTAATCCATTTTGAGTTTATTTTTGTATATACTGTGAGAAAATATTCTAATTTCATTCTTTTACATGTTGCTCTCCAGTTTTCCCAGCACCACTTATTGAAGAGACTGTCCACCCCAAATAACCAAGCAATTTTCAAAGAACAAAGCTGGAGGTATCATGCTTCTGGCCTTCAGACTATACTACAAAGCTACAGTCATAAAACAGGATGGTACTGGCATAAAACCAGAAAGTTTACTTTTTATTATATATCTGAAGATAATTTTTCTCTTTCATTTTCAAATTTATTCTCTGGGACCACAATTATGTGTACATATAGACCATTATTTTCCATAAGTATAACTTTCTCTTTTCCTTTCTTTCTTTTCTTTTCTTTCTTTTCCTTCTTTCTTTCTTCCTTCCTTCTTTCCTTCTTTTCTTTCTCTCTTTCTTTCTCTCTTTCTCTCCTTCCTTCCTTCCTTTCTTTCTTTCTCTTTCTTTCTTTCTTTCTTTCTTTCTTTCTTTCTTCCTTCCTTTCTCTCTCTCTCTTCCTTCCTTCCTTCCTTTCTCTCCCTTCCTTCCTTCCTTCCTTCCTTCCTCTCTCTCTCTCTCTCTCTCTCTCTTTCTTTCTTTCTTGGATCTCAGGAGCACAGAAGTGAGATAAGAATGCCCCTTAAAATGTCCAAATCTTGATCCTTACATGACCTACATTTAAACTTTATTAGTTGATTTGGACCTTTTCTCAAAGACATACAAATGGTCAAGAGGTATATGAAGAGGTGCTCAACATCACTAATCATTAGGGAAATACACATCAAAACCACAATGAGATATCACCTCACAGCTGATAGGATGGCTCTCATCAAAAAGACAAGAGATAGTAAGTATCAATAAGGGTGTGAATGAAAGAGGACCCTTGTACATTGTTGGTGAGAATGTAAATTGGTACAGCCATTATGGAAAACAGTATTCAAAAAGTTAAAAATAGAATTACCATATGATCCAGCCATCCCACTCCTGGGCACTTATCTAAAGGAAAGAACATCAGTATCTTGAAGAGATAACTATACTCCCATGTTCATTGCACTGCTATTCACAATAGCCAAGATATGAAAACTACCTAAGTGTCCACTGACATATGAATGGAAAAAGCAGATGCCATACATACATATATATATAAAATATATTATAAATGTGGTATATATATATGGGAATATTATTCTGTCATCAAAAGGAGGAAATTCTGACATTTGTGACAACATGGATGAATCTGGAGAACAGTATGCAAAGACACAGAAAGAAAAATACTGCATGTGGAATCTGAAGAGGTCAAACTCATAGTACCAGAGAGTAGGAAGGTGGATGCCAGGGGCTAGGAGTACAGGGAGATGAGGACTTATTGGTCAAAGGGTGCAAACTTTCATTTATAAGATGAATAAGTTCTGGGGATCTAACTCATAGCATGGTGACTATAGTTGATAATATTATATTGTACACTTGAAATTTGCTAAGACTAGCTCTTAAGTATTCTCATATCACAAAGAAAAAAATAACTATGTGAAATGATGGATGTGTTAATTAAATTGATTATGGTAATCATTTCACAATGTATACATATATTAAATCATCACATTTGTACACCTTAAATATATACAATTTTTAGCAATTAAATTTCAATAAAGCAGGAAAAAATTTTTAAAATAAAATTTGAAAAAAAAAATAGATTGCGTATTGAAGGCTCCGGACACGCAGGCTCAGCAGCCATGGCTCACGGGCCCAGCTGCTCCACGGCATGTGGGATCTTCCCGGACCGGGGCACGAACCCATGTCCCCTGCATCCGCAGGCGGACTCTCAACCACTGCGCCACCAGGGAAGCCCGGGGGCAGATCTCTTTGCATGATCATATTTAGGACATTGCCACGCATACAAATCTACAAATACCTTTGTAGATTTAAATCAGATTATATAAAATAGTACTTTTCATTTCACATGGAAGGAAAAAACATAATTTCAGGCAGCTTAGCTAATCCAGTTTTATTGTAAGGATAAATTGGGAGTTTCAATGCATAGGGAATTGTCTCAGTGATCCAATCCTGTAAACAGGCCTCATGTTGATATGGAATTCCTTTCAGGATGTAACAATAGCCTTAGTGGCACCGTCGTATGCCCCCTCTTAGCTGGGTGTCTGTTACTTGTTCAACACGTGAACTCTGAACAGAGTAGGGAACTCTTTTTCTTTTAAATTGCATTTTCTCTCTGGTTTTCTTGTCTCTTTTTGTGTCAATCCTCGCTTTGGCTTTATTAACTTCTCTTTTACCTGCTGCCTCTCTCGTTTCTTATACGGCCCTTTGTATGTCCTGTAAAGTTATTTAATCATCTTTCAACATGAGGTGCTTTTATTGTGCACTTTTGTATGGAATTTCTATCACACAGTCTAATTTGTGCAGACTGTATAGATGGTTGTCAGTGTTAGGGAGCCCGGTCCGTGGATGCAATTAGGTAAGAAAGCGAGGCAATTCACAAGGTGGGATCCCTCACACCTGCTTTCTCCATGGGGACCAGAGAGTGGGGCGGCTTTAGAACCTCACAAATCCCTCTACAAAGGTTATTTTATATATCACATAAATTGCCTTTTGAAATATTTTACAATCAAGCCCTTCTAGTTTTGCTTTTAAATGCTTTGTATGTGTGCTTGCGTGATTTTTGTTTTTTCATCCTATTTCTGTAAAGACCGACAGGGAGCAGCAAACCCTCTTGAGAGAGAAAACCAGCCCCAAACAGTGCTGTTACCAGTATGTTTTTAATTGCCTTGGCATTTCAGTTCCCTTCCCTTTATTTTTAAAAATAAGGCTTGAATCTTTAAAAAATGATCAATTTTTTTTTTCTTTTCCATACATGCTTTAACTCTGTAATATTAAAAATTGTGTGCCTGTTTTCTTCAGAGTAGAGGTGAGAGAATTGACAAATTTCGATCTTGGAATTTGATCAGGATAGAAAAAATGCAAGTATAAGGTAATCAGGTAATTTTCTGTAAAATTACCTTTATTTTAGAAGAAGGCTTTGAATCATAGCTACAACTCTTCTGAAATCATAATGCTTGGATAAAATATAGATTCATGATCTAGATTTCTAGAAGAATATTTTAAATAAATTTAAGATAGAAAAGACATTTTGGTTAATTTTTTAATGAAATTAATCTTTCATTTTCCCTTTAGCATAATTTTTGCCACAGGTTTTATTATTTTATGGAAAGGAAAAAAGAAGACAGAGTGAGAGAGTGAGGGAGAAAGGATGAGAAAGACAAAAAGAGAGAAGAAAAACTAGTCCCTGGAAAATACTTGAAAATAGCAGATTTGGCAATATTATTTCATAACATAGGGTTTGATATCAAAAGCATTTAAAAGTCCAGAGAGATATTTCATCTTGATAGAATATAAAATCTAACAAGAAAGTATAAAACTCATCAATGTTTATGTACAGTACAAGTTTGAAATACCTGAAATAGAAAATGATGAAAATATAAGAATATAAAAACAAAGTGATCAGTCTGGGAAACTTAAAAAGGTTTCTAGGCAACGGATAGACTGAGTAGAGAAGAATTAAGTAAGAATACTGTGGATTTAAATAATGCAATTAAGAAGTTTAAGCATCCATAAAAACAAACATCCAAAAGAGATTGCATATTATTTTCAAAACCTGATGAATAATCACAGAAACTGACCCTGCATTGAGCCATAAAGACTACCTCATTAAACCCCCCAAATTATGCAATCACTATTCGCTATTATGAAATCAAGTTATAATCAACAACAAATAAAGTCTATGCACTATATTTAAAATACATTTCTAAAAATATAGAGTTTATCAAATTCAAAACTCCAAGCTATTTAATTACAGACAACAGGGATAGGACTAGAAGTTAGGAATTGTGGAGTGTGATCAAACTGATACTGAGAAGAAATCGTCCAGCTTTAAATACATTTTTTGGAAAGAAAAAGAATGAAAGTATGTAAACTAAGAATTCAATTTAACAAAGCAATCAAAGCACGAGAATAAATCCTAAGAAAGTAGAATGTCTAAATTAATAGGGAGAAAAGCAGAAAGAAATGAGATAGAAAATAGACAATAATAAAATTCAAATAGCAAACTGAACTAATTAAAGCAAGAGCCAAAAAGAAAAAAAAAAAATAAGACTGTAAAAATAATTGGGTTAGGAGAGGAAATGCAATGCTTGGAAAGAGAAAGATGTTAAATGACGGTTTTTAAAAAAAAAAAAAAAGGATTGCAGAATCTTATCTTGACTATTATACCAACATATTTGGAATTTTATATTTTTAGATCAAATGGATAATTTCTAAGAAAATGCAAAGTACCAAAAATAGAATAAAATATGTCAAGCTTAAGGAGCCAAAAATCAGAAGATATTTTAAAGTATTCTAGTTTGATCTAAAATTATGGAAATTGGGGGCTTCCCTGGTGGTGCAGTGGTTAAGAATCCGCCTGTCAATGCAGGGAACACGGGTTCGAGCCCTGGTCCGGGAAGATCCCACATGCTGCGGAGCAACTAAGCCCCTGTGCCACAACTACTGAGCCTGCGCGCCACAACTACTGAACCCACGTGCCACAACTACTGAAGCCCACGTGCCTAGAGCCCATGCTCCGCAACAAGAGAAGCCACTGCAATGAGAAGCCCGTGCACCACAACGAAGAGTAGCCCCCGCTCTCCACAATCAGAGAAAAGCCCATGCGCAGCAACGAAGACTCAATGCAGCCAAAAACAATAAATAAATAAAATGAATAAATGAAAATAAATAAATAAAATAAAATTATGGAAATTGGCTTAAAGGGAAAGTTCTATCAAACTTTCAAGTAAAGTTAATTCCAGTGCTATTTAGTCTTCCAGATGATAGAAAAAGGTAGAAATTTTCTTAGTCTGGTATGTGATGCTGGCATATCCCTAATCCCCAAGTTGAACCAAGGACAAAATTAATAATAAAAAAATACGATCCACACAATTCTAAACAAAGATGCAAATTCACTAATGCCTTTAAAGAACTATATAGTGGCAAAATAAAGTTTAACCCATTAATCATTTCCTTCTTACTTCCTGAAATTTCCTACCCTTTGTAACTATTTTTTAAAATACGTTGTCCAATTTCTATGCCACCTGCTGTGATTCCTTCTCACTCTTTATCACGCAATCCATATCCGTTCTTGCTTTCATATCACTTTGTTTTACCTCTAAATGGCAAGTGGGGGAACTTACCATTATTTATTATATTTTAGGTGATATATGTGTGTATTTTTCTTCCTGCAATATTGTATTCCACTTGAGGATAAAGATACATTTCTATGTGCTTTTGATCTTATATATAGTGGGTATTTAAGTAGTGCTTGCTGAGTTTAATTAGGTTGAAAATTAGAAAAGGACAATCTGTAATAAAAAAAAAAGGTCATAGAAAAGAAGGAGAGGATAAAAGTTCATAACAATGTTTCCTAAGGTCGAGGCACATAAGTGCTTGAAACTTCATTAAGTGTCCAAATGAATAAGTGAATATTATACAGGAGTTAAAGTAAAACTATTTTCTTCTCCCCTCACTGCTCATGAAGATTAACCACAACTATAAGCATTGTAATCTTATGTAAATATTTTATTAGAAGATTTTGTCATCGTTTTCTAACAGTATGAAATGAAGAAGCTGGAACATGTGAAAATGGCTAGAAAACAAGATACATCCCCTTCATTCCTGAGTGCCATTATTGCTGAGGCCTCCTAAATAAAAATGGATAGGAATCTAGGCACAAAACCCAGGTGACTTCAATTTCCCACAAAGAAAATGACACTTGTTTTCAATCCCAATCTTAAAATGTACTTCATTACAGCATCATAGAGAGTAGTTACACTGCCTTAACAATCCTCTGTGCTCTACCTATTCATTACACCCCACCTTCACAAATTTCTTCAAATCCCTGGCAACCAATGATTTTTTTTTTCTGTCTTCATAGTTTTGCCTTTTCTAGAATGTCGTAAGGGGAAGCTGGGATGAATTGAGAGAGTAGCATTAACATATATACACTACCATGTGTAAAATAGATAGCTAGTGGGAAGCAGCCACATAGCACAGGGAGATCAGCTCGGTGCTTTGTGACCACCTAGAGGGGTGGGATAGGGAGGGTGGGAGGGAGACGCAAGAGGGAGGGGATATCTGTATACATATAGCTGATTCACTTTGTTGTACAGCAGAAACTAACACAACATTGTAAAGCAATTATAATCCAATAAAGATGTAAAAAGAAATTGAGATGCAGATGCAGAGAACAAATGTATGGACACCAAGGGGGGAAGTGGCGGGGAGTGGTGGTGGTGTGATAAATTGGGAGATTGGGATTGACATACATACACTAATATGTATAAAATAGATAACTAACAGGAACCTGCTGTATAAAAAGATAAATAAAATTAAATTTAAAAAATACCGCTCTACTCATCCAATTAGTGATCACTTCTCATCTTTTTTCCCCTCTTTATTTGCCTATCTTCAGTTTTCATCTGTGTTTATCAAATGAAAAAAAAAGATGTAAAAAAAATAATGGAAATCATACAGTATGTTGCCTTTTCAGATTGGCTTCTTTCACTTAGCAATGTGCATTTAAGGTTCCTCCATGCTTGTTTGTTTTTTCATGGCTTGGTGGCTCTTTTCTTTTTACTGTTGAATATCCCACTGTTTGGATATACCATAGCTTCCTTACCCATTCATGCCCTGTTGAAGGACATCTTGGTTGCTTTCAAATTTTGGCAATTATAAATAAAGTTGCTGTAAAACTTCAGTACAGGTTTTTGTGTGGACATAAATTTTCAACCGATTTGGGTAATGCAAGCACAACTGCTCGATCATATGGTAAGAGTATATTTAGTTCTGCAAGAAACTGTCTTCCAAACTTTCCTAGCAGCAATGAGTAAGAGTTTCTATTGTTTCACACCCTTGCCAGAATTTGGTGTTGATGTTTTGGATGTTACCTATTCTGATAGATGTGTAATAGTATTGCATTGCTGTTTTAATATGCAATTTGCTAATGACATATAGTATTGAGGATCTTTTCATATGCTTATTTGCCATCTGTATATCTTCTTTGGTGGAGTGTCTGTTCAAATCTGTTGTTCATTTTTAAATTGAGTTGTTCATTTTGTTATTGTTGAGTTTTAAGATTTCTTTGTATAGTTTAGGTACCGGTTTTTTTTTGTTTTGTTTTGTGGTACGCGGGCCTCTCACTGTTGTGGCCTCTCCCGCTGCGGAGCACAGGCTCTGGACGCACAGGCCCAGCGGCCATGGCTCACGAGCCCAGCCACTCCGCGGCATGTGGGATCTTCCCAGACCGGAGCACGAACCCATGTCCCTGCATCGGCAGGCGGACTCTCAACCACTGTGCCACCAGGGAAGCCTTAGGTACTGGTTCTTTATTATATATGTGTTCTGCAAATATTTTCTCCCAGTCTATGGCTTGTCTTTTCATTCTCCTAACAATGCCTTTTATATAGCAGAACTGTGCATTTAAAACACAATTTTAAGACAACATTTTAGGGCAGTTTTAGGTTCATAGTAAAATGAAAGGAGGGCGTGGAATTCCTCCCGAAACTGTGTATTATTAAACAGTATAATTTATAGGCAAAGAGGGTCCAGACCCAAGGTCATATCTCATAGGCATGTGATGAGGTCCACCAAGTCACTTGGGTGCTTGTCTATAGAATCAGTGACCCCACACTAATGGCTATGCATGCCTGTCTATTTTTCCCTTGTTTGGGTTTTTCCTTTGTCAGTAAAATGAACTAATTACGGTATTACCGAAAATCTGGCTTCAAGCCCAAATTTATAAGAGATTTTTGCTTGCAATTTCACTGTTTCCCTTTTCTTTTTGGATAAATTCCAGGTGAACTTTTTATGTTAATTAACTCTAGGTGTGACTGGAAGCAGAAAATACCTAAAGGGAAAATACCTATTAGCTTTCTTACTATTCTGCCATCAGCAGAAAATGTCATATCATGTGGCAAACTTGAAAATTCACATTAAGTTAAGGGAGGGCATTTACTGAGGTGTATTAGGTGTAGTTGCACCTGCATGCTATCTAAGAAACCAAAGATTAAACCATCTAACTCTTAAGTATTAAGAACGTGCAAGATACAGCCAGCAACGTAAGCTAGTTAGCCCCTTCCAGCCGAGTACATTTGATTTGCAAAGTGTATAAAATGTTTTCACACTCTGAAATCATTTTCAGATATTACATTCAACAATTTCCTGAAATGGTTAGCAGTTCCTTTAAGAGATAATCACCAGTCCTTGAGTTGTAGGGCACGAAAATATGTACATACAAGGACTGTTTCAAAAGACAGAATACAAATAGATCTGCTTGTGTCCTACATATCACCAAGCAATTGCTTCTCCTAATACATATTTTCCTACTGGGGAAAGGCACATAAGCTGAGTCTGTTCTGTCATATATTTCAGATGACTCATTCCGATTTCATCTTAAAGTGTCTGAAATGAATAATACATTTAAGGGCAATTACAGAAGTAAATATATATTTGTACATTTAATTTTAGTTACAATGTGTTGAGCTTTCTGTTTAGAAATGGCAGGATAGTCCTTTTGATGCATGCAGTAACTATTTGTTTTTAAAAAAATTCTTTAAACATCTTTTTTGGAGTATAATTGCTTTACAGTAGTGTGGTAGTTTCTGCTGTATAACAAAGTGAATCAGCTATACATATACATATATCCCCATACTTCCTCCCTCTTGTGTCTCCCTCCCACCCTCCATATCTCACCCCTCTAGGTGGTCACAAAGCACCGAGCTGATCTCCCTGTGCTATGCGGCTGCTTCCCACTAGCTATCTATTTTACATTTGGTAGTGTGTATATGTCCACGCCACTCTCTCACTTCGTCCCAGGTTACCCTTACCCCACCCCATGTCCTCAAGTCCATTCTCTACATCTGCGTCTTTATTCCTGTCCTGCCCATAGGTTCTTCAGAACCATTTTTCGGTTTTTTAAGATTCCATATATATGTGTTAGCATAGGGTATTTGTTTTTCTCTTTCTGACTTACTTCTGACAGACTCTAGGTCTCCATCCACCTCACTACAAATAACTCAATTTCGTTTCTTTTTATGGTTGAGTAATATTCCATTGTATATAGGTGCCACAACTTCTTTATCCATTAATCTGTCGATGGACACTTAGGTTGCTTCCATCTCCTGGCTATTGTAAATAGAGCTTCAATGAACATTGTGGTACATGACTCTTTTTGAATTATGTTTTCTCAGCGTATATGCCCAGTAGTGGGACTGCTGGGTCATACGGTAGTTCTATTTTTAGTTTTTTAAGGAACCTCCATACTGTTCTCCATAGTGGCTGTATCAATTTATATTCCCACCAAGAGTGCAAGAGGGTTCCCTTTTCTCCACTCCCTCTCCAGCATTTATTGTTTGCAGATTTTTTGATGATGGCCATTCTGACTGGTGTGAGGTGATACCTCATTGTAGTTTTCATTTGCATTTCTCTAATGATTAGTTATGTTGAGCAGCTTTTCAAGTGTTTGCTGGCAATCTGTATGTCTTCTTTGGAGAAATGTCTATTTAGGTCTTCTGTCCACCTTTGGATTGGGTTGTTTGTTTTTTTGATATTGAGCTGCATGAGCTGGTTGTATATTTTGGAGATTAATACTTTGTCAGTTGCTTCATTTGCAAATATTTTCTGCCATTCTGAGGGTTGTCTTTTCGTCATGTTTATGGCTTCCTTTGCTGTGCAAAACCTTTTAAGTTTCATTAGGTCCCATTTGTTTATTTTTGTTTTTATTTCCATTTCTCTAGGAGGTGGGTCAAAAAGTGTTTGCTGTGATGTATGTCATAGAGTGTTCTGCCTATGTTTTCCTCTAAGCGTTTCATAGTGTCTGGCCTTACATTTAGGTCTCTAATCCATTTTGAGTTTATTTTTGTGTATGGTGTTAGGGAGTGTTCTAATTTCATTCTTTTGCATGTAGTGGTCCAGACTTCCCAGAACCACTTATTGAAGAGGCTGTCTTTTCTCCATTGTATATTCTTGTCTCCTTTATCAAAAATAAGGTGACCATATGCGCGTGAGCTTATCTCTGGGCTTTCTATCCTGTTCCATTGATCTATCTTTCTGTTTCTGTGCCACTACCATACTGTCTTGATCACTGTAGCTTTGTAGTATAGTCTGAAGTCAGGGAGCCTGATTCCTCCAGCTCCGTTTTGCTTTCTCAAGATTGCTTTGGCTATTCAGGGTCTTTTGCGTTTCCATACAAATTGTGAAATTTTTTGTTCTAGTTCTGTGAAAAATGCCATTCGTAGTTTCATAGGGATTGCACTGAATCTGTAGATTGCTTTGGGTAGTATAGTCACTTTCACAATGTTGATTCTTCCAATCCAAGAACATGGTATATCTCTCCATCTGTTGGTATCATCTTTAATTTCTTTCATCAGTGTCTAATAGTTTTCTGCATACAGGTCTTCTGTTCCCTTGGGTAGGTTTATTCCTGGGTATTTTATTCTTTTTGTTGCAATGGTAAATGGGAGTGTTTCCTTAATTTCTCTTTCAGATTTTCATCATTAGTGTATAGGAATGCAAGAGATTTCTGTGCATTAATTTTGTATCCTGCTACTTTACCAAATTCATTGATTAGCTCTAGTAGTTATCTGGTAGCATCTTTAGGATCCTCTATGTATAGTATCATGTCATCTGCAAGGAGTGACAGCTTTAGTTCTTTTATGATTTGTATTCCTTTTATTTCTTTTTCTTTTCTGATTGTTGTGGCTAAAACTTCCAAAACTATGTTGAATAACAGCGGTGAGAGTGGGCAACCGTGTCTTGTTCCTGATCTTAGTGGAAACGGTTTCAGTTTTTCACCACTGAGAATGATGTTTACTGGGGGTTTGTCATATATGGCCTTTATTATGTTGAGGTAGGTTCTCTCTATGCCTACTTTTTGGAGGGTTTTTATCATAAATGGGTGTTGAATTTTGTCAAAAGCTTTTTCTGCATCTATTGAGATTATCATATAGTTTTTACCCTTCAGTTTGTTATTATGGTGTATCACATTGACTGATTTGCGTATATTGAAGAATCCTTGCCGTTTTGGGATAAACCCCACTTGATCATGGTGTGTGATCCTTTTAATGTGCTGTTGGATTCTGTTTGCTAATATTTTGTTGAGGATTTTTGCATCTATGTTCATCAGTGATATTGGCCTGTAGTTTTCCTTTTCTGTGACATCTTTGTCTGGTTTTGGTATCAGGGTGATGGTGGCCTCATGGAATGAGTTTGAAGTGTTCCTTCCTCTGAAATTTTTTGGAAGAGTTTGAGAAGGATAGGTGTTAGTTCTTCTCTCCATGTTTGATAGAATTCACCTGTGAAGCCATCTGTCCTGGGCTTTTGTTTGTTGGAAGCTTTTTAATCACAGTTTCAATTTCAGTGCTTGTGACTGGTCTGTTTACATTTTCTATTTCTTCCTGATTCAGTCTCAGAAGGTTGTGATTTTCTAAGAATTTGTCCATTTCTTCCAGGTTGTCCATTATATTGGCATATCGTTGCTTGTAGTAATCTCTCATGATCCTTTCTATTTCTGTAGTGTCAGTTGTAACTTCTCCTTTTTCATTTCTAATTCTATTGACTTGAGTCTTCTCCCTTTTTTTCTTGATGCGTCTGACTAATGGTTTATCAGTTTTGTTTATCTCCTCAAATAACCAACTTTTAGTTTTATTGATCTTTGCTATCGTTTCCTTCATTTCTTTATTATTTATTTCTAAACTGATCTTTATGATTTCTTTCCTTCTGCTAACTTTGGGCGTTTTTTTGTTCTTCTTTCTCTAATTGCTTTACATGTAAGGTTAGGTTGTTTATTTGAGATGTTTCTTGTTTCTTGAGGTAGGATTGTATTGCTATAAACGTCCCTCTTAGAACTGCCTTTGCTGCATCCCATAGGCTTTTTACCTTGCTCCTTTATCTGCTGTGTGTTTCTCTGTCTTCTCATTTTGGTTAACTTACTGTGTTTGGGGTCTCTTTTTGCAGGCGGCAGGTTTGTAGTTCCCGTTGTTTTTTGTGTCTGCCCGCAGTGGTTAAGGTTGGTTCAGTGGGTTGTGTAGGCTTCCTCGTGGAGGGGACTGGTGCCTGTGTTCTGGTGGATGAGGCTGGATCTTGTCTTTCTGGTGGGCAGGACCATGTCTGGTGGTGTGTTTTGGGGTGTCTGTGAGCTTATTATGATTTTAGGCAGCCTCTCTGCTAATGGGTGGGGTTGTGTTCCTGTCTTGCTCATTGTTTGGCATAGGGTGTCCAGCACTGTAGCTTGCTGGTCGTTGAGTGGAGCTGGGTCTTAGCATTGAGATGGAGATCTCTGGGAGAGCTTCTGCCGTTTGACATTACTTGGGGCCGAGAGGTCTCTGGTGGACTAATGTCCTGAACTCGGCTCTCCCACCTCAGAAGCTCATGCCTGACACCCGGCCGGAGTACCAAGACCCTGTGAACCTCTCGGTATACAGCACAGGGAACTGTATTCAGTATCTTGTAATAGCCTGTAATGGAAAAGAATCTTGATTGTTTCACATCTGTGATGCAATGGAAAGAGTCGGCCTTTTGTTGCCATTTCTTGGTGTGTTTGTTCAGTTCCTCTCTGTTTTTTAAGATGAAGATAGCATAAGCCTCCTGAAGTTTACAGGAAAAATACATCTGCGTGAACAGAAAATATTCATAACATGTGGTTTTATCACTAAATAGTTTCTCTCTGTGTTTCCACATCTACATCTACTTTTTATAATTACATAATTTTCCATACTTTATTGCCCCTACATGAATATATAGTTTTATCTTTTATGTAGATGCTGTCACAGTATTCCAGGCATTAATGACAAGGTTCCAGGCATTGATCATGGCTGTTAAGAAATTGCCATTTGGACTAAGACGTGACTCAGTCCTTCCATTAGTCATCTAGGGCTGACATATGAAAGTATCACAGACTGGGTGGCTTAAACAACATAAATTTATTTTCTCACAGTCTGGAAGCTAGAAGTCTAAGATCAAGGTATCGGCAGGGTTTATTCCTTCTGAGGGACATGCAGGAAAAATCTGTTCCAGGCCTCCTCCTTGGCTTATAGATGGTTGTGTTTTCTCTGTGTTTTCACGTCATCTTCCCTCTGTCTGTATCCAAATCTTCCTGTTCTTATAAGGACACCAGTCACATTGGATTAAAGCAAATACTAGTGACCTCATCTTAATTATCTCTACAAAGACCTTGTCTCCAAATACTGTCATATTCCAAGGTAACTTAGGTTAGGATTTCAACATATGAATTTCCTGGTAAGCTATTGTTATGGATGGTTGGTGGGGGTGATCTCTGAACAGGGCCTGAAATTTTTGATGCCACCATGGAATTATTTTTCTTTCTTGGTGGAGCAGAGCACTAGTAGGTTAAAACTCTTGCTCTTAAGCGTGTTTGGTATGGTCTTTACATGTCTTTCTTAAATCACAATTGCATATAGGCACTAAGAATGAATAAAATCTGCAAATTGCTTGTTTAAATCCCCCTTTTTTTTTTTAGGAATCAACTTGGATCTGTTTTTGGTTTGTATGTCTTTAATGACAGACGTGTTTTGCTTTATAGTTCAAATAACACAAAATAAAATCCTAATGGGATTTCAGCATGGGTTCCCAGGTTTTTGTTTTTCTTTTCTTCAGGGAATGAAACAGAATATGATACACTTTGTCACTTGTAGCACAAATAATGCTAAAGGAAATTGCAACGGGATGCCTTTATTAATTATCAGAGTTATGATACAGGATCCTGGCAAAGTCCAGTAGTGGTCAACGAGTTTATTTACTATTACTATTAGTAATAATAATAAAAATTCATGTACTTTAACATCTTTGATATTTTAATCCCTGCCATCATCATTCTTTCTGATGCTGATCTATCTATATATCTATCTATCCAGCTTTATTGAGGTATAACTGACAAATAAAATGGTAAGATATTTAAAGTCTACAACATGAAGATTTGATATAAAGAAACACTGTGACAGAGGTTCCCCGGTGAATTAACTAATACAACATACCTCACAGATTTATCTCTTTTGTTTTTATTTTTGGTGAGAACATTTAAGCCCGACTCTCTTAGCAAATTTCAATTAAACAATACCATGTTATCAACTACAGTCACCATGTTATACATCAGATCCTCAGACCTTCCTCATCTTATAACCAAAAGTCTGTACCCATTTACCAACTTCTTCCTTCACCTCCTGGCCCCTCACAACCAGTTTTCTACTCTCTGTTTCTGTGAGTTGAGGGTTTTTTTTAGGTTCCACATATAAGTGATATCATGTATATGATATTAAAACCTAAGAAGTAGATAATAATGGCTTCATTTCAGAAAAGAAGAGACTGGGTCACAGAGAAGTTAATTGGCTCAGCCTATTGCACACAGAGTTGAGACTTGAATTAGGTGTGTCTAACTCCAAAGCCCGTGTTCTACTTAGTAACACATACTGTCTTCCAGAGTCCTGTTTAGTTGGGGGTCAAAGATATGGATTTAAATAGCAATTATGTAATTATGTTGTGTTAAAACCATGAATCACTGTATGAGTGCAAAGTATTGTAACCCACAATGTCATATAAAGTTGCCAAATGAGGGCTTCCCTGGTGGCGCAGTGGTTGAGGGTCCGCCTGCCGATGCAGGGGACACGGGTTTGTGCCCCGGTCCGGGAGGATTCCACATGCCGTGAAGCGGCTGGGCCCATGAGCCATGGCCGCTGGGCCTGTGCGTCCAGAGCCTGTGCTCCGCAACGGGAGAGGCCACAACAGTGAGAGGCCCATGGACCGCAAAAAAAAAAAAAAAAGTTGCCAAATGATTTTTACCAGTTTGTCATCTATCTTTTAACTTTGCCTCTGATGTTCATTGCTATGTGAAAGTTTTTTATGTTTGAATTATGTAACCATATTAGTCTATCTTTTCTCTCATTGTTTCTGGTATGGTGGTACTGTGATGTGTGTTGACTTCCATGTGGAGAAACAGGCTTTTCTGAACATGATGTTATAATATTTAAAGGTTGAAAACAACATAAATAGGGAATAAAACTGAGTAGAGTTTGCACAAAAAAGTACAAAAGCCCACAAAGAGAGTTACTTTTTTCTAAGATTAGAATGATGTGGTAAAAACAGTTTGGGAGTGAAACGTCTTTGCAGTGCTTAGGAGAAAAGAATGAAGTGAAAATACCAACAACTGTACCTTTGAGGCTCTGTAAAGTTAAGTAACTGCAGAATATGTTAAAACAATAAGTCATTTTATCAAAGTGTTATAACTCACAATGTCAGATGAAGGTGGTATCTTGAGATATATCTGCTAGTGTTTCCACATGGTGCTGATCAGGCATTTTCTCTAAAGGGACAGAAAATAGAGACGGAGGTAAGTTGTACTCCTTCTACGTCATGTTTTTTTGCATCAGTCAAATCTATGAAACAACTGAGTGCAGTGAGAGGCCATATGCACCACAGCAAAGGAGTATTTGCTGTAACTCTTAAATCTGAATTCCACTTAGGAGAATCTGTTGTGTGACTTCACAGTAATGCCACGATAGTTGTACTCAACGTGCTCTCGCACACTTCATTTCCAGCTTTGGCCTTGAATAAGTTTTGGTCATCTTCAGAAATTATATCCATTTTTAGAAGATGAGAATGCCCCAATTTCACAAATGCAAAAAAAAAAATTACACAAATTGTGAAGAAACTGTCCACTGAGAGTTTGAAAAACAAATAGCACTGGAATACTCCCTTGAACTGAACATTTATTTAGATACAAAACTTTACTCTTTTCTTTATTTGAGCTTTCAGTCAAGCACAGAGAATGCAAAAATAATAATTCAGAGTTGCAAACTTGGTGCAGTTTATTCTGGTACGTTTATTAAAATTCTTGCATGTATGTTGAAAAAACCTCTTGCTATGTTATGGTCAGTAGTCTGGGCAGTAGAGCACACACAAACATATCTGACACTTCTCAGCCCTGTTACTTGTCTTTCTAAGCCTTAATTTGATACCTGTTAAAGTAAGGTTATTCACAGATTGGTTTTGAGAGGTACATGAGGTGATATAATTAAATTCCTCATCCCAGTGCCAGGCACATAGTAAGCCCTCAATAAAAAACAGTATGAGAGCTATTCATTACTCTTTCTAGATGTTTTTAATGCAACATTTTTTATCCACTCATATTTTTTTTGTTTTCTTTAGTTTTTGGAAGCAACAGTTAACTTATCTGTTTTCATTAAGACTCATTTTCATATATATATATATATATATATATATATATATATATATATATGTCACCTTAACATTTCAAACAGTCCTAAAGATTAATTCATTCCTTCAGTACATGTTTAATGAGCAATCACTTAGTGTAAGTAAACTTTTCATATGTTACATTATTTAATCCTCTCAAGAAACCTAAGAAGTATATTGTAATGACTTCATTTCACAAGTGAAGAAAGTAGCCACAGAGAAGTTAATTGGCTCAGACTATTTCACAGAGAGTTAAGATTTGAATTAGGCGTGTCTAACTCCAAGGTTCATGCTCTACTTAGTACAGCATACTGTTTTCCATATTGTTTCCATTTAGTTGGGGGGGGGGTCACATCAAAAGATATGGATTTGAATAGCAATTATGCCATTGTTCATCTATTTCCCACTAGAGCCATAGTTCCAAGAAGGAAGAATGTTTTATGCACACTATATGGCCCCTAGTAACTCCTCAATAAATATTTGTTTAATAAATACCTGGAATAAAATAGGAAGCTATACATGATCCCCAAGTTTTTATGAAGTTGATAAAAGACTTGTACTATAAGGAATTCAGAGAAGATAGGGAGGAGAATAATGCCAGGTGGAGTGTTAAGAGAAGAGAGTGTGAAATAGGTTGTGGGACCTGTTGGTTGGGGAGGATGGAACAAGGAAAACAGAGAGGACTTTCCATGAATGCATGTGCAAGTTAGACCAGATGGCTTGAATGATTCCTGCATGTGGCTAGAGAAAACAACATCAGATGGTAATCTGCAGCCAAATTTCTTAAACATGAAACAAAGTGGGTGGACATTACCCTGTAGAGATGGAGGGTGGAGCTAAAAATGGAGCACAGGAATTTAATGGTCATTCAGAGCCTTTAGAGCAAGCTTCATTCTTTGACCTACTGTGCTCTGGTATTGTGTCAATATAATCTAGGAATGCTGGCTATTTGTTCTATTAATACAGATGCCTAGTACCATCTAGAAATACAGAGACATGAAGTGATGCAAATGTCTTCAAAGAAACCAGGAAAGGCAGTGGTTTCCTTACCCCTTGCAGAGTTATCTTTCTGCCCAAGGGGAAGGATTCCTTGTAGTTATTTATGATGCAGTTTTTCTGAGGAAGGTAGGACCAGGAGATCAAACTGCTCACATTTTGTTGGGCAAGGCATTGCCAACAGGGGCTGTGCTGGGCCTCAGGGCTTTTTTCACATTCACAGAGGTTAGGGCTCTTTGCTTTCAGGAGTGCTGTGGCACTGCTTCTGCAGAAGCATAGCAATGCTCCTTGGCTAGCACCTGTTCTGAGCAGGAAACCAGGATGGAGAAGAAGTGTTATCTTTGTGAAATGCAGTAGGTTACGTTGACTGTGTGGAATACAAGGGGGTATAAAATCCTGAACACTAATTCATTTTGATCTGTTTGATTGTATGTTTCTTAGAGCACGTTTAGTACCTTGTGGCTAGAATATTCTGAGCTACTTAGTGATTACATAATGTGCTGTTATATTGACTTATTTGCTTTCATCTTCTATCTTAATGAAAATAAAGTTCCTCCCTCAACTATATGTCTTTGCCCTTCTAGACCTCACTCACACCTGCCTTCACAGTCAAGTTCATGGAAATGGAGTCTTTCTTCACTCAGTAACGCACCCTTTCAACATATGGTAGTCAGCAGTCATGTGGCACTGCAGTTAAAATAGTTTCCCAAGATGGGTAGCAATCTCCTTTTCTCTCTTCTCTGAATCCCAAAGATAATTTCGATACCTCTTTTAGTTAATCACTTATAGTAGTTCCTGAATTTCATTTTTTATTCCTTTTCCTCAGCTTCTTTGTTGCCACATTATCTAGGTGTCCCACTTGCCTGGCTATTCTTTTCCAGTCTTTGTAGGTGCTTCTTTTCTGTCCACCCCTTAAATGTTGGTATTTCTTAGGGTTTCCTCTATGATTCTCTCACTCCTCATACATAACCCCATTCCCTTCTGCATGCTACTAATTTCCAAATCCATACTTTGACTTCTGATTTATCTCCTAAAGTATGACAGACAAAGGCACACAGTATTTCCAATTTTAGCTCACTTTTTTTCTTTAATCCAGCTGATATTCCTATTTCCTGACTCATGGCTAAAATTTTCCTAGCTGTACTACATAGATCCTGAGAATCTTCTTTTTAACCCTTTCAATCTCTTTATTCACGTATGCATCCCCTCCATATATTATCACAAGCTCAGCTAGGTGGAGCACATTTCCAAGATATTTTTTACACTACAGCTACAATTATTTTCCTTTTTCCTATTATCACCCAGCTTTAAAATCTTTAGTAGCTTCCCTTTGCTTCAGGGTAAGTCTCAACTTTTTAAAATTCCTTTCTTTGCCGATCCTCACACTTCTGATCTCACTTCTACATTCTGGCCATACTCAACTTCTTTCAATTTCACTGCATGTTACTCTACTTCAAATATCTCCACCTCCCACCATAACCCTTCAGGTTTGTGTGAGGAGCCTGTGGTTGCCATCATGATGTTCTCCTTCCTGAACTCTTGCTATCATCCTCCAATGTCATGCAGTTTGGGAAACTGTACCTAACTCTAGGGTTGGACCCTGATAGATCTAAGCTATTGTAGTTCACCCCTCAGGGAGTGTTCCATTGGTCAGTCATAGATAAATTTAATTTGTGGTGCCAGAATATTCTAAAAATGAGGTAGAATAGAAAATACATGTTCTATTATCACCATACACTACTTTCCTTATAGTCTTTATTGTACTGTGATAACTGCTCTTTTGTTTGTCTTTGATGCCCACCAGCAACAACACAGTGGTTAGCACAGAGAAGACTCTCAATTAATACCATCACACAAAAGAATGAGGACCCAGTGTGGAAAACATCAAATAAACACACTTTATAAAGTACCAAATATTGATTAAGTTTGGGGATAAAAAATTGCGTACACAAAGCAGTGCTAAGAGGGAATTTGATAGCTATAAATGTGTATATTAAAAAAGAAGAAAGATCTTAAATCAACAAACTAACTTTCAACACAAGAAACCAAAAAAAAAAAAAAAAGAACAAACTGAAGTCAAAGCTAACAGAAGGAAGGAAATAATAAAGATTATGGCAGAAATAAATAGAGAATAGAAAAAACAAAACAATGAAAGTGTTGATTTGTTGGAAAGATCAACAAAATTGAAAAACTCTTAGCTAGAATACCTAGTAAAAAAGGGAGAAGACTCAAGTAACTAAAATTAGAAAAGTATATATTTTATGAACAATTATATGCCAATGAATTGGACAATTTAGAGGAAATGGATAAATTCCTAAAAACACACAATCTATCTAGATTGAGTCATGAAGAAATAGAAAACTGGAACGTACCAATAACAAATAGAGACTGAATTGGTAATCCAAAATCTTCCCAACAAAGAAAAGTCCAGGGTAAGTTTGGCCTTCCTAGAGAAGTCTATGACATTTAAAGAAGAATTAATACCAATCCTCCTGAAACTCTTCAAAAAAATATTGGAGAAGAGGGAATACTTCCAAGCTCTTTCTATGAGACCAGCATTACCCTGATACGAAAGTCAGACACAGACACTGCAAGGAAAAAAAAACCCTACAGACCAATAGCTCTGATTATACTGATGCAAAAGTCCTCAACAAAATACTATCAAACTAATTTCAACAGCATATTAAAAAGATTATACATCATAACCAAGTTGAATTCATTCCTGGGATGTAAGAACGATTCAACATACAAACATCAATCAATGTAATACTTCACATTAACAGAACGAAGGATAAAACTTCATCATCCTCTAAATTGATGCAGAAAAAGCATTTAACAAAATTCAACACTTTCATGATAAAAACTCTCAACAAACAAGGAATAAAAGAAAACCATCTCAACATTATGAAGGCTATATGAAAAGCTCATAGCTAACATCATTCCTCTACAGTTAAAGATTGAAAGCTTTTCCCCAAAGATCTGGTACAAAGAAAGAATGCCCAATCTTGACACTTTTATTCAACATAATAGGGGAAATTTTATCCAGAGCAATCAGGTAATAGAAAGTAATAAAAAGCACCCAAATTGGAAAGGAAAATGTAAATGATCTCTGTTTGCAGATGACATGGTCTTATATGTAGAAAACCCTAATGATTACACACACACACACACACACAAATCTGTTAAAATTAATTAACAAATTCAGCAAAGTTTTAGGATATAAATCAGCATTCAAAAATAAGTTGTGTTTCTATACACTGACAATGAAAAATCAAAAGAGAAATTAAGAAAACAATCCCATTTACAATAGCATCAAAAACAATAAAAACAATAAAATACTTAGGAATGAACAAAACCAAGGAGGTGAAAGACTTGTACACTGAAAACTATAAAACATTGCTTAAAGAAATTAAAAAAGACACACAAAAGATGAGAAGATATCTAATGTTCATGGACTGGAAAACTTAATATTGTTAAGATGTACTACATACTACCCAAAGTGATCAACAGATTCAATGCAATACCTACCAAAATTTCAATGGCATTTTTTGCAGAAAATTTATCCTAAAATTCATATGGAATCTCAAAGGACCTCAAATAGCCAAAAAGATTTTGAAAAGGAGAACAAAACTGGAGGGCTCACACTTTCTGATTTCAGAATAATTACAAAACTAAGCAAAATAGTATGATACTGGCATAAAGACAGACAAATACACCAGTGGAATAGAATAGAGAACACAGTAATCAACTTTTGTGTTGATATGGTCAAACAATCTACAACACGGGTGCCAAGACCACTCAATGGGGGAAAAGACAGTCTCTTCAACAAATGGTGCTGGAAAAACTGGATATCCACATGCCAAAGAATGAAGTTGGACCCTTATCTTACATCATATACAAAAGTTAACTCAAAATGGATTGAATATGTAAATGTAAGACGCAAAACTGTAAAACTCCTAGAAAAAAACATAGGGGAATGCTTCACAGCAATGGACTTGGCAATAATTTCTTGGATATGACACAAAACCACAGGGGACAACTGGAAAAATAGACAAATGTGATTACATCAAATTTAAAAACTTTTGTGCATCAAAGAACATAATCAATAGAGTGAAAAGCAACCTATGGAATGGGAGAAAATATTTACAAATAATATCTCTGGTAAGGCTTTAGTATCCAAAACACATAAAGAACTCAACTCAATAGTGAAAAGACAAATAATCTGATTAAAAAATGTACAAAGAATCTGTATGGGTATTTCTCCAAAGATAATATACAAATGACCAACAAGCACATGAAAAGACACTCAATATCACTTATCATCAGAGAAGTGCAAATCCAAACCACAGTGAGTTATCACCTCACACTATTTAGGATGGTGACTATAAAACAAATGAAAAACAGCAAGTGTTGGTGAGGATGTGGGGAAATTGGAACCTTGGTGCCTTGCTACTGGGATTGTAAAATGGTGCAACCACTATGGTTATGGACATTCCTCAAAAAGTCAAGACTACCATAGGATCCAACCACCCCACTTTTGGGTATACAATAAGCCCCTACATACAAACCTTCAAGTTGTGAAATTTCAAAGATGCAAACGTGCATTTGCATGTCCAATCATGTAAGTTAGTTCATGTATCTGGTGTATATTGTCACATGTGTGTATCCTCTACAAGTGGTTGCGCTTTTGTGTACTTTACTGTACAGTACTGTATAGAGTACAGTAGTACAGTATCTTTATTTCAAGCCCAGGATGTCTGGAAGCAAGCGTAAAAGCAGCAGTGATGTAGCTGGCACTGCTAAGAAGTGCCAAGGGATAACGATGGAACTTGCTGTGCAACCTGCGGCGCTTATGAATGAAGACCTGATGGAATTGGAGGCCCAGAAAGGACAAAGAGAGACAAGAGGAAGAAGTAACTGAAGAACCAAAGAGATTCATGACGCAGGAAATGGCAAGGGGATTTTCTTTATTTGAGGAGGCACTGTTAGTTTTTGAGGCACAGAACCCGAAGAGTAGAACAGTACAGGAAGGTGGCAGCAGCCGTTCAGAATGTAATCCAGTGCTACCATGTCATTATGATGAGAAAAAAAAGAGCTACTACCCAGACATCACTGGATCGTTCTTTCAAGAAGGTAGATAGAATTGAACCCAGCAAGTAACCAGAACCTGTGCCATCACCGTGAGGCGTGAGTGAAATGGCAGCTTGCCCTCCGTCTCCTGTTGCTGACGATCCTTCAGCTCTACCATCTCCCACCTCCTCTCCCTCCTCCAGTCTGTAACTCTTCCTGCCTGTTCACTCGATGCCAGCCCCTGGATGCCAGCTGCTGTACTGTACTACTGTACTTTTCAAGGTACTGTACTGTAAGATTAAAAAGTGTTTGTTTTTTATGTATTATTTGTGTGAAAAGTATTATAAACCTATTACAGTTCAGTACTATACAGCCGATTGTGTTAGTTGGGTACCTAGGCTAACTTTGTTGGACTTACGAACAAATTGGACTTAGGAACGTGCTCTCAGAACAGAATTCGTTCCTATGTAAAGGACTTACTGTATAGCCAAAAGAATTAAAAGCAGTCTCAAAGAAATATTTGTGCTTCCATGTTTATAGCAACACTGTTCACAGTAGCCAAGATGTGGAAACCACCTAAATGTCTATTGATGGCTGAATTGCTGAATTAATAAAGAAAATGCAGTATATACATACAGTAGAATATTCTTTGCCTTGAAAAAATAAATTCTGTCATACCCTATAACACAGATGAACCTCCCTGAGAACATCATCCTAATTAAAATAGGCCAATCAAAACAAGACCAATACTCTAAGATTCCACTTATATGAGGTATCCAAAGCAGTTAAACTCATAGAAACAGAAAGTGGAATGGTGGTTACCAGGGAGCCGGGGGGAGGGAAAAAGTGAAGATGTCGTTTAATGGGTATAGAGTTTCAGATGTGTGAGATGAAAAAGTTCTGGAGCTCTGTTTCACAATAATGTAAATATACTTAATACTACTGAACTCTGTACACTTAAAAAAGGTTAAGATGGTTTTTAAAAAATGGGTGCACAAGGTGTTGCTACATTGCTGCAGAGATTACTTTAACGATGGAACTTTGACTAAAGATGGAACACTGTAAGACACAACTGTAAACTAATTGCCCCCAAAATATCTCACTGGCCCAGATGTTTGTTTTAGTGAGATCAAAGGTCAAGGGATGACTGAGGTTTCTGGATTGATAGGAGTAGATTCTGACATGATGGCCCTTTTCAGAGTGGTCCAGAGCATGGACCAACTCCTCCAGGCCAGGACATGTCACACACGCCTCGTGTTCCTGGAGTGTGGACTGGACTTGGGAAAGCTTCTCTATGGATACTCATTCTCAGTTCCATTCTTAGCTCACTCTTAGCTCTGGACAGCTGACCATGATAGGTTATGGTCTATCGCTGAATCTCAGCATCACTATCTGCATCCTGCAGCTATGGGATCACATCATAGCCTCCATTAGAAAAAAAATGTGTGGACAAAGGCTCCACATGCGTGTAGGTCACACATAGCATAAGAGTAAAATTCTAGGTAAGGCATATTTTTCGAAGTCAATGGAAATTTCTCAAATGCTTTGAGTTTTCTGTTCAGAGGATACTCTGAATTAGTATTTAAAAGACGTAAATAAAGCAGAAATGGTTCAACAAATGTATCTGGGCAAAATATGTAATTAAAGTACCTGGTAGCAGTTACACATTTTAAAATGCAATTACTGTTGCAGGATAAGTTATAAAGCTACTAGCCACCATTTATTGAATAGTGTGTTCAGATTTAATGGATGGTTAATATATTCTAAATCACATTTTTATGATTTTAAATGTACTGTATGCATATAGTTGAAAACTAAAGAAATGTAGTGAGTTTTAGAGAAGAAAATATAAATTACCCTTCCTGGGAAATGTAGGCTAGATTACAGTGTTGGATTTTCCTCAAAGGAACAAGAATGCTTTATTTTCAGTCAGGCAGGAAAGGCAATGGAAATTAAAACTGAAGGAAGGGGGCTTCCCTGGTGGCACAGTGGTTGAGAGTCCGCCTGCCGATGCAGGGGACACGGGTTCGTGCCCCGGTCCGGGAAGATCCCACATGCCGCGAGCGGCTGGGGCCGTGAGCCATGGCCGCTGAGCCTGTGCGTCCGGAGCCTGTGCTCCGCAACGGGAGAGGCCACAGCAGTGAGAGGCCCGCGTACGGCAAAAAAAAAAAAAAAAACTGAAGGAAGGAAGACGCTACTCTTCCTCCTGGAGTCAAATTTGATGTTGGATGAAGATTCTAAAGGCAGATGCTCATAGATTCGTGTTGGAAACTGAAACTAACTTCTGTCCTGCCTTAACCTATGTAGGGCTTCTTCCTGGATTTGCTCTTTTCAGGCCCCCAAAGCAGTACTCCTTACACTAGTAGTGTAAGCTATTTATTAAACTTTATTTTATGTAGCTATAAATATAAATAAATAAAATATGAATATATAAATATTCATATACATATTTATATGAGGGGTACCTGATAGAAAAACAAGCTTCTGGACAGAAGGATTGAAGACCTAACCAGGTTTTCTCAGTTATCCAAGTAGCTAGGTTGCATATGATTATTAATTTTTAAAAATTTATGTATTGTAACAATCTCAAGCTTACAGAAAAAAACTGCAAGAACAGCAAACAGAACTTACTTTCCCCCAGAGCCATTTCAGAGTAGATGGCAACATGATGCTCCATCATCCCTCGAAACTAATGCTGTTTCCTATAAACAAGGGCATTTTCCTGCATGACTGTGATTTAGTCATCAAAATCAGGAAGTTAACATAATTACTGCTATCTAGTCCTCAGACGCCATTCAAGTTTTGCCATTTTTTGCCAAAATGTTCTGTATAGCAAAATGATACAAGTTCAGAATCTTGTGTTGTATTTGTCAATTTCCTTTAGTTACCTTCAATTTGTAACACTTCCTCAACTTTTTCTTGATGTTTCTTGACCTTGACACTTTAAGATTACCAGCTAGTCAGGTTATTGAGTGTTCCTCAGTTTGGGTTTGCCTGATGTTTCATCATGACAAGATCTGGGTTATGAATGATTTGCAGGTAGGTCAGAGAAGGGATACTGAGTTCTCCTGTTACATTCTATCAGGAGACAATTATTTTGATTTGTCTCATTAGGGTAGAGCACTTGGTTAAGGTGATTTCTGCCCAGCTTCTACACTGTGAAACTATCATTTTCCCATTTTAAATTAAATAATTATTACATTTGCTTTGAGCAGTGCTTATTTTTTCACTATATACTGTCAACATTTTTTCATGACATTAATATTCTTAAAATTTTTTAATGCTGTGTAACATTCTATTGTATAAATACACCATTATATGTGTGCACATTACTATCTCTCATTACACTGTTTTTAGCTTAACAATGTATTATCACTATTAATGTTAGGGTGTTGGACATATTTTTAGTATCGATTTTTACCTGTAATTCTCATTTTAAAGCAGGCATGCTTTTAGTTTCAATTTTTCTGTGTAAAGTGACACAGTTGCATAAAGACACTAAAATATAATTTAGGGATTGTAAAACTAGGCTTCTAAGGATTGTTAAATGAAGCTTCAAAAGTTATCAGATATATGAAACATTGTAGATGATTAAAATGCTTGAATGGTCAGTTTTGCCTTTACAATATATCCCCCCAAATATTAGGGAAATCTATTTAGAAAAAAATAAGGGATACATTATTAATCTAAAGCAAAAAAGTTTTTCATTATCATTATTACAACCCCTTTATTGACATTTTACAGTTATGCCAATGTTGGAATATACAGGAGTTTTGTAGACTAAGGTTATATAATGGGGAAACCTCATGTGTAGGTTTGTCATCACCAGAATCAGAAAACAATTCTAGGTACCCATCTCTTGATGTTATTGCACCAGCTTACAACACTGCTGGGAGCTCTTCATCTCCTCTGAGACCATTGCTGAGTTATTAGCTACTGCCACACGCCACACACTAAATGAAATGGTTCTATGTCAGAGGGTAACTACAGAAAAACTGTAGAAAGAATGAGGGTTGAAGAATTTTCTTTATGTAAATCACTGTGCACTTAGAAGTTTTTTGTCTGAAATAACAAAGGGGTGCATAAAAATTGGGTATTTCATAAAAAAGATGTAAAGATTTATGTATGAAAAACAGCATTCAGTTTATGTTAATAGAATAACAATATAAAGGAGAAGAATATTAAGATTATTATTTTTAACCTTTGGAATGTTAATTTGGAATATTAAGTATTCCTTTTGTGCATAATACCTTCATACTTTTTTCTTGCATTTTTTCATAAAAGTAACATACACATTTTAAAACTAGGGCATTTCTATCTGTGAAATAGCACAGTACACAAGGATTTTTCATAGGTAAAAGAAAGAAATGCAATGAAAGGATCTGTTTAGGGCATTACCTTTAGTTTGTGTTGTATTTTTAAGTATTTGATGATTCAAACTTCCCGAACCAGATATTTATTTTTCCTAATAAGTGAAATAAGATTTTCTAAACTGCAATATTAGGCCTTTTATGTTTCTGCAACAGAAATAGATCTTGCTCTGAAATATAGAAAACTACCTGTTTCAATTGCTGGTTGATGCTTTTAGGAGAACGCTATTGTTAAAAATTGAATTCATCTAGATTTGGGTATATCCTGAATCAAACCACAATCCCCAACTCATTAAAAAAATATATTTATATATATTCAATTTATATAATTTAACCTTGTAGGACTTTTGTTAAACTTAGACTTTTTTTGTGTAATTATAAATTTCATTTTAAAAGGCCATCATTAATTTCAGCTGATCATAAATATTTGAGGTTAATTCAAAGTTATATGAGCCATTGGAGTATAAATAATAAATAGATCTTATTCTTCTCTCTGTACTAATTACCACATTTTTGAATAAATTATCTTCCTTTCCCATATCTGTTTGATGTGTCTGAGAAGCAAAATTAACAAGGGAAATATACAATACAATTACCATTCAATTTCATTTGCTTGAGGTAAAAATATTTGGAAATTCAGTCTTTTTTTTTTTTTAATCATTGATCTTATATTTCCTTAAGAATGGAAAAGAGTAATTGTGTTAGAGAAATTTCTGCTCCTGTGTTAATCAAATAGGCGGATTCTACAGCACATTCTACTCCTGAATGGTAATAGGTCTCGGGAGACTGCTCTAATACAACTAAGCACCTGTATGCTGGGCTGGGATTTGAAAAGCTGCCTGGGGCAAATGTCATCATCAACTCATTTAAAATTCACCCTGTGTGGGGCATCTGGTATGTGTCCTTTAAACAGGACACACTCTAATGATACATTGTGTTGTGTGCCTTATAACAATATCCACTATAAGTAATCACTTTTACATTTATAGATAGCTGTTGCTTACTTTTGGTGGGGGTGGGGGACAGGTTCAAAATTCTAAAATAGTGTCAACACTTGTTCACTTATTGTTAAAAAGTATTTTCTAGTTGTTTCTTTTGTGTCTTCTACCTAGATTATAAACTCCATAAGGAAAAAGACATTATACTCTACTTCATTATACTCCTCTTCAACCTCCAAAGCCCATAAAGAACATTCAAGATTCATTAAGATTTGTTTAAAAAATGAATGAATGAATTGGGTCTTCTTGAAAACTTAATTAAAAAAAAAAGCCATTCAGTAGTTATCAGTCTCTATGCCAGTCTGTTGTCTGCCTGTCCTTTCCAGGTGAAGTAGTAGCTACCACCTTAAAGCAGAGATTGCCAGTTGTCCCCAAATATCCATTCTCCACTTTTTCTATTATATCCAATTTGTGGTTGGGTAGATGACTGCTCAGGATAGAGACTACTTTTCCAAGGCTCCTTTGCAGGTTGGTATGGCCATGTGACTAAATTCTGCATGTGAGATGATATGTTCAATTTCAGGTCTTGCCTTTAGGGTATCTCTTACAGAAGCCAAAGCCATATCCTAACTACCAATAATACATGCAATATGTATCATTTATAAATAAACACTAAATGTCAGGCTAGGGTGTTAGATGCTATACACACTTTATCTTTAAGCCTCAGAAGATCATAAAGTTTGGTATCAACGTTCCCATTTTTCAAACAATAAAATAGATTTATAGGTGTTGGATAATTTGCCCAAGGTCACCCTATAGAATAAGTATATTCCAATTTGGTGTGGGACATTCTTATACTGCTATAGCACTACTCTTTTTCTTTTTTTTTAATGTTATCTTCTAGGATCTTTTTTTCCTTTCAGTTTTATTGAGATATAACTGACATACAGCACTGGATAAGTTTAAGATGTACAGCATAATGATTTGGCTTACCTACATCATGAAATGATTACCACAGTAAGTTTAGTGAACATCCATCATCTCATATAAACACAAAATTTTAAAAAATACAAAAAAACCCACCGTTTTTCTTTGTGATGAGAGCTCTTAGGATTTAGTCTCTTAACAACTTTCATATATAGCATATAGCAGTGTTATTTATACTTATCATGCTGTGCATTACATCCCTACTACTTATTAACCTTATAACTGGAAGTTTGTACCTTTTGACCACCTTCATCCAATTCCCCCTCCACCCACCCTCTGCCTCTGGTAGCCACAAATCTGATCTCTTTTTCTATGAGTTTGTTTGTTTATTTGTTTCTGAAGCACAAGTGACCTATAACACCATGTTGGCTCCTGGTACACAGCATAGTGATTCAGTATTCCTATACATTCCAAAATGATCACCACGATAAGTCTAGTTACCATCTGTCACCATACAAAGATATTACATAATTATTGACTAAATTTCCACACTGTACATTTCATACCTGTGACTCAGTGATCCTGCAACTGGAAGTTTGTACCTCTTAAGTCCCCCTCACCTATTTCTCTCCTCCTCCCACCCTCTCCCCGCTGGCAACCACCTGCTTGTTCTCTGTATCTATGACTGTTTTTGTTTTGTTAAGTTTGTTCATTTGTTTTTTAGATTCCACATGTAAGTGATAACATAGAGTATTTTGTCTTTCTCTGTCTTACTATTTCACTTAGCATAATGCCCTCTAGGTCCATCCATGTTGTCATAAATGCAAGATTTCATTCTTTTCATGTCTGAGTAATATTTCATATATATATAATAGATAGATAGATAGATGCCAAATTCTATTTATCCATTCATCTGTTGATGGGCATTTAAGTTGCTTCCGAATCTTGGCTGTTGTAAATAGTGCTGCAGTGAACACAGGGGTGCATATATTTTCTCATATTAGTGTTTTCCTTTTCTTCAGATAAATACCCAAGAGTGGAACTGCTCGATCATATGCTAGTTCTATTTTTAATTTTTTGAGTATATATACTGTTTTCTGTAGTGGCTGCACCAATTTACATCCCACTCTTGAACCAATTCTTGAGGTTGGTTATTTTGGAGTAATTCTTCTTCCAGCTTTTTTCCACTATCCAACCAGTACAAAGTCTTAACAAATCCTATCTCTGAAGCAGCTCTAGATTCTATCCACTTTTCTCCTTACCAACTGTCACTTCTTTAACTTGGGTTGTCATTCTCTCTTTCTTCTATTTCTGTAGTATTATGACTGTTTTCAGCATCTATAGCATACAAATTTATACCACAGCTCTTTTCTCAGTATAATTTTCTCAGCTTTGTTTAGTTACAATGAATAAATCAAAGTGTGCATACTTATAGTTTAACATGTGATTTTTTTTGTATTTCTACACTGTGAAATGATTACTACAATCATGTTAATTAACATATCCATCACCTCACATTGTTACCATTTTTATTGTTGTGGTGGTGATGAAAACACTTAAGATCTACTCTCTTAGCAAATTTCAAGTATACAATATAGAACTGTTAACTATAGTCACCATACTGGACATCAGATATCCAGAGTTTATTCATTCTGCCTAACTGAAAGTTGATATACTTTGACCAACATCTCCCTATTTCCCCTACCCTCCAGCCCATAGCCACCACCATTCTACTCTCTGCTTTTATGAGTTCGACTTTTAGATTCCATATAGATATGAGATCATTCAGTATTTACATTTTCATGTCAGGCTTATTTTGCTTGCCAGTGTCCTTCAGGTTCATAGGTTCATTCATGTTATTGTAAATGATAGGGTTTCCTTCTTTTCTGCACTTTTTTTTTTTAATCAGGTTGTTTGTGTTCTTTTGATATTCAGTTGTATGAGCTGTTTGTATTTTGTATATTAACCCCTTATCACTTGTATCATTTGCAAATATTTTCTCCCATTCAATAGGTTGTCTTTTCTTTTTTTTTTTTTGCGGTACGCGGGCCTCTCACTGTTGTGGCCTCTCCTGTTGCGGACCACAGGCTCCGGACGCACAGGCTCAGTGGCCATGGCTCACGGGCCCAGCCGCTCCGCGGCATGTGGGATCCTCCCAGACCGGGGCATGAACCCGTGTCCCCTGCATCAGCAGGCGGACTCTCAACCACTGTGCCACCAGGGAAACCCCTGTCTTTTCATTTTGTTGATGGTTTCTCTTGCTGTGCAAAATCTTTTAAGTTTAATTAGGATCTATTTGTTTATTTTTGCTTTTATTTCTTTTGCCTTAGGAGATAGATCCAAAAAAATATTGCTACAATTCATGTCAAAGAGTGTTCTACCTATGTTCTCTTCTAGGAGTTTTATGGTTTCAAGTCTTACATAAAGATGTAAATACATCTTTAATCCTTTTTGGGTTTTTTTCTTTATACGGTGTTAGGAAGTGCTCTTATTTCATTCTTTTACATGTAGCTGTCCAGTGTCCCCAGCACCACTTATTGAAGAGACTGTATTTTCTCCATTGTATATTCTTGTCTCCTTTGTCATAGATTAATTGACCATAAGTGCATGGGTTTATTTCTGGGTTCTGTATTCTGCTCCATTGATCTATGCGTCTGTTTTTGTGCCAGAACAATGCTGTTTTGATTACTGTAGCTTTGAAGTACAGTCTGAAGTCAGAGCGTATGATGCCTCCAGCTTTGTTCTTTTTTTTCTCAAGACTGCTTTGGCAATTCGGGATCAGGTACGGGCATTTTAACAATATTAATTCTTCCTATTGTGAACATAGGATATCTTTCCATTTATTTGCATGTTCTTTACTTTCTTTTATCAACACTTAATAGCTTTCAGCATACAGATATTTAACCTCCTTGGTTAAATTTATTCCTGAGTATTTTATTCTTTTTGATGCTGTTGTAAATGGGATTGGTTTCTTAATTTCTTTTTTGGATAGTTTGCTGTTAGTGCATAGAAGTGCAACTGATTTTTGTATGCTACTTTTGCATCCTGAAACTTTATTGAGGTCATTTACTAATTCTAACAAATGAGTGCTGAAAACGTCTACTCTGTCATCTTGCTGACATCACTCTTCCCTGCCTATCCCAATATAATTTTGACTTTTATGTCTCTATTCTATCTCGACAGTATATTTCTCCACAGAAGGGAGAATATTTCTGCTCCTTATCTTTAGGGCTGAGCACAAGTCCTCAAATGATAATCAATGTTGAATTAAGATTTCAGAAACTAAAGATTCCCTATTTCTGTCCTTATATATTATGTTGTGAAAAAGACTGCTTTTATAATCTTACATCTAATTCATTGACCCTATGAATATATGACTGGTACCACTGGGCAATTATTTTTAGGGACAAACAGTGATTTCATACTGAGGTAAATAATGCTGATCATATATAATTTGGAAGTTTACACTTTACAAATTAAATGTTTAGGAAGATTGAATTTTTTTGAATGGGCAAGGGTGATATTCCCCTTTCAATCTGTTAGACTCTCTTGGATATAGTATCATGTGAACAGTTTAATCAGTATTTTTTTTAATTTCATGAAAGAGTAGATGAGTTAACACTTTAGCCTTTTAATTCCATGAATATTCTGTGATTGTAAATAGTGTTCTAACATACTTATATTGCAGCAAATGGATATGCTAGTACCCTCAGTTAAGGGTTAAACTGAGGTTAGAGTTAGGAAAAGTAAGTAAAATTTGTGATATCAATGCAACATTAAATTCAACTGACTTCAAATGACAGTGCTTTAATAGGGCTGGGAGAAAAATATTGAACTGGAATTACCAACTAATAGTTCCAACACCTTTTTTCTAGATTTGAAGGTACAAAGACATGAAGTAATACATCATTCACCTTAATTAGTAAAGCATACAGTAACAAATTGGAACAAAGTTTCTCGATTTTTTTTAAACTCCATGGTTTATATTAAAAATGCAATGCCTCTAAGTCCAAACCAGGGAAGCATTCTCTGATAATAAATGGCCCCACTGCATTTGCCCCACCCTAGGTCTATTAATATAAAATACTAAATGGGGAAGTGAAAAAAACCTCAGAGCTATACATTTTGATTGAACATATTTTGCCTCTTGCACTATAGTTTTCAGAAATAACTGCATAACTCATACTTATTTGAGGAAAATACTGTCTTGAAGTAAATTGCAGAATGTGAATTAAGCTCTCCCAAACAATTCCAGTCTGTTGATTCTCATTCTCCTTTAAGTACAACTCTTGGTTGTCTGCAAGTTAATATTTAAATCTTACTTCTCTATGTTTAATTAACGCTCCACGCTCCATCTTTAACATTTGAAAGTGACTTTGAAATAAAGTTAAAAGCTCCAGGGGTCTTTTGTAATCAAGTGCCTTTACTTCCAGGAGCAATATTTATTTTATCTAATGAAATGCAAGTCTCTGTAGCAACAAAATATTGTAAGAATTCTATTAATTTCCCAGGAAATTTTTCCTGTTCTAAATACAGTTTTTATTAATAGCCATGGAATTTTTATCCTGTACTTTCAGTACCTATTCATATCATCATATGGTTTTTCTTCTTTAATGTGTTGCTGTGGTAAAATGTGCTAAACAATTTTTAAGACTGAACAAATCTTGCAGACCTGATATAAACACTGCATACATATTTTTGTACCTTTTTGGATGGTTTCACTAATATTTATTTGTTGTAGCTGCATATCTACTCTTAAGTCAGATTAGTTTTTGGTATAACTTTTGTCAGGTTTTGGATATATTATATTCATAAAATAAATTAGGAGGTTTTAGTTTTAGTTTTTTCCATGGCTTGGAATATTATAAACAATACTGGAATTATCTGCTCTTTAAGACACAGAAAGAAACTCATTTGTGAATCCATTTGTTCCTAGTACCCTTTTCAATGGCAAAGCTCTAAACACTTCTAATTCTGTCAGTGGTAACTGGCTTATTCACCTTCTCCTAGTTTTTTGATTTTGGTAACTTGCATTTTGCTAAGAAATCATAATTTTTTCTAAATTTTCAAACTGACTGCAATATAGTATACGATATTTGTCTCTAATCCCCCTAGTTTCTTCTACATCTACTCTTCTGCTTATTTCATTACTGATCTTCTCATTTAAGCTCACTTTCTTTTTGCCTTGGTAAGTCTACATGAAGTTAATCTCTTTTATTAATCTTTTCAAAGTATCATATTTCAGATTTATTTAGTTGTTCAAATAGCTTTTGTTTTATATTTCAGTTGGCATTAGCTTTATGTTTTTAAATTTCCTATTCCTAGTTTCCCTTGTTTTTTTAAATTGTTCTTCTAATTTCTTAAGGTAAAAATTTAATTCTTTACTTTTCATCTTTATTGTTAACAAATTAAAATATTTGGGATATACAACTTATTTTAAATTTAGCTTTTTCTGGGTATTATGGGTTATGGGATTAAGCATTCATCTTTTAAATTTTTTTCTTAATATTGTATGTTCTGTAAGCTGTTAGCATTAGAGATATATTTTGAGTATGCACTAAATATTCAAAGTAGATACTAGGCTTATTATTAGTTATTAATTTTTGAAAATATAGTTTCACTTCATTCCTACATAGCTTTTTGTTGTGTTATTTATACATTTTTACTGTTTTTCGATAAAGTATAGGCTTTAGTGAATATTATTGCTGCATTTCATCCATTTGTTCACCTCCTTTATCCCATCTACGTTTTAATCACAGATCTATACTTTGCTCTTGAAACAAGAGCGTTTGTATGTAATAGAAAGAGTTGCTAACACATGGTACTTAGTATATCCTGGGTTCTCTTCTAACTCAAACGCATTCATACCCATATCATGCACACAACAACTCTCTCAGGTGGGTGCTGTTATTACTTCAATTCCCAGATGAATAAACTGAGGCACAGAGATATGAAATAAATTGCTCAAGATCACATCATTAGTCAATGATGGAGCTAAGACCCAAACCCAGGTAGTCTGGCTCTACAGGTCCCAGGAAAGAAGCTTCTGTGAGACACAAATTTTTAAAACTTGTCAGAAAGCACATACTAATTTACAGACATTGAAGGTAAGAAATTCTTCTTTTTTGCTTTTGTTTTGAAATTTTACATTTTTTATATAGTAGTGTCTTCCTTTCCTAGTACCTCAGCTAGGATGTGTTGTGAATCTTCCTATTTCCACTTTCTTTGCACTTCATTCTCTAAATATATGCTAATTAATCTACAGCTTACATTGTCATACCCAACTGAAGAGAAATTATCACATTAAATAACAACCAGAAGGCTTAGCATTTAGGGTGAGCATTCTTCACCTAAGATAAGTAGGACAGAAATGATCCAGTCCTTAGTGAATGAGTTATCCCTGGTTTTTAACCTTCTAATCACATCACTTCACCCTTCCCAGCTTTAACCACAGGCCTGTTCTTGCAGGCTCTGCAGTGCTGCTATGTTAAGTGAGGCCCAGATCTGACCTCCTTGGCATCCAGGCTCTCATAACTTCGAGTACCTTACAGTCATTCACTTTCAAAGGTTTATGTACTTGTGAAGGTGTTGTTTATATTAAAAAGAAAAACATAATTCTAAATCATTTTGTTTTAGAAATGGCATGAATCTTAAATGTGGAAGCCAGGCTTAAATATAATTTTATTGTTTCACTGCTTCTCAATTATTTAGAAAGCTATTCTTGATCCTAGGGGTTTCTCTTCAAGCGAAGAAGTTACTTTGGTCAAGAATCCCTTTTACAAAAAGTGATGCTTTTATCCACTTAGTGGGTAAAAGAGTTAGAGTGTATGCTTAAAAGGACAAAATATATTCTACTATTGTATAGGTAAATGACTGTTGAAAGCTATATTGGAAGGAGACATTAGAGTTACCTTCTCATGTGTACTTGAAGTTCTGATGTAGGTTCCTTCCTCATTTTCCTAAGCAATTACCATCAACCTAATCTGACCTGCTCACTACATGAACAAGGCTCCCTTACCCCAAGTCTCCTATAGGATTTGGCCATAGAGACACACAGGCAGAAGGTTGGAGTACATTGGGAAAGAGGGATCAGGGTATTTAATTCTACAGCTGCCTTGTTGCCAAGTGAAATCCCATGGCTCCTGTAGGATGGCCCACTTGGGTCTTGCTGAAATCAAGTAATTATCCCCCTATTTGCCCATTCAGTCCTAGGTAACAGGTTCTCATGTTGCTAGTCTTGGGATGCTTCACTTTATTGGTTTCTCTGACCTCTTTTTACACCATTATATTTATAGTCACTACATTAAACTATTGTTAATCTCTAATTTTTGTTGATAGATACTTTCTGTCGGAAATTTTAGTGATAAAATGATTGGTACTAAGAGTGACCATAGTGGGTGGAATGAGAATCTCAAGGTGGAGTTTTGGGACTGGGTTGCACAAATATTTTAATAAGCATTAGCATGTAGATAACTTACCAGGAAAAATGAGACAGCTCTAATATATGCCATGTGGTACTGTCAATAATTACTCAAACTGTCACTGTTGATGGCATGGGATGGGGCACAGATAGAGGGCAACTAGTAGAAAGATAATGTGGATGTAGCATTTATGTGATATGGTAATGATATTATCACAGTGTCAGGTGGTTAGCTGTTTCTAATGGCCTAGAAAGAGCACAGAGAAAAAGGCAAATTGAGATTTAAAAATTTTCTAATACACAAGAGGAAACAGGTAACAAGGGGAAAATCAAAAGTCTTTATGGCAGCTTCAGAAACATCCCTTAACTCGTATCGCTGCAGGGAAGTTGTTTTAGAGCCTCAGGCTCAGAGCCTGCCTGGAATCACAGCAAGTCTTCAGTTTGGATCCATGCACAACATTGCCAGGCCTATAATATGGGTGTTAGGCGCCTTGGTGGGTCAAAAGTGGGAAACTAAAATATGAGATGGGGAATGTACGAAGGCACAAGTAAAACTGAAAACTCGGAACTCCCCCAAAGTTTAAATCTTCCTTGTTAGAGAAAACCACCTACCACCCTCCTCCATCACTTTCACCCTAACTCTTGTCTGAAAAACAAGAGCTCACCTTTTCAATGATTACATTTGGAGAGTAGTTTCACAAAAGGGTAGAAATTGTTTCAGGGCTAAATCTTCCCCCTCCACACTACATTACTTCCATGGATACCAGAATTGTCCTGATCTATAGGATCTGGTAAGAAAGGAGATAGCTTATGCAATGAAATAGTTGCAGGATCTTGCCAATTAGGAGTCTCGAGACTATATTAATGAGAGTAGATCCTAAAGGTATTAACTAAGGTGAAATCTAAGACTAAAACAGCTGAATTTATTGACATGGGTCTACTCTCCTAGGATGCAAGATTTAATATTTTATTTCTGAGCACTTGACAGTATCTGAACAGTTTGCATGGATAATTTACTGAAGACATGTCTCAGAATGATTGCTAATTTCCTTTCTCCTTTATTTAAATGTGTTTCAGATTCCTTGTATCTCAAGGGGACACTTACCACTGATAGAGACTTTGGTATGTATACCAAAGGTTAAAGTGAAATACAAGGTAAAGTATTAATTCTCTATGTGTAGTATCTTAAGGTAAGTTGCACTTTTTGAAATATAATTATTTAGATTCCTGTATGTTATTAACATTACACTGCCATTCTCTTGAGAAGAGAGCAGACTATTTCCTACTCATTTTTAAAAAATCCCTGAAATCTAACATCTTCCATAAACAAAGTTGCACTAAATAAATATCAGTCAGTTGATTATTTGGTTGTTTTGAATCTGATCTCCAAATTCTTTGATTGCATATATGCCTGAATCACCTTAATTTTTCTGTCACAATTGACATAAGTTTACTGGGAATTGGCTCTACCCTCAATGAGCTTATATACCAAAAGACAATACATTTATATAAAAATCAGTATTATGAGATAGCATTAGTAAAAGCCAAATAAGCAAGGCAGACAATAAGTGAATAAGGGTTTGACAAGGGGAACGTCACTAAACCGTGTGGTCATAACCTTTATCACAATGTGGGAGTTGGATGGAAGGGAAGGTAGGTGTAGACAAGGAGAAAGGTGATTTTGGCAGTAAAATCTTGAGGGCCTAGGAAAATATATAACATTGTTTCAATGTTTGCTAAAAGACCAGTTCAGAAGAGTGGCGATTTCTTATAGGAGACTAGTAGAAATAGTTCAGCAAATAATTTACTTGATCATGGGAGAGGCTTGAACATCTTATTTTGACAGAACTGTATTTTATTGGTAATAATAAAGCATGAAGTTCTAGACCCGAACATTAGCCTGGACAGAGAGGTATAAAGGAAGACTTCTGTGGTGATAGTGTTGAGGATGAATTGGAAAATGATGCACTTGAAGATAGAGAGATAAGGAAACTGCAGAACTGTGGGCAAGAGATAAGGAAGGCCTGGAGTAGGCTGGCGAGAGTAGAATTGGGCTCTGGGTTTCTCTGGGCTCCCTGAGAAGTGAGCTTGTGTGATGGTGACAGATCCTAATTGTTGTCTGTCCTTAGAAAAGCATCCTTTGGCATAGCTCTGTACTTCCAAAGTTTTAGAGAGTGAGATGAATTAAATTTAGGTTGACAAATTTAACATTTCTGAACTGTTAGCATCGTCAGAGCCCCAACTGATTTTCAAGCATTCTCTAATTTTGTGGATGAAGACATATATGGCACAAACTGTAGGAAGAGGTTTACTACCACCATCCATGTGGCTGGAGGCCCATGAAGAGGAGTTGGTCAGAAAGGAGTTATTAATTAAATGAAGGATTGAGAGCTTGGAAAGATACATGGAGGAGTTTAATAAATGAGGATCTTGCATGGTAAGTAGGAGAGTGTGGGAAGTTGCAAAGAAGTTGAAAATGAGAGACCGCAATAGAATGTGAGCAGGTAGTAGGAAGGAGGGGTGGGGATTGACAGGTTTCTCTCAGCATTATGCTCTAAGCTAATTATGTCTCAACTTTTGCCATTAAATTTCCTGCAATTAATTTTAATTGGTAGGCAAACACCTCAGTCCATTTTTTAAGGTGTTGGTTTTTAGCTATGCTAAATGTCTAATATAGCAAACACTTATCATCTTAAAATAGTCAACTTACTGTGTGCAGCACAAGCTTAAGAAGTTTTTTTTTTTTTTTTTTCGGTACGCAGGCCTCTCACTGTTGTGGCCTCTCCCATTGCCGAGCATAGGCTCCGGACGCACAGGCTCAGCGGCCATGGCTCATGGGCCCAGCCATTCCGCGGCATGTGGGATCTTCCCGGACCGGGGCACGAACCCGTATCCCCTGCATTGGCAGGCGGACTCTCAACCACAGCACCACCAGGGAAGCCCAAGAATTTTTTTTTTTAATTTTAGTTAAAAAAAACAAAACAAAACAAAACCATCAGAGGTTACACAGATTAAAAACAGCAGCAGTCTTACTTTTTAAATATGTAAATGCTTTAGATTTTTGCTTTTTTCCACTCTTATCTATGACCCACCACCAAATGTAATATAGTGGGCCAAAATGTCATTTATTTAATAATTTTCCATTACCTGGAAGAAAAAAAAATATTGAATTTCATAATTTGATGACTGAAACTTATACTGCACAACACTTAGAAGCAAATGAATTTCATCATAATATGTCAGGTTTCAAGGTTAAATTAAAGATATGTGGCATTCAGTTTATTCCTTGTGTGGAAATATACCACACATATCAAAAAAAACAAAATGAAAAGAGTAAACCTAATATAAGAAATTTTTAATATATAGTCTAGCAAGAAACACCTTATTTTGTATTTTTCTTTGTACTTTTTGTCATAACATAAGTGATAGCTTATAATAACTCATTATTATATATAGTATATATATATATATATATATAGTATATATATATATATATATACAGTATATATGTATATATATATATATACAGTATATATATATACTCATTATTATATATAATGAGTATATATATAAATACTCATTATTATAGTATATATATATAGTATATATACTATAAAAACTCATAGCTTTCAAATAATCTTTTCTCTAATTTCTTTATAATTTTACAATATAAAAGTAAATGCTGTTTTAAAGCTGTTAGTCAACACAGAATGTTGGAAACAGCACAGGCTTTAGTGTACTGATCCCATCTCTAACTATATATATTATATCATATTATTATATATTATTATTATAACTATAACATATGTTATATATTACATAATGTAGTAATATATAATATATAAATATATTAACATTATAATATATTGTACAATATATTACATAATGTATAATTATATAATATTTTTTATATATATATATATGCACACACATATATAAAATCTTGAGAAATTTAGTTCCAGTGCTCTGAACTTTAGCTGTCTCACTTGCAGATGAGGTCCTAGTACCAATGAGACAGGATTGTTGTAGAGATACAACAGTGTACTGAAGCATCCAATGCTTTAGCAAATACTAGGAGCATGATTAGCGTATTTTGAAGATTCTTTTATTTATTTCTTGTTCCTTTAAATCTCACAGACAGTGTTGCAAATAATCTCTCCCCACAGTCAACACAGTAGCAAATTAAAGTGCCCTCACCACTCTATTGATAAAGTCATAGCTTTAAGACAGTGCTACAATGAAAACATCACAAATTGGTGGGTATTAATTTATTCATCTCAAATCCATAGACCCTTAAGTGATAATCACTGAGAGCACTGGAGGTCATATTCTACCTACTTTCATTTTTAGGTCTGTAAAATGTGGTCCAAGAAGAAAGTGACTTCTCCAGTTTCACACAGTTACATAAACATGAGTTTGCTGTTTGTTTTTAACATCCATATAGATTTTCAGGGCTGTCTGTACAATAATGCAATGCAAAGACTTAAAGTACAGTATTTTTAGAAAATTAGGCTTGAACATTTAGTCTTAACTTCTCAGAGAGGAGACTCCATCATCAGTTCATACACGCAAGGTAATTCTATTAATAGAATCTGACTTGGTTAGAATTACAGAAATTTTATAATTTCAGTTCAGGATATTAATTGTATAGTGAATATGCAGATGTAGTATATATGGGGGTAACAAAAACAAAATTTTATATGTCTTGCCATCTATAAACTTTATCCTAATATCTGTGACAAGACAGCTACAAAAATATACATAACACTCTACAGTTTAGCAAAAATGAATTTTATAGATGGAGAAAAAAAGCAAGTGATATCTCATTTTGGATCAATGTATTAGTCGAGTCAGTCTGCCAAAACAAAATACCGTATACTGGCTGGCTTAAACAACAGAAATGCATTTTCTCACAGTTTTGGAGACGGAAAATCCAAGATCAAGTTTACAGCGGAACTGGCTTTCTGATGAGAATTCTCTTTCTGGTTTGCAGATTGCCTCCTTGAACTCATATGACCTTTCCTCTGAGTCCTCTTGTGTGCTTGCAGAAATCAATCTCTCTCTCTCTCTTTTCTTCCTCTTCTCATAAGGCTATCTTATAAAGCCAGCATGGATACTTGGATTGGGGCCTTGCCATTATGATCTCATTTAACCTTAATTACCTCCTAAAGACCTGATCTCCAAATACACTGGAGATTAGGACTTCAACATATATGGATGCTGCAGGGCGCACAGTCTGTAACGATCAGGAAAGGTCAGATGAAGGAAGTACCACTTGGGACGGGGTGGAAGCATATGAGAATGCAGAACATGGGTGTGGAAGTCAGCCAAAGAATAAATGGGAAGTCATATTTATGTTATATGTTGGAGGGCCTCAAAGGCTAGTCTGAAGAATTTCACACAAACTACACAATGAAGTCATCAATATGTTTGAAAAAGGAAGTTACTGTTTTATCTTCACATTGGAAAGATTCCTAAGATGAAGTGTTTACAACAGATTCCAATGAAGAGAGTCTGGAGTCTTTTCCAACAGATTTGGAAAAGTTTTGCAATAGACTTTATTGGGATTAAATAACATCATGGCTGGGATAATGGTTTTATTTCCTTTTCACTACCAAAATTCCTGACCACGTGACCCATGCCTTTCTTTACTGTTTAAGCAATTTAACTTCTACCTACACCTCTCCATAGAAATCTCTTTCTTAAATTTCATGGTTGGGTTCCTAGTTCCCCAATCCAAAGTTCAATTCTTACTTTTCCTTATCCTTGGCTTCTCTTCAGTCTGAGTGAGTTACTTTGTCCTAGACTCACTTTAGGAACTTCTCTCTCCTTCCTTGCTCTCTATGCCTTTGTCACTGTCACTTGTTCTTCCAAATCCACAAAAATGCATGTTTGTCTAGGGTTTTCATTTGGATTTTTCTACTTTGTTACCTTCCATCCATTGGTAAAATCACCTGTACTCTAGAGTTACCACAAAATTAACTTCATCAATACTTACCTACCACATGAATCCCACCTGTATCTCCAGCCCTGAGTTCTCCAGAATTCCAGATCCCTATGGCACCTTTCCAATCAGTCCACCATCACCTATAGATCTTTTTCCCCTCTAAAAGCCATCTCCAGGTACCCTACTATTATTTTTTAATATATTGACCTTTTTGTTGGTACCTAGGCTCAAAACTTCAATGTAACTCTACTCTAGAATCCCTCACCATTTCCTATAAATTTACTGACAAAATAGCTCTTTTTGCATTGTTTTGTCGGGCAATGTTTTTGTTGTTATTGTTTTTATGGCTACCACATTCATGTGAAAACCTTTCTTATGATTCATTTTTGCTTCGTACTTCTCCAGTAAAATGAAGCATTCAGCCCCTGGCTTCCTCTCAAGGCTGATGTGTTTGCCTTCCATTTTCCTGAATGAGAAACCACTCTGCCTGCATTCCTACAGGATCACTTTACCATATCTCAATATATTTCTTTTCTTTTTTTAATGTTGCTTCAAACTATCTCATCAAAGTTAATTTGTCTGCCTGTAAAAGATACCAAGGGACTGAAAACAGCAACGACAAAAACAGTGATTAAAAATGGTGAACAGGTATGGATTGCTTTCTATGTAACAGGTTGTTCTTTTAAATACTTCTTACGTATTAACTCATTTAAACCTCCTCACAACTTAAATGAAATAGCTATTACTATCCCTATCCCTGGAACTTGATGGCATGCATTTTTTAAAGGGAACTCATATGATTTGTGAAATCTTTATCTCACTACATTCAGCACACCCTCTACCTTATAGAGTTCAAAATGTCAGTCTATTCCTCCTGACAATTGCAGGAAGCTCAGCTGGCCAATGTGGAGGAGGAAATTTATTGAGTAGGGTTGTGTTACTTTTGGATGACTCTCTTGGCTTTGGGAAATAAGGCACATGGATGGACTGGTTAAAAGATAAACTGAGGCATATTAAAAATTTTAAGAGTTTACTTGAGCAAAAAGCCCTTCGAATTGGGCACTCTACCCAATGGACCTTTGAGAGAGGCTTTTACAGAGAAAGTACAGAAGCAAAGTAGGATGCTATTGACTGACTGTAGCTTAAAGCCTAGCTGGCTGTGATTGGTTGTCCTTAGCGTTTTGTGACCTTGAGGCATTTACAGGCTTAGATTTTGGTTTGCTTATATAGGCCACCAGTGCATGAGAGCCACGTCAGTCTAATGGCCTCCTTGACCGATTAATTTCACAATTCCCCCCCTTTTGGTCATACTCTCGTACATGAGAGACTGACCATGTATTGATTTTAGTGCCACCCTTAGTCACCATCAGAGTTACGTTGTTCTTGTCTCATGGCGGAATTCATAGGTTATGATGTCAGATACCTGGAAGAATTGTTTTTGCTGTGCAGCTCATTGTTATCTTGTTTCAGTTTCCTTAAGTGTGGTGAGACCATGAGATGTCCTGCTGATAACTGTGAACATGTAAGGCCTTTGAGAGAACACAGCTCACCAGGGAGACTACTATTAGGTAGTAGTCTGTAACTACTATAGTTACCAATCTACTCCTAATAGATAATCATTAGGAGGGCAATACCAAGAGACTGAAGTACACTCCTTAGCCAGGGCCCCCATGAACCAAACCAGCTGGTATCAAATTAATCAAAAAATGTACCTAAAGAGGCATCAACCTGTTTTAGCCAAGTGGCTTCTCTGTTAATTTCTTCTATTTGCTACAATACCAGAGGTGTTGATCCAGGTACTGAAGAAGATATTTACGATGGTAAACATCCTCCTTGTTCAGCCAATGAGTCATCTAAATCAATTCCATTATCTAAAACCATCGTAGCAAGAAGGTCTAGGGACTTTGCTGTGCAGCTATGACCTTAAGAGTGGATTCAGCAGTAGTTGCCAGAGTTAGGAGCATTGCTTCCCGTCCATTAACAGAGAGAAGAGGCAAGCAGCAGAAAGGCAAAGAGATAAAGGTTTCATACTGAAGGTGAAAATGTTGATCCATGGTCTTGGGAGAGCTGTCCACCTCAAGATGCCACCTGCTTGTGGGAAGGAACCTCCCTAGTCAGTTTTAACTTCAGATCTCCAGCTGGTGTGCAGTTCCAAGAGTCTGGAGGAGCCCTTTGTAATTGGGGGAAGTGGACCCAAGGTTCACGTCCCTGAAGTTTGGCTGCCCTCTGGGTGCTGAGGAGAAGCTGGCATGGCCCCTTCCAAGGAGGCTCAAGGGCAGTCTTTTTGCTTAGTGATTCCAAATCAGAAGGGTAGGAGAAGTTAGAAACATTTGTTTGAAGAGTTTTAGCCAGATATTTGAGGAGAGTAGAAGAATTCAGGATACAGTTCAGTTTATGGAAACATAACAAAACCTCAAAGACAATGAACAGGACAAGAATCTGATATCCACAGGTTGTTTTATAATTTTCTACTGAAACACAGTTTTTTTCCTCCATCTAATCACCCTCAATTCTATCAAAGATAATCACAGTAAAACTAATTTGTTTGCACAATAAATTGAATCTCATTAAACTTGGCCTGATTATTTATTTAAGTGCAGCAAGAATAGTGATTGACCATATAAGGCATTTTAAAAACCTACTTTGCTGAAACTTTTCACAGTGAATCTTAGATTGAGCTTTTAAGACATAAATAATATCACACACCCATAACATACATGCATAGATATATAGAAACAGACAGACAGATGCAAACAGAGATCTTACAGCTTTTGTTTTAAAATTTTAGCCATGAGATGGACATGATAATGCAAAACTCACTAGTTTATAAAAGAACAGTGGAACCCAGACTGTGTCTCTGGCAGATGGCCAGAACTTAGATTTACCTTCTTCGATGTCTTAAACTTTTTACTAATACTTGTGGAGATTTTTAAGATTTTTCCTTCACCTACTTTCCAGATACCCGTTTCCTTTTTTTTTTTTTTTTCTTTTGATAAGACTCGGCTCTCAGTTCCTAAAGAAGACTGAGTAAAACATTTACATCTCAAAAGCACTGGGAAAGAATTTGAGTTCCTCCAAAGACCTTTGTTCCCTAAATCCAGAATTCTGTAGTATCTACAAACTTTATGAGATGGTGGGAAATGGGGGTTGCGAACTGGTATAAAGGATACATGGGCTTTGAATTGTTTCTAGAGCTGCATTTCTGTTCTTGTAAAAACTTGACTGGTAAGACAAGCGCAGTTATTGTTTATAATTTCTCAAGGAATTGGGTTGCAACCTGAATGCTATCTAGGCTGACTCAGCCATCCAAGTACTTTATCTTCAGTTTGCTTCTTTATAGGAGGGAGAAAATCTTCAGCTAAGATGGAAATCTAAGATGGAAAAATTCCTGTGTTCTAGATTTAGACATGTTTGTCTTTGGAATGTTCTTCTTTCTCTCTGGGTACCTAGTTTCATTCTAGCTCAGGGGAGAATGCCTAAAAAAAAAGTTCCTATCAGGCTCTGAATATCAACTTGCAATTTGGTCAACTTCTCACCTTACAGCTAAAAAAAACACACAAACTTTTGAACATATTGTCAGGTATCAGCCAGGACAAACAATAAATATTCCTAGCATTATTAAACAATACCATGGATACAAGAAGGGTCCTCAAAGAGGGTGCAAAAGATTACACCCTCCCAAGATCCAGAGCCACTTTCAAAAATAACCAAAAGAAAGAAAAACTCAAGACAATTCCCGAGAGCTGGCAAAAGTTGGTAGGATTCTAGCTGCAAATGGGGTGCAACCCACACTTCTGTGCAGTCATATCTTGTGGGCCTCCAATCTGACAGTTGCCAAGCAAAGTTCTCAGGACACAAAACAAGACCAACAAGAAGGAAAGAGCTATCTCCGGGAGAAGAACAGACAACCAGTGAGTACCTGAAAGCAAATTCACGAATCACAATTCAAAGATCTAATTCTTAGAAATGCTTTTTGCCTGCCAACCTGAATTTGGAAAGGAAGGGACACTGAAACTTTACCTTCTCGCAAGGAGGCACACAGACGAACAGCTGGGAGAGCGGACTTCGTCGGCTTCGCCAGTTTTCCCGGGATGCTGTCTGCAGGCTCCAGAGTGAGCGGGGCATCCCAGAGGGTCTCACTTGTTCACCGAAAACTGTAGGCGAGGAAAATAATTTTCCCTCCTCCCTTCATAGAGACTGCCCAGCTGAGGCCCTTTTCCTCGGGGGGCCTCTCCTAAATGGACGAGCTCTTCTTGGTTAAAAGTTCTTCGCTGTGGGTCTTCCTTGATGGCGCAGTGGTTGAGAGTCCGCCTGCCGACGCAGGGAACAAGGGTTTGTGTCTCGGTCGGGGAATATCCCACATGTCACTAGCGCCTGGGCCTGTGAGCCATGGCCGCTGAGCCTGCGCATCCGGAGCCCGTGCTCCGCAACGGGAGAGGCCGCAGCAGTGTGAGGCCCGCTTACCGCATAAAAAAAAAAAAAAAAAAGTTCGCTGTGGCCACCGTAACTCATGATTATTCTTGGTCAGGGTACCTGCTGGGCAGCCTTAAAATAAAGTTTTATTCAGCCGAGGCCTCACACGGGCCCAGCCCAGTTTTAGTCAGACCCAGTCCGAGGCTGGAGCCGGCCGGTGTCCGACTTAGGTCGGAACCAGTCTGACCCGGACTCCGTCAGAACTGGAACCCGGACTGCTTTCTTAGTTGCACCGGATGCGACCCTGGACCCCCTCCGGTTTCTTAGTCGGAAGTAGGCCAACTCCAGTTGGTTTCGGGACCCAGTTTAGGAAAAAAAAAGATGCTCAGTCTGAAAGCTCGTGACGCAAAGCTGCTGAACGAGGACCGGGACCCGAGGGGACGTCCCCACACCTCCAGAGGCAGCGAGCAGGCAGCGGCTCCAGGGAGCTCAGCAGGTACCTCCGCCTGGTTGCTCGGGGCTCTTGGGGGCTGCTGGGGTCCCTCTGGTTGGTTTTTCTGATCATAGACCTTTTAAAAGACAAACTGAGGCATATTCATGTTTCTAAGAGTTTATTTGAACAAAAATCCATTCCAATCAGGCAGCAGCAAACTGGCAGTGGTTAGGCGCGCTCCGCCGACAAGCGCTGAGGAGAGGCTTCGATAGAGGAAGAGTGGAAGCCAAGTAAGGGAATTATTGGTTGGCTGTGGCTTAGAGCCTCGTTGGCTGTTTGTGATTGGTTGTCCTTAGCGTTTTGTAACCTTGAGGCATTTACAGGCTTAGATTTTGGTTTGGTTATATAGGCCTTTACCGCAGTAGAGCCACCTGAGTCTAATGGTCTCCTTGCTTAACTAAGTTAATAGATCCAAGCCTTGTGGTTCCAAAAGCTGATAATTTTGGTGTCCTCTTTAAGGAAAATGATACATAGTTTTGAATACATAAAGAGCATGTGTAACGGGTTCTGAAGCTTAAGCTTCCTGATCTTCGTGGAGCTTTATCAAGGGATTCCTGAAGCATACTATGGTTTACAAATGTGAAACAATCTTGGATGATGGTTCAGCTTGTTGAAGTTAGTATTTCAAAGCTGAGCGCTGCAGACCACCATTTCAGTTAGGGTTTCCTTTACGTGCAAAGCCTGACCGTTTTGGGCACTGGGAACTTCAAGTAAGGAGACCGATGGAGTGAGGATGATAGACTACAGAGTGCTGGCTTGGGCAGTTCACTGGGGGGGTCACCTCCCCAACCCCTCACCCCGTTTTTCATTGTCTCTTGAAGTCTTTCCCAAATGTTATAATCCTAAAACTTGAAGGAACCCAGTTGTAATGATTCCACAGTGTATAGATTCCAGAAGAATCTCTTCTTATAACCAACTTACATAGGCAGACACTTTTTATTCAAAGGTTTTTAGTCTTCTGTTTTGCATAAAAAAGAAAAAAATAGTATGATTCAGTTGATCTAGGCTTAAGAAGTGCTGATGTATTATGTCTTACTGGGACTTGTTATTGATGTTTGGAGTTCCTGCTGGTCTGCTTCTTGCTTTGATGGTCTGGTATCGTTTCATTTTGATGTTTTCATCCTCCTGTTTGGGGCAGGTTTGGCAGTCAAAATGTAATTAAGTAGATGCTTTTCATATGCAAATATCCATGTGATTACTACTTCAAGCTATTATATTTATTCTGGAAAGAAGTGAAAAATTCACAAGTTTGGAGATAATAGCAAGTTTTCAAAATCTCTTTCTCTCTGAGTAAATGAATTTTTTAATATAAAGATACCAATTGATAAGGCCCTTTCTGTCTCAGATCATTCCAGCTCACACTCCCCTGTTGAAGTTCTGTGTTAAATGTAATAAAAATGCAAGGGACATTCACTATGCAATTATGTTTCTGAGTAAATATGTATTATACTGTTGTTCGCCACAAAAGAAAATATTATTTTGTGGTATTTTGTGTACCAAATTAATAAACAAGGCTTAGATTAGATAAAAGGTTAAAGAAGAAAGAGTTAAAATAAAACATATTATTCTAGGGCTCAATTTATCTTGAAATATGATTCCATTTTTTTCTTATTTTTGTTTTTGTTCTCCACTAGCAAAATGGTATCTTCATGCGTTTTCTGTCTTTTCAAATTACAGTGAAATACGATCTCTTTTTCCTGTTTCAATATTCTTGTTTCTCCTGTCCCATCATAAACAATTATTATAGTGTTTGATCTGTATCCTTATTTTGCACGTGTCCTTGAGAAACGTGGTAGCATTCTGTGTGTCTGTTTTTAAAATTTGTTTTGTTTATTTGTAAAATTTACAAAGCTACAGGAATGTTGAAAGAGGAGTAAAATGAAGAACTTAGATTTACAGTTCTTAGCATGTTGCCTCATCAGTCTGTCATTCTCTAAGTCTCTCTCTTATTACCTTGGGAGCTGCAAAACAATTATTTTCTAACTGTTATCCTAGCATTCATCTGTAAAGAAGAGTTTTTCTTCTCTCTACCCTCTCCTCTTTTTTTTTTTGCAGTATAGTTCATTTAAAATATTGTGTTAGTTTCAGGTGTACAGCAAAGTGATTCAGATATATATATACACACACACACACACACACACACACACACACTTTATGAGATACCCCCTCCTCTTTTAATCCATTCATTTTGAAAAATTCAGTGTGTCAAACTCCCTTATCATTTTTCTTCTTAGTGCTCAAATTGACCTAAATTTGGAATGTGGAATCCCTTCAGGTGGCTTCTAGATGCTTTTGATATGACCCTGTTATCTCTTTAAGTGCTTTCTCGTTCAACAAGTTATTGTACTTTCACTTATTCATCTTGTACTTTCTCTGTCCCACATATGAAATTACTCCAAGGAGCCTTAGTTTACTTTGGTGAGAAATGGACATAGGCACCAAGATCGGGATTGTTCATGGCTAGTGAGATCTTATTACTCCTGGGCTATTTCTGTGGACAGCAGTAAAATATACACATATTTTAGAAAATATGAGTCCATATTAATACTTATAATTAAAATTCAATACTAAATTCTTTCTCACCATTTTCCCTTCTACATTTATGTCTCCCTTCTTCCCCAGTGAACACCTCACACCCAACAACAATATATTATTCATTTGCTCAATAACATAATATACAAATATAATTTCAGAATTACAACCACAATATCACGAATAGTGCCTAAGTTCAATATTTCTTTGCAATTTGTGTTGTCCCATCCAAGTAAAGACATATATATGTATATATGTGTCTGACATATATATATATATATCCATTTGTTCAGTTCCTTGAATCTTTCAGGTGTTTATTTAAGTTTTCCTTATGTAAATGTTGATGGGCATGTATTTGTAATTAAAATATATTACTGTGGTATAGGCCTCATTTTGTTTCTTATTTTTTCCAGTCAGGATTATATTAAAATCATTTTAACATCTAGTCATGTTGCTGGGTTCATCTAGTCCATTGCTCCTCTTTCATGGTATGTCATACCCTTCTTCCATTTCTTTTTTTTTTTTTTTTCTCATTTCTTTTACTTAGTCTTTCCCCTCAGAGATGGGTATGTAAATCTCCTCAATCCTCCTGATACTACATACAGAGCTGCTATTAACAGGCCCAAAGTACCTCCTTATGAACCTTTTGAGAGTTTCTCTAGAGTATATACTTAGCAACAGGTTTGGTAAGTTATTAAATGCAAATATATTTACTCTGAACATCATATTATTGTCTAGAATTGATGTTATTAGCTTGACTTATTAGGTTGCCACTCTAAAGTATTTTCATTTCATTAAAATTTGTAATGACATATTGTTTCTAAAATTGTTAAAATATTGGTATTGCAGGAATAACACAACAAACACTATATATATATTAGATTTTTAAAATATATTTTAAAATTCTTATTCTATGTCAAAATACTTGACAAAGAAGGAGTCTTTTTTTGATGCATATTTGATGCATCAAAAAAAGTATTTATTTGATGCATCAAAAAAAAAAGTATTTTGTGAATCCTGTTTACTCAATGTCCTTTTCATTCTCTTTGTTTTTTAAAGTGGTTTTGTTTGTTTTGTTGGTTAAGTAATAGAGGGCAAGTGACAGAAAATTGCTGGTCAGACTGTATCAGCAGCATTTTTTTCTTTTTTTTTTGCGGTACGCGGGCCTCTCACTGTTGTGGCCTCTCCCGTTGCGGAGCACAGGCTCCGGACGCGCAGGCTCAGCGGCCATGGCTCACGGGCCCAGCCGCTCCACGGCATGTGGGATCTTCCCGGACCGGGGCACGAACCTGTGTCCCCTGCATCGGCAGGCGGACTCTCAACCACTGCGCCACCAGGGAAGCCCCTCAGCAGCATTTTTAAAGAGACTTAATTCCTAATCCAATGTTGAGAATAAAGTAAGATACCTCATATATGCCTAGATATAAAGTATGGTTTCTTTTCCACCACATTTCCCTTGGGAAAGAGAAAGGCGTCTCATATGAGAGAGTCCCTATAAAGTCATTCATATAAAAGGATGAACTGTCATAACTTTATTGTTAAAGTACAATTTGGAGAAGACAGATTTACCTGATACAATCCCAGTGGTAATTTTTGGTTGCTTATAAAGGTCACCTGAAATAATTGTGAAAAATATGACAAAGAAATTGAACATAGATTTAGTGATTATCACTGGGAACTTGTTCGAAGGATAATGGAGCTTCGATGTGATTGTGAACATGTCTTTAGAGAATGGTTAAGTGGAGATTATCGGTTGGATAGGGGAGATTTTGGCTTTGGGTAAAACTTCAAGTGACAGCATCCATGCCTCTATTCAAAAGGTTATCTTGACAACTTATATGGAAATCATGGTGGTGTGCTCTGGAAAACTGGGTTAGAGAACTCAAATACTTACCTTTAAGGATGAAAAATAGTTGATGTGAAAGATGCACGGAGAGACCTGTGCCGCTGCCTAGGGAGCACCGAGCTCCATGGGGGCTCCAGGGACCGTGGGGAGCTGTGCGACCCCGGGCTGCACGGATGGCCTTTTGCTCCCGTGGCCTGGGCTCGCCCTCCTCCCCCTCCCCTTGACTGCCGCTTTCAGGTGCTAGGTGCAGGCCCACACCACTGACTGGAGGGCACCCCTGAAGAGCACCTGGAAGGGCGTTCCCCAGATAGATAGACATGTACCTGAATGCCGTCTTGGACCTCCTGGGAGGCAAGGACAGGCTCTGCCAGTGTAAGTGCAGCGATCGAAGCCTTTCCCATGTTAGGGTTATGAACCCTCCCTGCTGAATGGATGTTCCTGTCCACTGTTTGGCGTTCACAAAGTGTTGCAACCAGCACTGCAGGTGCTATGAGACCTGTGGCAAAAGCAAACACGACTGTGATGAAGAGTTCCAGGATTGCCTCTCCAAGATCCGCTGAGATGTGCAGAGATCACTAGGACCAGCTCAGATGTTCGGGCACCTGAGACCACAGTGGAGCTTGTTTCTGTAAACGTACCTGGACAGCCATCAGCTGCATATAGGTGTCATTAGGAAGAAAAATAGCTGATCTTTAAAGAAGATGCTGACAGGTGGTGACAGCAGAACATAACCTTTGACCAAGAACTAATGTTTTTACAGCATAAAGCTGCCTTATTTTTGTGAAAGGATTGTTTTAAGACCTTATTTCAACTTTAAAACTTCAGACTAAAGGAAAAAATGGGGGAGGTTATCTTCCTGGACATTGCTACCTCAGTGTGCCAAAGTGTCTTGAACCAATCTTAGAAAGAGATTCCTGTTGAGGGGAGAATTCTTTAAAAGGAAGAGTTTGTAACTCTGTTTTCACAATTGTATTTACTGAAAAAATAAGGTCAAATGTAAAATTCATTATAACGTATGGTCCACACTATCTTATCTGGAAAAATGGGGAAATCTTCATTTAGAAGTATATTTGTTTACTGTAAAATTTTTTTTTTTTTGTAAAAATTTTTAACCTTCTTTTATTGAAGTATAGTTAATTTACAAGGTAAAATTTTAAATATGCATTTATGTCTTGGAAGATCTGACTTTATTTTTTCTCTATTTTGATTGACACATGATACACTGTTTTTCCATAACCCATTAAGCCTATGAATAAGTCACACTTCTGTTAATGTCAGGAGTAGTTACAAGGACAAGGTTTCCATGTATGTTTGTTTTGTAAAATTGGAACTATCGGCTGGGACCCCTTAGGGAGCAAAACTAGGATATCTAGGTATTAACGTAATGTGCCTAGAAGGTGAGGTGAACAAAATTCAGAAGCATAGCCACTCCCATTTTATGAGCCACTCTTATGACAAATTTCATATTTTGCTATAACCTTTGCCTAAATTGGAGAAAAGATGGATTTAACGAGACAAAAGGAAACTTGCTTCACATCAGAGCCTGGTATGTGGTTATGCTTTGGTGTTTATTTCCTGGTACTTGCTCTTCATGGTATAATAGATCCTGGGATATTTTTAAAAGATTGTAAACCTAGTGGCCTTAATAAAAATTGTTCTTGATTAAAAAAAAAAGAAAGATGCATTTGAAGAGTTTGCATAAACTATTGCACAGATAAAAAGTAATATTTCATATTAATATATTATTTTACATTGTGGGTATATATTACTAAAATAATGTAGTAAATACTATAAGATGGCATTATACTTCATCCACATCCCTAAAATTCAATCTATTTAAGATGATCCAAAAATTGCATTGGGAAAAGAATGGATCATATAATATTCAGGTTACCATTAGCCATGTAATGGAGATGAAAATAATATGCTAATTAAAACTTAAGACTTAAAAAATTTATATTTATGAATTATAAGTTTATTGAAAAGTCACAATTCATTGGAGGTATAATCATATAATTTTTTTTCAAATAATTTTTTTTTAATCTGTGTTCCAGGGATTCATCTTTTTTCATCACTTAATATCATCTTAGGGAAGATTCTAGAATATTCTAGTAATTTTTAGTTATTAAAATTTAGTCCAGTCTAGTGTAAAATTTCTGTCTCATATTTTTTCAAAGTTCCTTCTCTCTATTCTCTTAAAGTAAGCTCGAATTTGAATCTTTTTGTTTAATGTTGGTGTGTGTGTGTGAATGTGTGTGTGTGTGTGTGTGAGTGTGTGACAGAGAGAGAGAGAGAGGGAGAGAGAGAAAGAGAGAGAGAGAGAGAGAAAGAGGAGAGAAACCATATGTTTTTCTAAGTGAAGGAAGTTTAAAAGATCCCTCCATTATCATATCCCACATGGAATGTTGTTTGTGGCCTGGAGAATTAAAGATAGAATATTCATATTCAAGGATACTGCAGGGTCAGGTAAACAGAAATATACCTGATTAGGGTGAATAATTAAAACAACAGTCAACATTTTACAGCTCCTATTAGGAAGAAGAAACACCTCAATGTAGGTTTTGCTTATGTTAAATTTTGAAAATGTGAAAAAGCAGAATTTTAAAACTTAAAAATAACTGCGGACGTATTTTTGTAGCTATGTAACGGGCACTCTTCTAATGCATTTTACTTACTTTAATCCTCATTAAAATATCATGTTTACTGCCCTAAACATCCTCTGTGCTCTGCCTGTTCATCCCTGTCCTTACCCCTCCTCTCTACTTACCCCCCAACCCCTGGCAACCACTGATCCTTTTGCTGTCTTTGGAGAGAGATTTAAAAATAGTCATATCTGTGTTCTATCTTTAGAAATTCTGATTTAATTTTCTGGATTTGGTCTGAATATCAGTATTTTTTGAAAGTATCTGGATGATGGAGGTATGCAGCCAGGATTGAGAAGTCTGGAATAAATCACGCTTAAATTAGTAAGGGAAGGATTCAGAAGAGAAAGAGAGATTGATGTGAAGATCATAGTTCGTAGCGTTTTAGAAAGGGAAAGAGAATGGGATTCAGGGTACATGTGGAAAGATTAATTTTTGAAACACAGAGGAACACCTGCATGGTAAGGGCCCAGGCATTTGTTTTAACAAGTACTCTTCCACACATGCATTGCCCTGGGATCTTGTTAATATGCAGAATCTGATTCTTTAGATCTGGGTGGGCCTGACCTTCTGCTTGTCTAACAAACTCCAGGTGATGCCAGTTCTGCTGGTCTGTTAGCTACATTTTTACTGGCAGGGATTTGGGGTTTGTGTTTTTTGTTCAGGTAAGTGTGATCAAAGGGCAAAGCGGAAAGGAAGTTTAGAGTGTATTTAAAATAATTCTTATATGATGCTTAACTGATGCTCCATGGAACCTAAACTCAATAAAATGGGAAGTGAAGAGAAAAGGGGACTAATGACTAGGACGCAAGCAGAGGGGTCAATGAAGTGAAGGTTTTATTGCCTTTGAAACATGATTGCAGTGACTATACTGAGGTGATGAAGTTGGAAAGATAGGAGGGTACGAGTGGTTTGAGAGTGTGGGATGTTTGCATGAATGGTATGGGGTAGGAATACATTTGAGGTGATACAAAAAATATCAAGGGGTTAAGAGGGCTGAGATGGAGTAAAGGAGATGGTTGGAAATGAAAAGATGAAGGAATTAGGAGGCCAAGATGTTCAAATATGGGTGGATAGGAAACCCTGAGCCAGACAACAAAGTCTTCAATGAATGAAAGGAGCACACTGACCGATTATCACAGCAGAAGGTAGCATGGTTAGGTGGCATAAGCCTCAGAGGTCGATTTCTTTTTAGGAACAGTAGTTTCCCTTCCAACATGGCATAAGGAAACATGGAGGATATAACACCACTATTTTGATCCAGAAGTACTTGGGATGTAAGAGAATAGACTGTCTCTGCTTACAGGCCTATAGAGACGTCAGTGGCCAGTAAGATTTCAGTTATAGGAAAGAAGAGCTTGCCAATCACCGAAAACAAATTCTAGAGTCCACAGCTTCGGGTGAAAGGTCATAGGAAGATTAAGGTCAAGAAAGAAATTATAGATAAATGTTAAAGACACAATTCAGTAAAGAAAGAAGTCAGAGGGCTGTTTGGGCAGTGACTGAAAAAATGTTATTTGGGTTGGAGGTAGTTAACGTCTCATATTCTCTTGGAGAAAGACATGCTTTTGGGGGAAATAGAAATCATGTGTTTTGGAAAGGAATCCCCAACTCTCTTCCCCCAAAGAGCCGTGTGAGAGGGCCAGAAATGTCCGTGCCTCTAGTCTGCTGATGTTGACGGTGATAATCAATGCAGCACTAGATGGTGGCCTGGAGAATGTGAATATAAACCAAGAAGTCATTATTTCTAGCATCTCAGGAACTAAGAGTCTCCAAGTAAAGATGAGAGTCTTATTTTCCCCTAGGAACTCATGGCAAAACTGATCAAAGTGGTATAGCACGATGGCTGAGGCTACAGTTCCTAGAAGGAGTCTGCTTGGGTCTAAATCCTGGTCCCACCTCAAACTAGCTTCATGGTTTTGAGCAAAAGACTTACTCTCTCTGTGCTTCAGGTTTCTTATCTACAAAATGGGAGTAACAGTGCCTGACCCACAGGTCTGTTATAACAAATTAATAAACATATGTAAAGCATTAATAACCATGACTAACATACAGTGAGTGCTATACAACTGTTTGATTTTTTTTATTTAAATGACTGCTTGGATTATAATATGTTATTTTGATTTAGAAAGTAATTTTTTATGGAAGATAACAATAATGTTAACAGCATAATACCAAGGAGATAAGTCCTTACCATTCATTATTTCATTTAACAGTTACAACAGTTGAAACAACTGAAAGTCACATAGACCTATACACACATTTCTTTTTATCTTTTAGGTAAAATGAAGTAGGTTCACGTGTATCAGTAGAAAATATTGCAAAACAGAGATTAGGTCAGATGATGCTGTGAAATGAGGGAGCTGCAACCAGCAATAGGAAGGAAGCTGTTAGTTAAAACACACTGACAGTGAGAAGACAACCTAAAAGTTTTGCAGTTAAGGCAGATTTCTCACTGCATGTGGGAGGTTCAACCATTCCAAGGGCAATTGTAGAATCCCTTGGGAGACAAGGCTCTCAGGTCGAAATAAATTGAAAACAGTTTGAATTACAATGTCCCTTGACTTCTTGCTGAGGAAGGCAGCCAGCTGCCTGTGAGGAGACTGGTGAATCCTATTCTGGTTGTGTTCACTTCCTCAGTGGAAATTGGAAACCTCACAGCTATCAGTGTTTGTAGTGGAAGCACCAGCCACAAACCAGATGGTGAAGTGTGGACCTCATGTGCTTAGAGAGGGAAACGCGTCCTCCCAAGCCACTTGATCATCATTTGGAAGAATCAGGAAAGCTCAGGCTGTTGAGGTTCAATTAATATTTTTCATTAGTTTACTTTGATTAAAGATCCTTTCTTTTCATTAGGAAGAAATTATAATATTTTTCCAATCCAGCACTTAAATACAGCTTTTTCTTTACACATTTTCTTGTCTATTTTCATGGCTTTCTTCATTCATTCAAGCAGTGTTGATTGGCTTTTAATTGTTTACCACCTGTGATGGTTACTGTTCTGTGTCAACTTGCCTTGGCCACAGGGTGACCAGAGTTTTGATCAAACATTATTCCGTGTGTGTCTGTGAAGTTGTGTCTGGATGAGCTTTAACAAGTGAATCAATCAGTAGACGTAGTAAAGCAGGTTGCCCTCCTCAGTGCGGGTGCGCCCCCCTGAGGAAGAGAAAATTCCTGCCTGACTGCCTGAAGCTGGGACATTGTTTTTTTTTTTTCTAGCCTTTGGACTGAAGCATTTGCTTCTCTTTGGTCTGAAGGCTGCTGGTTTTCACACTGGAACTTGCATCTTTGGCTTTCCTGGTTCTCAGACCTTTGAACTTGGACTAGAACTACACCATCAGCACCCCTGGGTCTTCACATTGCTGACTGCAGATCTTAGGACTTCTTAGCTTCTATAATTGCATGTGCCAATTACTTTCAATAAATTTCCTTCTATATAATATGTACATCCTATGGGTTCTGTTTCTTTGCAGAACCCTGACTAATATAACAGGCTTTTTGTTAGATGCCAGGAATAGAGCAGTAGACAAAAAGGCCAAATCCTACAGGCAGCTCATGCAGCTCAATATCAAAAAAACAAACAACCCAATCCAAAAATGGGCAGAAGACCCAAATAGACATTTCTCCAAAGAAGATATACAGATTGCAAACAAACACATGAAGGGGTGCTCAACATCACTAATCATTAGAGAAATGCAAATCAAAACTACAGTGAGGTAGTCAGAATGGCCATCATCAAAAAATCTACAAACAATAAATGCTGGAGAGGGTGTGGAGAAAAGGGAACCCTCTTGCACTGTTTGTGGGAATGTAAATTGATAGAGCCACTATGGAGAACAGTATGGAGGTTCCTTAAAAAACTAATTGTTTATATTACTTTTTTTTCTGTTTCTTTTCAGAAGGAGGTAATGTTTTAGAATAATGGCATTTTTCCATACATATGAGTTACCAAATATTCTCTACCATATGCTTTCCATATTAGCTATTTAATCCTGCTAATTTAGTTTGAATTTCCCCAGGTTTGAATTTGAAACAATATTTTAATCCTTGCATTGACAGAATAATCCTCTGTCCTAATGAAAATTCAGATTTGATGCTATTTTAAAAATGGGAATTTTTAAAATATAAATTTATTTATTTATTTTTGGCTGCGTTGGGTCTTCGTTGCTGTGCGCGGGCTTTCTCTAGTTGTGGCAAGCGGGGGCTACTCTTCGTTGCGGTGTGCTGGCTTCTCATTGTGATGGCTTCTTGTTGCGGAGCACGGGCTCTAGGCACTTGGGCTTCAGTAGTTGTGGCACGTGGGCTCTAGAGCGCAGGCTCAGTAGTTGTGGCACACGGGCTCTAGAGCGCGGGCTCAGTAGTTGTGGCACACGGGCTTAGTTGCTCCACCGCATGTGGGATCTTCCCAGACCAGGGCTTAAACCCATGTCCCTTGCATTGGCAGGCGGATTCTTAACCATTGCACCACTAGGGAAGTCCAAAACTGGGAATATTTTAAATTTACATTTTGGAAATACATGGCCCTAGGATGAGCAAAACCAAAAAAATTTTCAGACTTCTGTATAACAAAAAATAAGTCTGTAGTTCAAATCCTATTGCTGATGTTAGCCACGTCAGTAACTTTTAATAATTCACTTTTTTTGGAATTTATAATAATGGGATTTTTCTCTTTCCTGAAGCTCTTTTTTCTGACTCAAGAAGGCAGACTTACTTCCCCCTTTGTGTATTTCTGTACTGCTTATTGGCTTTTATGATTAGATGTCTTTACGTGTTTACGAGTCCTGTGTTCTCCAGGAAGGCCGCCAGCGCTCATTCTCACTGTCCTTTCTGTCTCCAGAGACGAGCAGAGCCGGGCCCACATTAGACATGCCAGACAGGCTGGTGGCACTAACATGAACACTAAGGTTCCTTTAAATCCTAACAGTGATATTAGGACCTACAAGACACTTCAAATTTAGCAATAGCATCTCCCACTTCTCTGGAGGTTGGCTTCTTTGGACTGCTTATGAATGTTGTATGTTCTTTCTGACCCTTTTTGTTTTGATTGTCTTTTTCACACAAGTGGAACAGTCAGAATATAATTACCTAGATGCTTTTCATATGTAAATATCACAGTGATTACACTACCAAACGTCACTGGGCATCAGAAAGAATTACTTTTTTATATATGAAGATTCAAAGATTAGATAAAATTACTATGACTTTCAGATTTCTTTTATTCTTTCCTGTGGATAATCCTATCTCCCCCATTGCCCCTCCTACACACTGTTTTCTTTTTCCTTTGAATACACATTCTACTTTGTAAGAAAGCTCTTTTCAGTCTCCTGGCTGTCACGTCTTCCCTTCCTGAGCTCTCCGAGGGGCCATCTGCCAAGCTGGACCCTTTGTTCCTCAGGGTTTCCTGCTCAAAACAACCATCCAGATACAAAATAATAGCAGGGGAGATTTCAAGACTAAAGAAAGGCAACAAATTTTATAAGTAGCTGCTGATTCTATCACCCTACCCCCTGTATTCCCCCCGCCCCCGCCGCCTCCAAATCAGCTTTTAGCATAACTAGTACTGATTTCCCTAAGTGAAGTGAATCATGGAAATAACATTGACTCTGCCAAGTGCTAAGCGCTATTCTGGGTGTGCTACAGGTATTAATTCACTTCATCTTCAAAGCCCACTTATCTCAGATTAGGAAATGAAGGCAGAGTGAGGTTTAGCAGCTCTTCCAAGGTGATATCCCTAACAAGGAGCCGAATAGGTTCAAGTCCCATCTAAGTGGCCCTGCCTACAACCAGTGCAAATGCATAAGAAACCCCCTTTCCCCACGTCCCTCCTGTTGCAAGCCCATCGTTCGTCAGCGGCTGCCTTATTCCATATCTTGTTTAGTCAGCCTGGCGGAAGGAACATCCTCTGTCAGGACATGGTCTATCTCATGGCAGAGGGAAGAGGAAATCACAGCAGCAAGCTGGCTCCTAGAGCTCCTGCTTGGAAGTGACACACGTCACTTCGGTCTACACCTCATCTTCCACAGCAAGGCACATGACCACTCCTGAAGTCAAGGGGCTGATCATACATCATTCTCCCTTAGGGTAGGGCACACTCACATGGCTAAGCCTGATGTCAGGGAGACACTCGCTAAAGCACACACCGTTTCAAGTCACATACGAAGCCTGACGTTAGTGGGATAGATAGGTATACTCCTCTTCCAGGAGCATAGTATTTTGAACAGAATATAATCTGTTACTCTTAGGACACTCATACCTATGAAGTGGTATCTCATTGGGTGTCTTTTATATGTTTAGTGGCTACTGGAATTTTGTCTTTTGTGAATGTCCTAGGCATGTCATTTGCCTATTTTCCCACTGGTTTGCTTACTTATTGAAGATCTAAATATTTTTTGTACTTTACCCAAAGCAAAAAAAGCTGTATTTTAAAATTGGGGACAATAATGAATTTAATTTTATGGCTATAGTAAGGAATACACAGTAAGTTGAAGAATTTGATCATACCTGGCATATGATAAATTCTCAATAAATGAGTTATTTTTAAAAAATATTGTCTAGATTTCAGGTCAGCAAACTACAACCTGTGGGCCCCCCTGTCTATTTTTGTAGGTAAAGTTTTACTGGAACATAGCCACACTATTTGTTTAGGTATTGTCTATGGCTGCTTGTGATACAGAGGCAGAGTTGAATGATTGTGACAGAGACTGTATGCTCCACAAAGCCTGAAGTATTTACTATCTGTCCCTTTACAGAAAACGTTTGCCAACTGCTTGTGTACATCAGTGAATTAAATGCAGGTATAATGGAGTGCAACATCTCAGTAACCTTTAGGTCCTAAAGGTTGGTTTTGATCTCTAACCTAGACCCCAGGATGCAATATAATGCTTGATTTACTATCTGGGCAACAAAGGGTAGGAGTGGTTTAGAAAGCTTCCACCTGGTCTTTCCCACTGTGAGAAGTCTTAACTCACCAAACCAAGCTAACTACTAATATGTCTAATCCACTAGTAGAGTGCATCATCCCAGTGGACCCAATATGAGTGGAACTTGGGCCAAGTGTTCATTTATTACCTGGCCCACATATGCCTTCTACTGTCTCATAGACGGACATGATGATGCTTTGTGTTCCTAAGTCTCAATGACTACTCAGGTCCTCTGCCCAATAGACCTCAAAATGTATGAGTATTTCCCTTTTAGGAATATATGATTATCTGAGTAAGTGGCCATAGATCTTTCGGGGAAGAACTGGAGGAATTGTTACCATATATACTTACCATGGTGTTTTAGGGTCCATTCTGCTTGAAACTCAGCCTCTCCTTCAGAAAATGTGTTCCAGACTTGAAAACTGGCTCATGTCCAGCAACTAGGCAAGGGATTGTGACTTCTCATGGGAGTGGTCGCTCGCAGCCTCCAAGTCATCCATGCTTGAATCCTTTTAATTGTATAAATTGACAGTATCTTTTTCAGATACCCATATATCTGGAAAGGTCATCTTCTGTTAACAGTTCAAATATTCCTGCAGCTCAGGTGGCTGCCACATCATTTTGTCTGTTCATTATGATAATTGCACGCATGGAGGTTGAACAATAACTGTCCTCCTACTTTGAAATCCTATTATTCCCATTGCTATCAGGGAGCTTAGTTCTGTAAGAGTCTCTCCTACCATCATCCCTAGCCTAAGAAGATAGGCACCACTTCTTAGTGATGCTGGTAAGATATAGTATGTTGCTCTGATAAACTGAGATAAACAGTCCTTACTGCTTGGATAGGGAGAGCATCAGGCAGATCTTTCCCACAGGCAGGGTCATTTGGTAGGTATTTGGATCTCAGATAGCAGAGCCAATTCAGCAAGCCCTCTTCAGCAAACCTTTGATTCCATCCTGCAGCGTTTGCCACTGCAGTTCTACCATTTTAACTACATTTAATATGAGCCGTCACTTTTTCTAAGCCTCCAAATGTCATCCAGCAGTAACATTAGAAAAGTCTCCCAAGACTTCTACTAGGGGTTAAACTCCATCTCTTGAGAATGCTCCCATACTGAAAAATTCCTTTATCCAGCTCTACATTCTTCTCCCGTTGACCCACCATTCTCAGACTTACTTCAGGCTCACACTTTTCCTATGGTTTATCTTAACCGTGTCCCGCAGCTCTTCTGGTGTGGCCCTGTCTTCCTTAGCGGACCCAGCAGGCCTCTTGTTGGTTATTGATCTAGTGTCAGAGAGAGGGAAGAGGCTAAACTGAGCATGGAGTCGTTGGAGAAATACAATTAAAAACAAAATTTTCTTCCAACCCAGAAAACCTCTCCACAGAGGTAGAAGAGAAAGAAGCAATTTTATTATTGAATAAGCATTATAATGGAATGTGACGTGCATCACAGGAGATCCATTAAGAGATTGCCAAGGCAGAAATCTCATCCTTTTATAGAGCCAAGCAAATACAAATACAAACCACTACACACATGTTCTCAAGCTAATCAATAACTAGATCAAGTCAGAGGACTTGACAGACCATTTATCACACATAGTTCATCTCAGATTCACCCGCTAATTGGAGTTATCATCTGTGTTTGCTAATTGACTTTATCCAAAGGGACAAATAAGCCTCTCGTATCGTTAAGACTAGAGGTAGTTTTGCAACTTGGAGTGAGGGGCTTCTGAAGTTAGGCTTCTTCTTTCCCACAGAAACTGGGAGATAAGGCAGCTATATTCCTTGAAGATTACATTTCAAAGAGATGGTTCCCAGGTTCTTACAAAAGACATTACTGGGTTGTAAAGCTGATAAGAGGCTTATTTAGCCTTGAAAAAGATTTACATATATTTCAAAGTGATAGAGAAAGAACTTACAAGTTTTCTTAAAGTCAATGCTCTAAGAAGTGGAGGAGTGGAGGAAACTTCCCTTATTTTAACAGGCAGAATTAAGCTTCTTATTTTTCACCTGTATTTGTCCTTACATTACCATACTTTTACCTTTGAGGCAGAGGCCACCTCGTCTTCAGGCAGTGGCCAATTTGGCAGGACTAGAGGGTTCACGGGCATCTGGGATTTCATGTTTTTTGAGTGCATCAATACAGATGCCCAGCTTTTAACCCATGCTGCCCGTCCTCCTTCAGGGTTCTGACCTTGGTACATAAAACCTTCCAGAGCTGATTTTCTTCAGTTTTGCTACTCCTTTGATTAAGTGTTGGGACTCAGCCTTTTCTGTTCGCAGATGCTACCATCAGGCCCTCTGACTTTCACCTTGAACCTTAATTGCTAACCTCTGGCTTCCCTTGTCTTTTCCCCAAACATCTATTACTCTCAGCAACAGTCACCCAAGTCCATTGTCTTCTTCATTACTCTTCCCCAACCCTCAGACTTCCAAGTGCCTGATACTTTGTCCATTCTGCACATCCTCTTAAACAGGTTTGCCGTCTCAGTTTACTACTGGTGAACGTATTAACAATTGTGCAACTGCTGTATGCAGAGGTCTATCAGTACCCCACCTACCACCAGGATGGAACTTGCAGAGTGATTAGGGAAGACTGGACAACAAGTAAAAATTCACAGAAGTTCATTCAAAGGACAGAAAGTATTTGGTGGCTTCTGGATAGAGTGGGGTGTATGTGAGCACCATGTGGCTTCTCAATAGAGCACTACGTAGGTGTGGGTGGAGGAAGACAAGAGAGAGAAGGGGTGGAGGAGATAAACAAGGGTGAGACCACAGAGTACCTTATGAGCAAACTTAAGGGACAGGAGATAGCCTAAGGCGGATGGGGGATTGTTGATCCATTTCGTGTGAGGAAGAAAACACATGTTTCCATTTGAGTTTCAGAAAGATCTCTGTCTGATTGTAGGGAATGGGTTTTGAGAAGGAGGTTGGTTAAGAAGGGGTGCAAGAATGAAGGAATGAAAAACCAATTAGGAGAATATTTCATTATATAAGTAAAATTGATAGATGCCCTAAAATATGATAGTAGTAATAGAAATAGAAAGAGTTGAATATGAGAAATACTAAAGAAGTAGAATGGATAGTTTGTGATAATTATTGGATGAGGACATAGGAGAAAGGAATTAGTAAGAGATGATATTTAATTGTTTATCAACCAGGTGGATATAGTGCCATTTTCTGGAAAAAAAAATGTACATTTTGGAAAGTAAGTATGAGGGCATGGTGAAACTTCCACTTCGGATATGTTAGTTTGAAGATCACTGATCCATTTAACAAGTTATTTTTAAGTGTCAGGGTGATATATTGACACTTAATAGGTCTGAGGTAGTGGATATACTGTCAGGAACACAGGGTCTCACTCATGCAGCTTACTGTTTAATGAGAAGACAAAATGAATGCGTGGACACAGAAATAAATGTATAATTATACATTACAATAAATCTATGAACGAAATTTTCTGCTGTGAGAGAAGAATGATATTGGGGAAAGAAGATCATTTAGATTGGGGATTCAGAAAAAGATTGAGGGAGGATTTGGGATCCCCAAAATTAGGAAAAGAAAGATGTCACTTCCATTTTAACAGCATGTTTGCAGAGACAGTTTGGTTTCTTAGTATGACAGTGAGAAGTTGAGAGAAATCTCAAATGATGACTCTTATTTAAGGAATGAATGAAGTAAAGTTTTAATCTAAAAACAGAAGAAGGATGTTGGGATTAGTTTGATGCAATGGTTTTCATGGCAGGAAATAATCATTTGCACATCTTTCATATAAGCTTTCAAGTAGTCATCTACTTGTAAACTAGAAATATATATATATATATATATATATATATATATATAAAAATGATAGTACACCATTCCAGGATGGCATCATGAATTTTTATCCCGAATCATTATGCAAATTTTCAAAAATTTAGAAAAGTGGTACAATAAAAATGCATGTACTCTCAACTTAAATGTAACAGTTATTCATGTTTTGCTATATTTACTTTATATCTTTCTCCCTCTTTCCTCATCTTTCATGTATAAAAATGTATGTAATATATGTTTATATATAAAATTTTGTATATAGGTAGATTTTTGTTGTATCATATGAAAGTAGTATCATGAAATTAAACAATGATATGGTTTATATTTTGATAACTGTCCTTGTGGCAGAAGTTTTTAGAACAGACACAAATTTCATAAAATGTTTAGACTGCCAATTTCACAAAATAAAATCTCTGTAATGATAATTGCTTCTGTTTGCATGAATCTATTTGTCTGATTCTGAAAGCTGCTACATAGACTTTCTTTAAAAGTACTTTTTAATCTTCTGAAGATTTCTATTCATGCAGTCTTAATATAGGATATTTGAATTTCTTAAATCAAGAACAAAGTATTTGCTAGTATATAATTTTTAGAGAAGAATGTTCAAAACTATTATATATTTGATCTGTGTCAAACTATCTGAAAAGTATGAATAAACATACACAAGCCTATATAACTGCATTGTTTTGCTAACGTTATTTTAAACTCTGGAAAACAATAACTTTTTAAATATCCCTCAGTACCTAGCACAGTGCTGTGTACCTAGAGTTACTATCTATGCACATATAAATCTACATGTCCATTTACATATATGTGCAATTCTACATCTACAAATATGTAAGGTGATTTGATGAATAAAATGCTATAAGACAATTGCTCTGATCTCCCTTGGTTTCACTAGCCCCACATCAAAAATGCCAAATCCTTTCATAAGACTTTAATAAAGTTCTTAGGTCAATTCATAACAAGAAGGTTATTCTTGTAATTGCATTTATACCTTAAATTAATATAATAATTTTCTTCTAAGGAAGTTCTTCACACTTTCTGAAATATTACCTCATTTATCTTTCCAACATCCCTATAAAGCCAGAGTTAATCTTATTAATCTTTACATGTGGAAACTGGCTCACAAAGTATAGAAAGAATTTGCTGGGAGTCACAGAACATCAACAGCTGAAGTAGATTTATAGTTCACATTAGCAAATTGTCTTCAATCCAAGATGAAGGAATTTTTTGTGTGTTGAAATTGAGTTTATCTTTACTATTATTTCTGCCCTTGCCAGGTGTTTAGTCAGCCTCTGACTCTGTCCACATTCCCTTCCGTCATAGCTTAAATTTGCTATCTTCCCCTGAAATAAAAATCAATGGTGGAACAAAGGTTTGTCTGTCTGGGCATTAAATATCAGTAAATAAACAAAAACAGAGCTGTCATTCTATGGGGGCTGTGTTTTAGTTCGAGTATTCTCTGTCAATGTTGGAATAACTCCATCAACTTAAGACAACATGTAACCAATATCTGGGACCTAGAGGAGAAAAAATTGTCAAAGTAATTAGAAATATCATAGGGGTTTATACCAACAGGTCTTCCTATGCACCTGTTCCCTTATTACCAACCCAGCCTCTCAAACCCTAGGTTCTGCTCTGTAGGAGTGGCTGCCCTAACTGCAGTAGCTAGCACTCACTGCATGGCCTTCTGTGTTTTATCTTTGAATTTTCCACATGGCACCCTTAGATCCACCATGGGAATGCACAAATATTGGTAAATGCTGAAGTTGTGAGGTCAGAGGCTATTTTTAAATGTCTTGAGGAATGGAAAGTAAAAACAAACAGACAACTTTCTGAAGACTTGTTGAAAAGATCAAGTGAGAGAGAGAGACAGATGGCTGGAGGGATCAGCAGGATTCAGGATCCCTTTTGTGTTTAACTTGCAAACGACAAGAAACTGTTAAAATGTAGACGAAAAGAAAGCAGTTCCAGAGAAAGGGCAAAGATCTACCCTGACATCTAATTCATATTGTTTACATGCAAAAGTAAATTTTTGAGAATCCAAACAATTAACTTAAAGCAACTTATTGATTGACTCATTGATACATTTACTGGCCATGCTGGTAGTTTCTAAATAATTTACACAAGTGGTTCTGGCCCAGAACTTTGTAACAGAATAGCACTGGGAATTGACAAGCCCACACGGTGCATACATATTTGGAAAGTGTTTCCCATTTGCTGCTGTCCTGCACCCTTGATTAATACTACTGCTAAGACCATGTTCTACACAGATCTGAAGTCTTTGATTCCTACAAGTCTCTATTTAACATGACAATTTTGGTATAAAAAGGAAATAAATAAATAAAAATAGTAAGAACATCAAAATAAAAGCCTTAATTGAGGGAAGTGAAAAATTCAGGAAAAAGTCAGTTGGTCATTTGGTGTATTTGTAAACATTAGATTGCAGTTATTTTTCTCTGTAGAAGCAAACTGTCTGATTCATTTTCTGTTATTCTGTTGGACCTGAATGTAGCTGTCAGCTGTTCCTCTCTTGAGAGCTTTGATTTTAAAGGAAGAAAGCACATGGGAGCATAAACAGATCTTATTTATAAGAAGCTTTTGCTGATGAAACTCATTTGCTTTGCTAAGAAGTTAATTAGAATCTTTCTCATTAATATCAATTATACATATTTCTTGGCTTACTTTTCTATCTTGGCCTGGATTGAAAAGGTTAGCAGACTAGTTTTCTTACTCAGGCACCAGGAGGTAAGTCCTTCCTACTCTATGTGGGCTGTGACTAGGTGGGTATACATACACTATGTATATCTTATATTTACAAATATACTTGACCCTTGAGCTATGCAGGGATTAGGGATGTGAACCCTTCCCACAATCAAAACTCTGCCTATAATTTATAGTCGGCCCTCTGCATCCATGGTTTCTTGATTTCTCTGGTTCCACACCTGATGGTTCAACCAACCTCAGATTGTATAGTGCTGTAGTATTTACTATTGAATAAAATTTATGCATAAGTGGTCCCATACACTTCAAATCCATGTTGTTCAAGGGTCAACTGTATATAAAACTATTCAATGTTAATTTTGCAAGGAATAAATAAGAATGATAATACCATGAGCAAAGCCTGATTGTGTCTTTCAAAGAAGGAAATAGAAAAAAAAACTTTCCCATAAGTCTTAGAGAAAAAATATTTTTTAAAGGACATGTGCTATAAAATCCAAACTTCTAAGATAATAAGCAATGACACTCTCCATATTAAGTTTATTTCTCATTAAGTTTTAAGAGAGAAAAATACTATTTCTAAAATGAGCACTGTGAGTGCTATTTTTATTTTCAAGGAATAAATAGGTTGTAAGGTATGCGTTTTCAAATCTAGGAAGATTATATAATAATAAAAGGTTACTATTTTAGTTAATTATAACATACAATATGAATGTACAATATTCAATCTTTCTAGTGTTGATTATCTTTGCCTATCTCAAGATATTCTCCAAATTAGATTATTTTTCTGTTTGTTTTTATAAGTTAGTAGAGATAATTTTACATAAACAACAAAGACAGATTGTAAAAATTCTAAGAATGTTTTGACTCATAACTCTTACTTCTCATTACATTTGATTACATCTTGTGCTCCCGGTTGGACTGTAAATTTCTAGGAGGCAGAGATTATATGTTGTACCTGGTTTCTCTTCTTTTACAGAAAATATACTCTACAGAGTTCATTACTCATCTCTCAGTTACCACATCCAATGGTCTTTACAGATCTTTGATCATTTTTTCCTCTCGAAGACATTGGGCATTGATTACTACTTCCTCTTTTGTAGACTTTCTTTTAACTTCCTTAATGCTGTATTATCCTTTTATCTCTTTGAACTTTTCCCTGTCTTTTTTTTTTTAACATCTTTATTGAAGTATAATTGCTTTACAATGGTGTGTTAGTTTCTGCTTTATAACAAAGTGAATCAGTTATACACATACATATGTTCCCATATCTCTTCCCTCTTGTGTCTCCCTCCCTCCCACCCTCCCTATCCCACCCTTCTAGGTGGTCACAAACCACCAAGCTGATCTCCCTGTGCTATGCGGCTACTTCCCACTAGCTATCTATTTTACATCGGGTAGTGTATATATGTCCATGCCACTCTCTCACTTTGTCACAGCTTACCCTTCCCCCTCCCCATATCCTCGAGTCCATGCTCTAGTAGGTCTGTGTCTTTATTCCCGTCTTACCCCTAGGTTCTTCATGACTTTTTTTTTTTTCCTTAGATTCCATATATATGTGTTAGCATATGGTATTTGTTTTTCTCTTTCTGACTTACTTCACTCTGTATGACAGACTCTATGTCCATCCACCTCACTACAAATAACTCAATTTCATTTCTTTTTATGGCTGAGTAATATTCCATTGTATATATGTGCCACATCTTCTTTATCCATTCATCTGTTGATGGACACTTAGGTTGCTTCCATGTCCTGGCTATTGTAAATAGAGCTGCAATGAACATTTTGGTACATGACTCTTTTTGAATTATGGTTTTCTCAGGGTATATGCCCAGTAGTGGGATTGCTGAGTCGTATGGTAGTTCTATTTGTAGTTTTTTAAGGAACCTCCATACTGTTCTCCATAGTGGCTGTATCAATTTACATTCCCACCAACAGTGCAAGAGTGTTCCCTTTTCTCCACACCCTCTCCAAAACATAGGCAGAACACTCTATGACATAAATCACAGCAAGATCCTTTTTGACCCACCTCCTAGAGAAATGGAAATAAAAACCAAAATAAACAAATGGGACCTAATGAAACTTAAAAGCTTTTGCACAGCAAAGGAAACCATAAACAAGACCAAAAGACAACCCTCAGAATGGGAGAAAATATTTGCAAACGAAGCAACTGACAAAGGATTATCTCCAAAATTTATAAGCAGCTCATGCAGCTCAATAACAAAAAAACAAACAACCCAATCCAAAAATGGACAGAAGACCTAAATAGACATTTCCCCAAAGAAGATATACAGATTGCCAACAAACACATGAAAGAATGCTCAACATCATTAATCATTAGAGAAATGCAAATCAAAACTACAATGAGATATCATCTCACACTGGTCAGAATAGCCATCATCAAAAAATCTGTCTTCTTATTTGGTTCCCTTTTCTGTTTCCATTCCCTAAATATGGGTGTTCTAGTTCTCAAACTCATCACACATCTAAGAAGGGTCTCTCCTTGTTGTGGTGCTTTACTGATGCTGTCGTGAAAACAAGGTGAATAAGACATGCCATTGGCTCCAGGGACTTATGGCACAGTGAAGAAATAGTTCACGTCCAGTGTACAAAGTTGAATTCAAACAGCCTAGTATTTAGCTAGAAAATGGACCCTTTTCTAGCTAAAAGCACTTAGTTACTCTTGTGAAAATGTTTTGTTTGTGCTGTTGGCTTTTTATTTGTCCAGGTGGATGCTCAGTCTTGCCTATCTTTTCAAACACTGTTTCTCTGGAGTTTATTTGAGCTACCCAGGTGATCATAGCAAACAGGTAGTCAGGAATGTGGAAGGTCTTTGAATTAGGTCCATGCCACCATGAGGCATTGACCCAGATGTAGGTGTCCACAGAGAAGGAACAGAGCCTGGGAATCAAGGTGATTGGTCCACCCCTTGGTCAATGAGTGGATTTAACCAATTTACTTATCCTCTCTGTGCTTGTTTTCTTCACCAGAAATAATCCTTAATACAGATGGTTGTAAGAGTTAAATGAGATAATACACATTTTTTTCCAGCTTGAGGAGTCATATTTTTGTTCAATTCTGGAAAATTTTCAGTCAAATACTGACTCTATTTTATTCTATTCTCTTTTTTTTTGGTTTCTTTTAGATAAATATTGAGGCTTTTTGATCTAATATTTCTCTAACCTTTGAAATTTTTTATATCTTTTCTTATATCTATGTGTGGAATTCTGGTAATTTCTTTCTATTTGCCTGTTTTAGACCCTAATTCTGTCTTTAACTATGTGCGGTCTATGTATAAGCCTTCTGTTATCATTTTTGTTTCAATGACTGTATTTTTACTTTTAGGATTTTTACTTGGTCCTTCTTCACATTCTTTCTTTTTTATTTCATTATCTCCCACTTTTGTTTTATGGTTTGATTATTCCTTTTATATCTTTAGACATTTTAAACCTATTTCGTTTAAAATCCCTTTCAACATAGTTTAGCTGTGAGAGTCAGATCAGTTTGCAAGTATCAGGGACTGCTCTTTTTTTTTTGATCTCAGTCAAAAATTATAGCAGAATTCAAGCTGAGACTACTCTTGTTACACTGATCCTATTTATATAACCAGAATTATAATTTCAGTGGTACGAAAATGACTCTTTGTAATGTCATATATTTTTAGGTGATTAAATAATAACAGTAAAATGCTCATGGTTTCTTGTTTAGCTATACTAGTTTGAGTACCCCTTGCCATGACAAAATAAATAATCGTTAATCCTTTTTTTGTACTAAGGGATCCCCAGGCCTTTATAAGTATTTACTACTTGGGGATTCAAGCGCCTTTGAGATTGTCAAGAGTTATCACCCATTATTTTATTTTACAATCAAGTTAAGTGACTCCTACCACAAACTAATAGAAAGATAAATCTTAACTTTTTATGTGACCTAGTCCTAAAATAGTCTTGCTAATAAGTAGCACATATTACTAGCTCCTGGGAGGTGTGTGTGTATTAGTTTATAGCTTTTTTTTTTTTTAGTTTTTTTTTTTAGTTTATAACTTTTTCCAGGAACTAGGAAAGTGTTGAAATCAATTTAGTCACTTCTACTACTTACCTAGCAGAAATCATTACTCACCTTTGAAAAGTAAGCAGTATTACACCCAAGAATGCTCAAGCATAATTTATTATTCTCACATCATCTTGTAACAAAAAAAAAAAAAAATATAGACAGGAAAATTACCATTCTCTTCATTTTTCTGGGTAGTGAATTATAATTGTATGTTTTGAAAGAATAAATTTTCCTTTACCCAACATGACCAATTATCTGTGATTAATAGAAGTTCAACATATATCATACTGTCTATGGATAAGTGATTTGTAAAAATGTAAAATCAAAGGTAGAATACAGTAAAATGGCATTTAACATGAGTTCTTCTTTCTCTGGGTATTTAAAGGTATTTTATGATAATCCAGGACCTCATTGGCATCATCAAGAAAAATAATTTTTATCGGATCTTTATTGTAGCAGCAAGGTTAATAAGACTATCAGCTGTTAGACCGACGGATAGCCTTCTTTTAATTTGGGCACAACTCACCTCTTGTGTTAATTGTTGGGTTCTTTTAATTCATTATTTCTTCATCTCTGCAGAAAGCTCATAAATGGTGTAAAGAAATTTCCAGGGAAGAATGCTCCTTCCAAGGGGTCAGTATTTTCATAGGAAAGGAAGTGGCTATGCTACACAGTGGCCCTGGTCAATAGGAGTGCAGACCACTCTAGGTGCTGACTCTTACTCCAGGGATGTGCTTGGATGCACTGTTTCACACGGAGGATCGATCGAGTTAAGTGATACACTTGTAAAAATCCTACATGCAAACATCTTCTGGCCAATGCAGTACTGGTAAATGCTTAAGCACCACCAGAAGGGGAAAAAAAAGGTTCTGATTGGTAGGTTTGATGATTTCTGTGGTGTAAATTCTCTCACAATGGCTAATTTCAACGACCAATGCTTTAACAACCAGTTTGCAATATTCCCGAAAATCTAATATTTGGTTTTAGTGAGCCAGTACAAGCCAGCTCCAACACTCTACTGAAATTCTTCCCTGTGTAAGTGTAATACAGAAAAAGAGGTTTGATGTGGAATGATTCCCTCAATTAACTGGAAGCCACTTGAAAATAAAGACTAAATTTTGTACCCAGAAAGCTATATCCTCACAAAAGGACAAAGAGGAAAAAAACCCAAAAACCCAACAGCAATGATATGAATCTTCTTTGATTCACAGGGGCTTATGTGGTTTGTTTTATTGCTTTTATTGGAATTTATATAGAGAGAGTATGAGTGTTTGTTGTGTATTAGAGTCTTTTTTTTTTAATACCTAAAGGAAAATTCTGTCTGCTTCAAAAGGGGTAAATCAACAGAAGTCAAGGGAATAACTATTCTTTTCTACCTCCTTAACTTTAATGGCTTATAGACTGACAAAAAAATGTTTCTGCCAATAATTAATTGATCTGAAAATATAAACATGACAAAAAAACAGAATTATATGACACTGAATTATGACAAACTCATTTTTTAAAAATTTCGGGGCTTCCCTGGTGGTGCAGTGGTTGAGAGTCCGCCTGCCAATGCAGGGGACACGGGTTCGTGCCCCGGTCCGGGAAGATCCCACATGCCGCGGAGCAGCTAGGCCCGTGAGCCATGGCTGCTGAGCCTGTGCGTCCGGAGCCTGTGCTCCGCAACAGGAGAGGCCACAACAGTGAGAGGCCCGCGTACTGCAAAAAAAAAAAAAAAAAAAAAAAACCCAGATAAGCTATTTTAGAAATGTCACTGAACGTCTTCCAGTTTGAATAATATTAGTAATGATAGTAATGTCTATAAAAACTTAAATTTATTGGCACTTTACCTTTAATTTTCACCATAACCCAGTGATGTAAGTACTAAATTACCCCCAATTTCCAGATGAGAAATCAGAGGCTCACAGCAATCAATTAACACTGCCCAGTGTTAACAGCTAGCAGCTGATGGAAATAAGATTTCAGCTGGATCCTCTCTTACACTGAGGGCTTTACTGATCCACGTCGTTTGGCTTTACCAGCTCTATAGCTGTGTACTGAAACAATCTCAGGAAGTTTACTACTAGACTTCTGGATGTATTTTCAAAAAGCTTTAAGTCAAAGATCATAAATGTGGATGATGTGCTCACATGGAGATGGTTTTCTTTTTACAATTTTTGTTTGATGGTTTTTTTTTTTTTTTTAATCTATGAATGTCTGGGAATACCTAGTGTGTTCTGTTCTACTAGAATGCAAGCAAAACAGCCATAGATGAGTGTTATGACAATGTTGGCTAGTATCCCAGGGGATCACGTCTCGTGGTTGTGTTAGCAAAGATCTTTCTGACTGAAGGATTCTAGTTTCACCAGTAAGCATCTCACCTCTAAATAATTTACTAGATTTCTCTTCCAGACAGTCCCAATGTCACCTGTATAAAGACAAAGATACAATGAGTCAGCCCCTAGGAACTGAGCTTGGGGAAGCACTGCTTTATTCAAAATCAGTATTGGAGAATGGCATAATTGCTGTTTATCACTGTATCCCATTCTTTATAAATTTCATGAAGGGGGTGAGTTCCTTAAAAATACAGTTTTTACCACTTATAAGACTTAGATTAGTTTCCATATGGAAACTTTGGACCATATGTTGACTTATAACTAAGTCTTTGCTAATTAGATATATGCCAATACTACTAAAAATAATTTATCACTGTTAGCCCTTGTGTATTCAGTTTCCTTTATTTCACCTTCTCCCTGAGTTGCCTTAAAAATTATAAATGTTTAGAGCCCAAATCCTTCTCATTTCTAATTTCTGCTAGGTGATTGACTGACCAGCCACATAATTTCCTAACATAATGGTTTACAGGACTTGTTAGCTCTGTGTTAACATGTACTCTATGCATACTTCAACTTGAATAATTATTTAATAAAAACATTCATAGTAAAATGTATGTGTTAGCTAAATAATATATAGCTTATTGATTGGCTGTAGCTTCTATCTATTCAGAGACATCACAGCTGGAATGAACAGTGATAAGTTAGGATTGCATGAATTAAACATCAGGTTTCATTTTTAATTAAAATTTTTTTTTAATTTAGAGAAACATCAGGTTTTAGATACTATATCAACAGAAAGTAAAAACGGTAAAAGAGACTGTTTCTGTGACTTAATGATAAACTTGCACGTAAGTGCCTAACACAATCAGTTTTTCTTTTTTTTTTGTGGAGAATAAAGTTTTTGTATTAACCTAAGGTTAAACCAAAAATGACCCTTCTTGTATCATGATATTCTCTTCTAATATCAAATTACTACAAAGCCAGTGATTATTGTGTGGCACCTGTTGAGATATTTTTGTACTGTACAGAAAGTATAATGCATACACTCGGTTTTTTATTTTCTGTATAATATTCCAGAGCATATATATGCAGAAATGTTATTCTTTACTGTGTAAAAGTTAGTTTTTATTGTATTTTTACAGGACACATTTAAGTTAATTGGTCTCCTGAGGCATCTTGAAATGTAACAGGTGTAAGCTAACTCTAGGGAGTTTAATCATAATGAAGCAATGTAAAATATCAGAGGTAATAAAGGTTGTAGAGAAATCTAACAAGGAAAAATTCCTTTTGCAGCTTTAAAAGGAAGAAAAAGAACAAACCAAAGTTTAAACTAAACATAAGGGATAAGATGAAGATTTAAGAAAGGTAGAGTCATCATTCACAATAATTTTGAAATATAATACTCTTCCCAAATTACTTCATTTTGTATTTTTAAAAATATATGTTTATTAAAGTCTAACTTCCATATTATTCTACTGAGTCTCTTGGGTATCAGTGATAGAAGAATAATACATACATCATTATAATATAATTGACTACACAAATAGTTGTGTTTACAACAGAGCTATTTATTCATATGTCCTAATCCCTTTATTTTCCCTTCCACCACATGGGCTTCTCCTATAGGTTAAAGAAAGTGGTTTATTTAGCTTAGTATCTATTAAAAATCTTGGTTAACACATAGCAGTTACTCAGTAAATACTTTGATGATGAATGTTTGAATCAGTAAAAACTTCCTGAAAAACTACAATACTAGATAAAATAGAAGAGGTATACTAAGACATTTTCTAAAATGTGGGCAAGTTTTCCTGGATCAGTAATTTTGATGCTATACAACTTCCCAAGAGAAAGTTGTCATCTAGCCATAAATCCCTTCGAAATCCTTTAGAATTCCTTCAGAATATAACCCCTTTTTGAATAGAGAGAAACTCCAAGTCTTTGGAAAACTAAATTATTCATCCCAGGGTTAGATGCTAACAATCTTCCACTTACTTGAGCTGCTGATTTTAATGTACATAGTTCAGTTATGTCTTACTGTATTACTTGTTAACATTCATATCTGTGAGTGTTATCCTATATGTATGCGTATGGTGGTTATTGTAAATAGATTACCTCAAATTCTATTTGAAATTAGGTGGGGTTATTTCTAATAGATAAATAAGCATCTGTAATAAAACACATTGAAATTTATAAGAATACATATTTTCCATCAGTCTAATGGCAATTAGTATTACCATATTATTTTAAAGACTAAACTTCCAAGATTCTTCTATATTTTGGGAGGAATCAATGCCAAAAAAAAAAATCAGGATTGTCAAAATATGTATTGGTCTGTGGTAAAGGCAGCCAGAGTTGTCAATTTCTTTTTTTTATATTTTGCAATGTAGTTTCAATTATATATAGAAAAGTGGGTAAGGTACAGACCTTGCTTCTTGCATCTATACAAGGCAGTGTAACTCTTGAGTTTGGAATGGGAATAAAGAGGGCAAACTTTATGTTCAGTTGTCAAAATCATTTTCTGCATAATTTCTGATTTTGTGTTGTATTACCTCTATGGGCTTAATTACTGGATTTTTGTTTGCATGGTATGGGAGTAAAGATGAATAGTTTAAACAAGAAAACCTGCAACCTATGTTATTCTTTCAAGTTTAAGATTCCAAAGATCCTTGAGAGAAGTAAAACTTCTCCAGTGACTCTAGCTGAGAAATTTCTATTCTCATTCAAACTTACTACCACCCATTAGGTCTCATCCTCTTTTTCTTTGCTGATCTAATACAATGCCGTTTCTCTCTCTCTTTTTTTTTTTTTTTTTTTTTTTGCAGTACGCGGGCTTCTCACTGTTGTGGCCTCTCCTGTTGCGGAGCACAGGCTCCGGACGCGCAGGCTCAGCGGCCATGGCTCACGGGCCTAGCCGCTCCGCGGCATGTGGGATCTTCCCGGACCGGGGCACGAACCCGTGTCCCCTGCATTAGCAGGCGGACTCTCAACCACTGCGCCACCAGGGAAGCCCAATGCCGTTTCTCTTGAACGAAATACCTTAGTTTTCAAGGAAAGAAGTATTTTTAACTTTCTTTTCCTTGCATTCCCAAATGTAAACTGAACCTGCCATCAGAGTTGATCTTTCACCCATTAATAATCCATGTATCTTTTTTCTTCCTTCTAACAGAATCAATTGCCTAAAATCAATTGAATTTAAAGTGAGAATTCTAAACAGCTAGTTTCAAAAAAGTAATGTATTTTGTACTAAATAAGCCCAATTGGGGCAAGATATTCAGTTTCAGTGCAATTCTACAAGTCTCCTGTCAAAAAGTTATATTTTATAATAGTAACCCCAAGAAATCCACACACTCATTTATTATTTGTCTTTAGTTCAGAGTGAATTCCTTTAAAACAAAAAGCTTTATTTTTTCTCACGTAATACTAGAGACCTATCTACTATACCTATACCTAAGGCAAAGTATATGGTTGTTGATTTTCATTATTAATCATTTTATTAAAAACCATGCCTCAGTTTCCTTATCTATAAAAGAATTGAGTTACTTGAATTGAATGATCTTTAAATTTTCTTATAGATAGAGTCTAAAATTATTCTATGTACTGTGTGGGTAAAGACCACTGTGAGGATAATGTAAGATCCTTCTTAGGAAATTTAAAAAGAAAGGCTTAAGACATTTTTAAGTCTAAGTGCTTAGAAATAAAATGAGTGGAAAAACATAGAGAATACAAAGTGTGGAAGGAAATAGGACAGAGGAGAGGTATGCTGCATCGGCTTTATCAGATAATGCTAGAGTGCTACCCGTTGCTAAATCCCTGCTAAGCTAACAGAAACAGCTATCTTCTTGAATGACTGCTGTGTTAGGCTGTGAATATTTGAAGTGTTGATGACCCTCCGCATCAGAGGACAATCAATCTCCCTTTTCTAGCTTTGTCTTCCACAATTTCATAGACTCAGTGCTCTGGCAGCACCTGGCAACATCCTGTTCTAATTATATACTCAGCACATCTCAGCTTACATCATACTGCTCCCTTTGTCTGAAATCTGCACTCACTCTGTCCCAAACTTTCAGATTTCTAGCTGTCACTCAGGCCTGGCTAAAATGCCATCTCCTTCATGAAGCCCAGCTTGATGTGATTTTTCTCTCAAGACCGATTCATTACAGCTTTATTTCATAGCTATTTGTGCCTTGTTTTTATTCCCCTTCTTAAAATTCAAGTTTTTATTTTACCAGAACTCTAATAGTGAATCTTACTCATTTTATTTTCTCTCTTCTCCCTTGCCTTATAGCTCCTAATACAAAGCAGGTACCCATTTTTCTCTTTTAACTTTGTAATGTCTTTTGAAGCATGGAAGCTTCATATTATTATGTACTTAAATTTGTCAATATTTCATTTATGGCTTTTGCCATTAATCTTTTGTAAGATAAGACACTAAACTAGCATTGTTCGATGGTTTCATCTAGTTTTTTTAGAGCATAACAATATTTAGCTCATTATTCTGCCTAGAATTCACTTTTGCAGACAGTGTGAATGCATGATATAAATTGCACATGTATATGTATATAACCTCCAACTGTCCCAATTCTGTTATTGAAGTCCACTTATTTGAAATAACATCTTTATCTACAATAAAATTCCATATTCTTGGGTCTGTTTCTGTACTTTCAATTGTTACATTGATATATTTGTCTAACTTGTACCAATATCACAGTAACTTTTCAATAACTTTTCAATAACAAATGTTAGGACAAATTGTTCCTTATAGTTCTGACAAAATAAAATTGATAGTTCCCATTTATTTTTTTTCAAGTGAAATTTGAGGTCATCTTATCAATTTCTGTTTTTAAAATTCTATGGAGGTTTTCATTGAAAGAAAAAATTCAGAGAAGACTGATATGTTCATCAGGTTGAGTCTTTTCATCCACAAACATAGTATGTCTTTCCTTGTATTCAACACTTTTATATTTCCCAGTGAAGTTTTATACTTTTCTTTATAAAAGTCTTGGACATTTCTGGTTTTATTCATTTATGTGCAATTTAATTTATTTACTATTATAAATTGAGATGTCCCTTTTATTGTTTTTCAGTTAAATTTTGCTATTTTACAGGATAATTTTCGAGTTTTGCGTGTTGATTTTGTATCTAGTTACATTACTGAATACTCTTTTTTGTTATGATTACCTTAGTTGATTTTCTTGGATTTTTAGGTGGACAGTTAAAATATTTACCAGTTATGCCAGTTTGGATTATTTTTTCCAATAATTTAAATTTTATTTATTTTTATATTCTTATTGCATTTGCTGGAATTCTAGGGAGATGCAAGATAATGATGGTAATAATGGGCATCCTTAATTTTTTCCTTAACTTTAATAAAATTCTTCTAATTTCCCCCAGTAGTTATATTGTTTGTAATTAGGTTTTGCTATATAGCCTTTATCAAATTAAGGAAATATATTTTAGTTGGGAATATTGGTTGAATTTTACCAAATACTTTCTTGTCATTTAGGGAGAATATCATGTGCTTTTCCCCTAAAATTGGCAAATTAATATAGTAAATTATAGTAATAAATTTTTTAAGCCTTTAAGACATCTTTGCATTTTTGCTTAACCTTTCAATACTGATGTGTTTTTCTTGTGATATGTTCCTGGATTTGATGTGTTAATATTATATTGATATTTAGGATTTTTACCTCTGTATTCATACATGGGAAGTGAGAAAAGGATCCCCAAGGATTTTAGGGTGATACTTAAAAAACACTAAACATTTGGGGAAAATATTGATGAAATGAAATTAATATAAACCTTTTCTTTACATATCACTTAAAATGAGATTATCAGGTTGTTAGAGGCAGATGACATTCTTCTAGTCTTTCTAAAATAATTTTTCATGATTATGCAAAAACAGTTTACATGACCAATGTTGTTTATCCACTCATTCCTTAAAGTACTCAATCTTGTTTTCCTATCTTTTAAAGCCATAAAACTATAGGTCCACAAAGAAACTTAGAGAAATAAATTTCTCTAATATTTCAGAGAAACTTGAATTAAAATCAAAAGCCACATAGGTAGAGAATTGCAGAACCTGGGTCCTAAGAGACTTGAAATCTCTAGAGTAGCCTTTGCAATAAAGATCATACCCTATCATACCACAGAATCAGTCAATACATGCAGGAACTTTAAGTGCATTCATGTTGATGTTACCATTACTATTTTTATTTGTAAACGAGTAATCGTTCTTTTACCTTGCTGGACTCTATTCCCTAATTGCCGTCTTTCAAAGATTGCATATCAGATATAACCCCTATTGAAAAACCACATATTTTCAGATAATCATTTTCATATTCAAATAGAAAAATGGAGTCTACATACATGCATTAAATAATTTATTTTAAAATATTATTTAAATTTTGGGATGCTTATAAAGGTGATTTATGTGTGATTTATATACAGTGATTTGTATATATGCTCCCTCATCTCAAATATACTACCGTCACCCAACCATCACTCAGTCCTTGTATTGGGCTCTGCTTTTAGTGGGACCTAAACTAAAAGATAGAAATATAAAAAAAGATAGATTTAGATTGATTCAGTCTTAAAATATGTATGCATATAAATATGAGCATGTTTCATAAAATGCATTTATTTATATTATATATATATATATATGCTTTGTGACAATATCTGTATATTAGAAGGTATTATAAAAGATATTGTGGCTGTGACATATCTCATTCTTGCATTGATCTCTAGGATTGGTCAAGTTTAACTCTCAGGTTCCTCCTGGATTCCAGTGATTGTCCTGAAGTTGTTTAGTCAATAAAACAGTTTCCATTTCTTCCTGTCTCTACAAATTGCACTCATGCATTTATAGTCCCATCGTAAAACCACACATATAATCCAATTTGAGGCTGATTTCTTGCCAGAAATCAGGAAATTCTTTTGGCAAATATGAAAGGAACATTCTGTAATTCTTTTATGCCTCCATTTCTTACTCTCATTTAAAAAATTTTTACATACATGTATAAAGAAATTTTCACACAAGTTCTGAAGCATTCTCACCATTCTTGTTATTTTTGGGAAAGCAACATTTTTAAGTATGAAAAGATGTGCTGAAATTCCTCCACTTGTCCTCTTTGTCCTTACAGTTGGAATTCCTCAGTTATAAGTCATTCACTGCAAAATCAGAAAAACAGTAACTACAAACTCTGAATTATCAGGTTTGCAGGTTGTAGATCTAAGTGTAAGAGGGAGAATTGGGATGCACACTACATTGAAAGACCAGATTAGACAGCACCATTGGTGGGCAACATGGGGAAGCTGAAGGTCAGAAACTGTGAGCCTCTGGCAGATGAAGCACCACCCTTCTCCACACCAGGAGTATGTGAAGTTGAGTAATGAGTTGTCCGTCTTGTTTGCTCCTGGATGAGGATCACTAACCCATAGTGACCCCATATCAGTATCACTCATTTGGTATGAAGTGATGGTTTATCTGTGTCCTGAAATTCTGCACAGGCATTTGTGGCACCCAGCCTGTGTGGGCAGCCCCTCAGCCACAAGTCCTCCAGGAGGGTGGGCATTCTGGGCAACTTGAAGCACCTGGGGGACATGGAGAGAAAGGTGGGATTCAGTTTGACTTTCTAGTTGTGATCTGTAAATGAATCTCTTTTTAGGAAAAAGTTACCAATTATAAGAGAGTTTCTTTTTTATTATTGGTAATTAATTTTTTTATACAATGAATATGTATTGAATTTGCACCTAGAGAAAATAACTAAAATATAAACCTATTGCATATCACCAACAAAATCCACTGTCTATAAGTGCAAGGTTTTATTTTTAATGATTTTGCTCTACAATTGAGTATATATAGACAGACAAAGGTTTATGTAAACATACCCAATGTCTAACAACTTTCCAAAACTCAGTCTATGTCACATTATTATAATTAATACCAATTGATGTTTTATGCAGTATTTTCACAAAGTAAAGGAAATGTTTACTTTACAAATTATTCTTTTCTGGAATCTCTAAAATGTCTGACAACTTGTCTCAAATATGCTCCTGGTTTGTTATATAATGGACAAATAATTCCTTGTACCATTATTTCTCTAACAAGGCCCTAACCACTCATTTATTTCAACTTCATATTTGTAGAGTAGATAGTAAGTGGTTAAACAAACTAATATTTCTTTGAAAGAGAACAGAATAGAATTTCCAATTCTGTTTATTATAAAGCCACTATCTTATTATCATATGAAAATTTTGACCCTAACAAATTATACTAATGTTCTAAGTGGACGACACTTGTTTCTGTAAGATACAAAATGTGTCAAAAGTAAATATAGTACATGTGGGAAACATAAAGCCATCTGCCAGTGGAGCCTGCCAAAAGACCAGATGCTGACACTGGAACAGCCGTGCTTAGTGCCTTGGCTTCTGGACATGCTTGCTTTGATGAGGTGCCACATTGGATTATATTGCACTTAGCCATTTCCTTGGCCACTTATCCTGGGATAAGCCAAAGACAGCAGATATGGAGGAACATGTGAATATGGCTCTAAGTAATCCAGAATTGGTATAGAGAAATGGAAAGCACCAGATGTCTTACTTCAGTTGTGCATTTGATACTGAAAAAATTACCTGAATTATAAAGTATTTCTGCTATGTATTTACATCTTTCATAGCTGTATGAGTGCACTTTTAATACAAATATCGCTGGCACTATCTTTACACATGTATAACATGATAGAAAATACAGAAATAAAAAACACCAGCATTGATCCACCAGAGGGAAGACAGCAAAAGCAAGAAGAACTACAATCCTGCAGCCTGTGGAACAAAAACCACATTCACAGAAAGAGAGACAAGATGAAAAGGCAGAGGGCTATGTACCAGATGAAGGAACAAGATAAAACCCCAGAAAAACAACTAAATGAAGTGGAGATAGGCAACCTTCCAGAAAAAGAATTCAGAATAATGATAGTGAAGATGATCCAGGACCTCGGAAAAAGAATGGAGGCAAAGATCGAGAAGATGCAAGAAATGTTTGACAAAGACCTGGAAGAATTAAAGAACAAACAAACAGAGATGAAAATACACTAGCTGAAATGAAAACTATACTAGAAGGAATCTATAGCAGAATAACTGAGGCAGAAGAACGGATAAGTCATCTGGAAGACAGAATGGTGGAAATCACTGCTGCAGAACAGAATAAAGAAAAAAGAATGAAAAGAAATGAAGACAGCCTAAGAGACCTCTGAGACAACAATAAACCCAACAACATTCTCATTATAGGGGTCCCAGAAGGAGAAGAGAGAGAGAAAGGACCAGAGAAAATATTTGAAGAGATTATAGTCAAAAACTTCCCTAACAGGGGAAAGGAAATAGCCACCCAAGTCCAGGAAGCGCAGCGAGTCCCATACAGGATAAACCCAAGGAGAAACACACCGAGACACATAGTAATCAAATTGGCAAAAATTAAAGACAAAGAAAAATTACTGAAAGCAGCAAGGGAAAAATGACAAATAACATACAAGGGAACTCCCATAAGGTTAACAGCTGATTTCTCAGCAGAAGCTCTACAAGCCAGAAGGGAGTGGCATGATATACTTAAAGTGATGAAAGGGAAGAACATACAACCAAGATTACTGTACCAGGCAAGGATCTCATTCAGATTTGATGGAGAAATCAAAAGCTTTACATACAAGCAAAAGCTAAGAGAATTCAGCACCACCAAACCAGCTCTACAGCAAATGCTAAAGGAACTTCTCAAAGTGGGAAACACAAGAGAAGAAAAGGACCTACGCAAACAAATCCAAAACAATTAAGAAAATGGTCATAGGAACATACATATCGATAATTACCTTAAACGTGAATGGATTAAATGCTCCAACCAAAAGACACAGGCTTGCTGGATGGATATGAAAAGAAGACCCATATTTAGGCTGTCTACAAGAGACCCACTTCAGACCTAGGGACACATACAGGCTGAATGTGAGGGGATGGAAAAAGATATTCCATGCAAATGGAAATCAAAAGAAAGCTGGAGTAGCAATACTAATATCAGATAAAATAGACTTTAATATAAAGAATGTAACAAGAGACAAGGAAGGAGACTACGTAATGATCAAGGGATCAATCCAAGAAGAAGATATAACAATTATAAGTATATATGCACCCAATATAGGAGCACCTCAATACATAAGGCAGCTGCTAACAGCTATATAAGAGGAAATCGACAGTAACACAATAATAGTGGGGGACTTTAACACCTCACTTACACCAATGCACAGATCATCCAAAATGAAAATATATAAGGAAACAGAAGCTTTAAATGACACAATAGACCTGATAGATTTATTGATATTTATAGAACATTCCATCCAAAAACAGCAGATTACACTTTCTACTCAAGTGTGCAGGGAACATTCTCCAGGATAGATCACATCTTGGGTCACAAATCAAGCCTCAGTAAATTTAAGAAAATTGAAATCATATCAAGCATCTTTTCTGACCACAATGCTATGACATTAGAAGCCAATTACAGGGAAAAAAACATAAGAAACACAAACACAAGGAGGTGAAACAATATGTTACTAAATAATGAAGAGATCACTGAAGAAATCAAAGGGGAAATCAAAAAATACCTAGAGACAAATGACAATGAAAACACAACAACCCAAAACCTATGGGATGCAGCAAAAGCAGTTCTAAGCAGGAAATTTATAGCTATACAAGCCTACCTCAGGAAACAAGAAAAATATCAAATAAACAATCTAACCTTACACCTAAAGGAACTAGAGCAAGAAGAACAAACAAAACCCAAAGTTAGCAGAAGGAAAGAAATCATAAAGATCAGAGCAGAAATATATGGAATAGAAACAAAGAAAACAATAGCAAAGATCAATAAAACTAAAAGCTGGTTCTTTGAGAAGATAAACAAAATTGATAAACCATTAGCCAGACTCATCAACAAAAAGAGGGACAGGACTTAAATCAATAAAATTAGAAGTGAAAAAGGAGAAATTACAAAAACACCACAGAAATACAAAGCATCCTAAGAGACTACTACAAGCAACTCTATGTGAATAAAATGGACAACCTGGAAGAAATGGACAAATTCTTAGAAAGGTATAACCTTCCAAGACTGAACCAGGAAGAAATAGAAAATATAAACAGACCAATCACAAGTAATGAAATTGAAACTGTGATTAAAAATCTTCCAACAAAAGTCCAGGACCAGATGGCTTCACAGGTGAATTCTATCAAACATTTAGAGAAGAGCTAACACCCATCCTTCTCAAAGTCTTCCAAAAAATTGCAGAGGAAGGAACACTCCCTAACTCATTCTATGAGGCCACCATCACCCTGATACCAAAACCAGACAAAGATACTACAACAAAAGAAAATTACAGAGCAATATCACTGATGAATATAGATGCAAAAATCCTCAACAAAATACTATCAAACAGAATCCAACATCACATTAAAAGGATCATACACCATGATCAAGTGGGAATTATCCCAGGCATGCAAGGATTCTTAAATATGTGCAAATCAGTGTGATACACCATATTAACAAATTGAAGAAGAAAACCATATGATTATCTCAATAGATGCAGAAAAAGCTTTTTTGCAAAATTCAACACCCACTGATGATAAATTCACCATAAAGTGGGCATGGAGGGAACCTGCCTCAACATAATAAAGGCCATATATGACAAACCCACAGCAAACATCATTCTCAATGGTGAAAAACTGAAAGCATTTCCTCTAAGATCAGGAACAAGACAAAGATGTCCACTCTCACCACTATTATTCAACATAGTTTTGGAAGTCCTAGCCACGGCAATCAGAGAAGAAAAAGAAATAAAAGGAATACAAATTGGAAAAGAAGAAGTAAAACTGTCACTGTTTGCAGATGACATGATACTATATATAGAGAATCTTAACGATGTCATCAGAAAACCAGTAGAGCTAATCCATGAATTTGGTAAAGTTGCAGGATACAAAATCAATGCACAGAAATCTCTTGCATTCCTATACACTAATGATGAAAAATCTGAAAGAGAATTTCAGGAAACATTCCCATTTACCACTGCAACATAAAGAATAAAATACCTAGGAATAAACCTAACTAGGGAGACAAAAGACCTGTATGCAGAAAACTATAACATACTGATGAAAGAAATTAAAGATGATACCAACAGATGGATCCATGTTCTTGGATTGGAAGAATCAATATTGTGAAAATAACTATACTACCCAAAGCGTTCGACAGATTCAATGCAATCCCTATCAAATTACCAATGGCATTTTTTACAGAACTAGAACAAAAAAATCTTAAAATTTGTATGGAGACACAAAAGATCCCGAATAGCCAAAGCAGTCTAGGGGGAAAAAAATGGAGCTGGAGGAATCAGACTCCCTGACTTCAGAGTATACTACAAAGCTACGGTAATCAAGACAATATGGTACTGGCACAAAAACAGAAACATAGATCAATGGAACAAGATAGAGAGCCCAGAGATAAACCCACACACCTATGGTCAACTTATCTATGACAAAGGAGGCAAGGATGTACAATGGAGAAAAGGCAGTCTCTTCAATAAGTGGTGCTGGGAAAACTGGACAGCTACATGTTAAAGAATGAAATTAGAACATTCCTTAACACCATACAGAAAAATAAACTCAAAATGGATTAGAGGGCTTCCCTGGTGGCACAGTGGTTGAGAGTCCGCCTACCGATGCAGGGGACACGGGTTTGTGCTCCAGTCCGGGAGGATCCCACATGCCGCCGAGAGGCTGGGCCCGTGAGCCATGGCCACTGAGCCTGTGCTCCGCAGCGGGAGAGGCCACAACAGTGAGAGGCCTGTGTACCGCAAAAAAGACGAAAATGGATTAGAGACCTAAATTAAGTCCAGACACTATAAAACTCTTAGAAGAAAACATAGGAAGAACACTCTTTGACATAAATCACAGTAAGATCCTTTTTGATCCACCTCCTAGAGTAATAGAAATAATAACAAAAATAAACATATGGGACGCAATGAAACTTCATAGCTTTTGCACAGCAAATGAAACCATAAACAAGACAAAAAGACAGTGCTCAGAATGGGAGAAAATATTTGCAAACGAATCAACAGACAAAGGATTAATCTCCAAAATACATAAACAGCTTATGCAGCTCAATATTAAAAAAACAAACAGCCCAATCCAAAAATGGGCAGAAAACCTAAATAAACGTATCTCCAAAGGAGGCATGCAGATGGCCAAGGAGCACATGAAAATCTGCTAAACATCCTAATTATTAGAGAAATGCAAATCAAAAGTACAATGAGGTATCACCTCACACCAGTTAGGATGGGCATCATCAGAAAATCTACAAACAACAAATGCTGGCGAGGGTGTGGAGAAAGGGGAACCCTCTTGCACTGTTGGTGGGAATGTAAATTAATACAGCCAGTTCCTTAAAAAACTCAAAATAGAATTACCATATGATCCAGCAATCCCACTACTGGGCATATACCCAGAGAAAACTGTAATTCAAAAAGACACCTGCACTCCAATGTTCATTGCAGCACTATTTACAATAACCAGGTCATGGAAGCAACCTAAATGCCCATCGACAGACGAATGGATAAAGAAGATGTGGTACATATATACAATGGAATATTACTCAGCTATAAAAAGGAACAAAATTGGATCATTTGTTGAGACATGGATGGATCTAGAGATTGTCATACAGAGTGAAGTAAGTCAGAAAGAGAAAAACAAATATCGTATATTAACGCATGTATATGGAACCTAGAAAAATGGTACAGATGAACCGGTTTGCAGGGCAGAAGTTGAGGCACAGATGTAGAGAACAAGTGTATGGACACCAAGGCGGAAAAGCCCCGGGGTGGTGGAGATGGTGGTGTGATGAATTGGGTGATTGGAATTGACATGTATATAGTGATGTGTATAAAATTGATGACTAATAAGAACCTGCTGTATAAAAAAATAAATAAAATTCAAAAACCAGAAAACAAAAACAAAAAACCCCAGCATTTTGTAATTATTAAAATAATTAAATTATTTATAGTTAAAATAAGTAATAATTAAATAACATTAATTAAAATAAAATCTGTACAGAATAATTAAATAATGATATTTGAATAAAAATAAAATGATTATGATATTTAGTAATGATTACATATACTATTTAAAATAACTAATAATAAAAAATCTACATGAAACTGGATATTTTGGTGACATTTTCTGTAAGGTATAAAGCTCTTGAGGGGCATGAGGCATGTTGAGCTATTTTTTTTAATATATATACACCCTGCAGTTACTTTAATAGTCAAATCCTGTATTTTCTTACGGGATTTTATGTTTCATAATGTCATATAATTTGTTGAAAGAATTTTTGCTTCTTGTATTATATACATAATTAATCTTAAACACATTTTAATATTTTATTCCAGTTATACAAATGTTTGTGAGTTTTATGTATTTGAAGTAGATGTGCTAGTCATGGGGGGTACTCACGCAACTCAGTAGCTATTTCTTCTTTTTTTTAAAAAAAATTTTATTGGACCACAGTTGATTTACAATGTTTCGTTATCTTCAGGTGTACAGCAAAGTGAGTCAGTTAAACATATACATATATTCACTCTTTTTAAGATTCTTTTTCCATGTATGTCATTACAGAGCATTGAGTAGAGTTCCCTGTGCTATACAGTAGGTACTTATTAGTTATCTATTTTATATATAGTAGTGTGTTTATGTCAGTCCAATCTCTCAATTTATCCCTCACCCCACCACTATCCCCTCGGAAACCATAAGTTTGTTTTCTACATCTGTGACTCTATTTCTCTCAATACCTACTTCTTACTATACCATCCTGAGCACAATATTGGGTCACAGGTAGAGAAGGTGTTCTTACTTCTTACATTTGACTCACATGGGGAGTTTTTTTTTCCCCAAAAAACAGAACAATTTTATTTTTCATTATAGTTCCTTGGAAATTTTTTTTCAACAAAACATAGTAAATATTCCATATATTAGAGAAAACAAGTATTTTCTGATGTTACTTATTAATAGAAAAAAATTATGAAAAGAAGTTTCTCACCAACAAAAACTGAAAAATTGTATTTTTTGACAGAAAATAGGTCAGATTTGGTTCATTGGCAGATGAGGACTTTCTCAATTAGGTTAACAGCAAACATTTTCCATAAACATACTTTAATTTTGATCATCTAAGGTCACAGTTATATTTAGAGTACATGATATGATAAAAGCATTTTATCAAAAATATGGTACTGGCAAAGGTGTATTGAAATTAACAACAGTTTCCAAGGCTTTTGAACATGAACAATAAACAAGATACCACTAGTAACAGCTATAATTATAGTCGTTTAATCAGTCATGATAAATTATATTTTGAAAACCTTCCAGAAATTGAGAAAATGAATAGTCCTAATGACTATCAAATACTATTGTAAGTTGAGGGTTACCCCTGTGATTCAATAGCACTTGATACGTACCTTTACTGTAGGTTTTGTTCCAAAATAATGCATTTGAAAATGTTTTCAGAACATTTTTTTTAACTTTTTAAATCCAAATATCACAAAAATTTAGAGAATAGAATTTTGAATGTATCCATCACGTAGCTTCCCAGCTTCAACTATCATCATAATTCTGCTATTCTAGTTTCATTTAAAGCTCCTATATTTATCTTTTTTAAAAAAAATCTATTTATTTATTTATTGCTGCGTTGGGTCTTCGTTGCTGCCCGCGGGCTTTCTCTAGTTGCAGTGAACGGGGGCTGCTCTTCGTTGCGGTGCGCAGGCTTCTCATTGCGGTGGCCTCTCTTGTTGCGGAGCACGGGCTCTAGACGTGCGCGCTTCAATAGTTGTGGCATGTGGGCTCAGTAGTTGTGGCTTGTGGGCTCTAGAGCACAGGCTAAGTAGTTGTGGCACACGGGCTTAGTTGCTCCGTGGCATGTGGGATCTTCCCGGACCAGGGCTCGAACCCGTGTCCCCTCCATTGGCAGGCAGATTCTTAACTACTGAGCCACCAGGGAAGCCCTAAAGCTCCTATATTTATCTTGAGCAGAATATTTTAAAGAAAATTCCTAGCATCGTACTATTTCACCAATAAATACTTGAGGGTATACTTCTAACATATAGGAATCTAAAACATAAGATCATCCTAACACCTAAAAGTAAATATTAATTCCTAATATATAACAGCCTGCATTCAGTATTCACTCATTCCACAGAATGTTTTTCATCATTGGTTTATTCAAGTCAGTGTTAGTATTTGAGGAGCTTTAAAAAATCTTATCTTCCAAGTAGCCTGTGGTCTATGCTATTTAGAAAGTTACTTCCTGGGAGGCAGGGCTGGGGTCAGCCTGTGCTCTGTGAAGAGATCCAGAGCTTGGGAGCAGTGAATGGAGGAGGTATGCTGACCACACAATGACCATCTGGCTCCCAGCCAAATTCCTACCCAGAGGAGACCACATAGGAATTCAGAGGGCGCTCAGCTGGAGGAAAACAAAGCTGAGGCTCTTGTGGCATGCATCATACGCTTCTGTGATGTCAACTGATCTTGGTGGCATCTCTCTAACAGTCCCTGTGTTATTAGATCAGTTCCAAGTTCATTGAACAACTTGTAGGTGTGAGATATTTGAGGTATGACTGTCCAACAGAACCTGTAGCTACTAAAACTCACAGGTCTTCACTCGCCAGTGAAATCAGTGAGGAATTTTTAGTTCATTTCTGATTTCCCTATCTCTTTTTATATTTCCTTCTGTGAATAAACACAGCACCAAGCATTTCTTGCAATCAAATCTTAGGAGGAGGATGGTAAGCTACCTACATCTGAGGAGAGTCATAACGGAACATACCTAGGGACTAGCAGTAGATCTGGCAGGTAGGTAATGGGGACAACAGCCTGTGAATGTAGCAGTAGAAGCCTGCTCTGCACATCTTGAGAAGAAGAAGCTTGTGGCAGGAAAGAGGAGGCGGTGGATTAAGTGAAATGGGAATGGATTGGAGCATGTCTGTTTTTTTTTTAATACATTTATTTATTTTATGTATTTATTTTTGGCTGTGTTGGGTTTTGTTGCTGCATGCAGGTTTTCTCTAGTTGGGGAGAGTGGGGCTACTCTTCATTGCAGTGAGCGGGCTTCTCATTGCGGTGGCTTCTCTCATTGTGGAGCACGGGCTCTAGGCGTGCGGGCTTCAGTAGTTGCAGCACGCGGGCTCAGTAGTTATGGCGCATGGGCTTAGCTGCTCCATGGCATGTGGGATCTTCCCGGACCAGGGATCGAACCCGTGTCCCCGCATTGGCGGGCGGATTCTCAACCACTGCGCCACCAGGGAAGCCCCAAAGCATGTCTGTTTTTATATGTCTGAATCTTCGGCTACAGATAGTGTGTCATAGGTACATCACTGAGACCTTGCAGGATGCCTGGTACATAGCAGCTACTCAGTAATGTTTGGCGAGTTGAATTAAATTGAACTGATCAACTCAAGTAAGTCAAATGAAAAGTTAAAGCTGACAGCACTGAAGAAAAACAAAATACGAGTTCGTGGCGAGATTTTCTTGAGCTGTTCAGAATGCATTGGGGAAATCAGCAGAAATGATATTGATGAAATGGTAGCGTGGAGTTTAGTGAAAGGTCTTGAGAGCCATACAACCGTTTGCATTTAATAGGATTGCAGTGGTCCCAGGATAGAAAATTTGTCATACCCGTGAATCCATTTCACTGCATAACTGATGGATTCTACAAAAGATGTGTAAGGAGGCTACAATAGTGGAGAGTTGTGGGTTTTTCCCCCAGTCATAGGCTGGCTGATAGAGATGAGCAAAGCCACCAGAATTTTAAAAGAGCAACACTTTCACTAAGAACAATCTTTGCATTCTAAGCACTGTGTTCTTTGGGGGTTTCTGTTAGCTTTTTCTCTTCAATTATTTACTGAGTGTATAAAGAGTTGTCAAAATATGGACATGTGTTTCTAAAGCATTTCTAAGCCAAATTCTCCGGCCTCCCTCCTCAAGAACTTGTTCACAGAATTTGAACACTAAGTGTGGCTGTGAGAAATTTTCGCTCTCCTTCAGGCACTGGGTATGTTTTGCAAATGGACCATCATTCTCAAATACGGCATTTAATGTCTTCCACAGAAAATTATTGAGCGTGCTGTGAGGAAGTCAGAGATGCTGTTTTTAAACAGAAAGTATGTTTTAATTATAAAATTTAAATGAATTTATTGAGGTTTTGAGGGAAAGTAACATGATTTCAATAGCTTTAAGGGCCCATATTTTAAATTTTAAAAAGACATTGGGTTTATTTTTGCATTAAATAGGGTATTTAGATTATGATAGACATGTAGGTATTCAGTACTTTTAATGATATAAATGAAAAATTGGTTCTAATTAGAAAGTGGGATAAGGCAGATAATTCAAGATATTGGCAAAAGTCAACTAAAATCTGAGTGAAATGAGTAGCACTGTTAGTTGTATAAACATTTTTAAGTGAGAACATTCATAGTGACACCTGAAACACAAAGGCCTGAAAACAAGGGCATTTAGTTCTATCCTCAGCTCTGCTATGGGATGATGGAAAATCTTTGCCTGAGTTTCCTCATTTGTGATATTAGAACAAAATCAGATTCATAATAATAGAATAAGGATCAAATGAAATAATTTACATCCCTCAACATATCCCAGGCACAAGGAACAATTATCAATCATAACAATAACCTTGTCTTTAATATAAGGTGGTGCTGTATAAGCTGTAAAGTCTCTCCTTCATCTAATATTGTAAAATTGTAATGGGATTTCTTTTGTATTCACAAATATATATAATGTATTTCTTTTATATTCATGTATAGGATTTCTTACATATTATAATTCACTAGGAATGGCACAACAAGCGTTTGTTGAAGGAGCATTTCTAAGAAGGTTCGGAAGAATGTTCTCTTTTCTAGGCTGAGCTTCACTTTCATGGTCTAGTCCCTCGACATAATGGGTGGTTTCACAAGGAGGATGAATCATTAATCAGCAAATTTTTATAAAGGACTTCTGAGGGTGTCATTCTTTACTTGAGCCTACTCATGGAAATGCAGTCACTGTAATAAACTTTGGTATTTAAAATTACAGAATGAAAGTATTTCACCTTTTTGAAGGTTAATTTCATTCAGTAATTTAGAGAGAAAGTTTAAATATTAAAATACATTTTTAAATATCAAACAAGCTGGGAACTTTGTGAAATAAAATACAAAATGTATACGATAAAACATGAGGAAGATCAATCTTAGGGCTTCTAAAATGACAGTCATCACTGGCTTCCTGCTCCAGGAGCATCTCTGGAATACTCATCCAAAAAATTATGACTAACAAGTAGGCTTCTGAATTCAGTTTAAGATTTCTCTGAGGTTCTTTTAGTTCTTAGACAATATTCCTCTAAGGATCTGCAATCACAAGTTTGCTAAATTCACTTGAAACCATGTTTTTGCCCGGATGGTTGAATTATCAGCTTCATATAGCAGTGAGTTTTATTCATTTTAGTTTCTTTTCAATTTTTAGTGATTTATTTTTTCATTTCTTTTTATTTCTTTAAAACATAAACCTTTTGTGTATTTTGAAAAACAAAACTATATCCACAAGGTACATTTAAGGGAATTCTTCAAGTTTGTCCTCTTCTGTACTCCCTCTCTCCTCCTTTAGGGAAACATTTTATAGTTTTTCATTTCTCCTTCCAGCATTTATTTTCAAATATTATAAGCACTGCTCTGGATTTTGTTGTTGACTGATTTTTTTCTCACTCAATATTATGGTCTTGATGGTGGTGTGATTACATGTGTGCATACTTATCCCCACATTCCTTGAGTTGTATACATTAAATGTGTATGCTTTTTGCATGTCAATCATAACCCAGTAAGTGGTTGAGATAATAATAGTACAAAAGAAGAATAAAAATAGTAAAACTTTCTTAAATTAAAAAAATGTAGTCTAAAAATCACTTTGTATCAGCATACAGATATTTTCATCTTTTTGAGGCTACATAGTATTCAATTGTACTGATGTTCCATACTTTACATAACCATTTCCTTATTGATGGACATTTTAGTTTTTTCCAAAGGTTTGCTTTTGGAAATAATGCTACAATGAAGGCCTTGTTATTTCATACTGCAGCCACTTTGTTTTTGGGATCCTTGGGTTAAGGGTACATTCACACGTTTATCATTCCCTTGCAATATGTAACAGTTTCTTCACATACGTAGTTATGCCTGATAAATGTACTATTTGTTTTAGTGTATTTGATATCTACTGATGAAGAGTGTCAAACTGTTTTAAATATTTTAGGACATTATGTTAGTAAAAGTCATCTTGCTATGAGTACCTATAGTTCATTTGTTTTTATACTCTGAAGTATTGTTGCTCTGAATATTCTTGTACCTCAGTTTTGGTGCACATTTGCAAGAACTACTCTGTGTGTGTGTGTGTGTGTGTGTGTGTGTGTGTGTGTATGTGTTGTGTGTGTGTGTGTGTGTATACAAAGCCTCATGTAGACAGTGTAACCATCCTCTGCTTAATATACTATAATAGTAACTTACTATCTATCAGATGATGCCCAAATTATAGTATTGCAAACATGTCTGGTTATTGTTTTCAGCCATTCTCCCGTGAACAAGCATTGGTAAACTTTGCCATGTTGTTTCTCATCTCTGTTACTTGAGACAAGCCAGCTCCTTTACCTAAAATGCACTTAACCTCAGTTAATATTAATCTTCTACTAATTTTTCAAGACTCAGTTCAAGTGTCTCTTCCACTGTTCTCAAAGATGAGATACTTAACTTTCTTGACTGCTCTTGTGTTGAAACCCCTATTTGAATACTAAGCACCCTGTGTTAAGTATTTGTATGCATAGCTGCCTCTCCCACTTAACTGGAAATCACTAAAAGGTAGGAGCACTTTCTAGTCATCATTGTACTATTGACATCTAGCAGAGTGTTCAGCTCATAGCAGGGCTCAAAATGGTTTTGTAATTGATGAGTCAATTTTTTTAAAAAAGTATTGAATTTACATTATGTGACATAAGATCTTAAATTTTTATCTGAAAATTTCTCCCAATTTTCTGATCCTGAGAGGAGGCAAACACCCTGGAAAGAGTAAACATTGAGCTAATACCTTAACAAAGTTAGAAAAATGAACCTTTCCTGGTAAATGGAAAAAAACTAGGGTTTTTAGAGGAGGAGGGCAAAAGAAAAAAAAAAACAGGTAAGGGTTTTGTTTGGCTTTTCCTTATCTTGTTGTACATGGATCTAGAACTTTGAATCTCAAAAGGGAAGGCTGAGAGGGTTGTAGATGTGGAGTTAATAACGTAAGAGTTAGAATGGAGAATAAAGAAAGATGGTCATGACCTTTCTTCAGGGGGAAGTAGAAAGGGTTGGAGGTGGATTAAGGTGTTTAGGGGCAGTTCATTCCTCATTCTCAAGTTTACCCACGAGTTTTTCTTCTCATCACTGTCATTAGTAGTTGCCATCTGGTCTTGGTATCATCTAGGAGAATGCCACGTGTTCATGCCCCAGCCAATCCTCAACTCTGAACTGTACTCCCATTTTGTCAACAGTCTGAGTCCTTATTAAATAGTCTCCACTTCTGCCCAACTAAAGGTAGAATTCTTGACATCTAGGAGATCAGTATCTGCATGAAAGAAAATAGTCAAACATGAGTGTCTGGGGAGAGTTTAAAAAATAGGGAAGGACACCTTTACAATGACCCTGAGAAATTAGTATTATTATTCACATTTTGCAGATGAGAAAACTGAAGCTTAGAGAATTTAACCCACCGAGTCAAAGTCACACATCTAGTAACTGGTTGAAACAGAAATTTAAACTCACTGTTGTCTGGTGCTATTCAGGATTTGTGTTAAATTCTCCCCCTTGAATTGAATAAAAAAGTGATGGGTTGCTTAGTTTGACAGTACAACTGTTCACTCTGTCTGCCATGGCAGACTCTGACCACTACTTATCTGCAGAGGATGAGTTCCTGGTTGGCAGGTGAAGTGTGACAATTCAAGTATTTTGCTTCAGACTTAACTGTCTGTTCCCTGACAGAAAGTGGCTTATCCTATTCCTTTAGATATGGGTGTATTAAATGGAGGGAAGAGAAGAGCATGGATTTAGACATTAGGGAATCAGAGCGAATGCTTTACTGATTTGGCTTCTTGGAAGCTGAGAGACACAACTCTGGTTCTTATGCTCCTTATCCAAAGAGAAGATAAAATATGAGTTGATTTCACATTTTTGTGGTGGTCAAGTGAGATGGTGTCTATAAAACCACTGTAAAAGTGAAGCAGTGTGTTAAAGTTAAACAAATTAAATTCATTCAACACATTTACTTGGCTACATATTTATTAATTAAATACAAACATAAATCATATGCATCGTCCTCAGAATGCTTTTTTTTCACGATCTTGATAAAACATGCACAGAAGTAACTGAAAAAATGGTAAAAAATCCAAAAGATGAAAGAAAATTAAAAAATACCTGGTGGCGCAGTGGTTAAGAATCCGCCTGCCAGTGCAGGGGACACGGGTTCGATCCCTGATCTGGGAAGATCCCACATGCCGAGGAACAACTAAGCCCATGAGCTTCAGCTACTGAGCCTGTGAGCCACTACTACTGAGCCCATATGCCACAACTACTGAAGCCTGCCTGCCGCAACTACTGAAGCTCGCCCGCCCCAGGGCCCACGTGCCACAACTACTGAAGCCCGCGTGCTGCAACTACTGAAGCCCGTGAGCCTATAGCCTGTGCTCTACACCAAGATAAGCCACTGCAATGAGAAACCTGCGAGCTGCAACTAGAGAAAGGCTACATGCAGCAATGAAGACCCAATGCAGACAAAAATTTAAAAAATAAAATAAATTAAAAAAATTTTAAAAAGATTAAAAAAGTAAATAAATGTTAGAATAATTCTCATGAAACTGAAAAAATTCATACGTTTATAACGTAAATCTTGTTAGTATTTAAAATGTCTATGTAGCAAAAGTGCAAAGATATTATTTTTACATAATAAATAGGCTTCTATTGAGAAAAAACAATTTCTCCTTATAAAACTGATGGATTCCAACAGTTGCCACATCAAAGAAATGCCATGGTTTATATGTCTTACATTCTTGGAATACCAAGCCTAGGAGATTTCTACTCTTAGTATTGTTAACAATATATAATGAGGTTAATGATATTTTAAATTAATTGAAGCTATCCATTTTCTATTAGCTTCTACAAAATTGACAGAAGTGAGGGTTTACTTACATGTCAGTATTGCTGACAGTGAAGGCAGTAAAATGTTTTGCTAATTTTTCAATAGAACATATGCAAGCTGCTACAAGGATTAGTTGTTAAAAAACACAATATCTCATCTTCATGGAGAGTTTTTACAAGTAATTGATTTTTCAATCTTAGTGATAGATTTACTTTGAAATCAGAGTGTGTGTGTGTGTGTGTGTGTGTGTTGCACTGTTCCTGAATGATAAGGGAGATAAGAATAAAAGTAAAAACAAAACCAAAAAATGGTCATTGACATTTCAGCAAAAAATGTTCATCTCAGTGATTTGAATCCAATTCTCACCGTGTACCTCTGAACCTGCTATAATCCCAATGGCTTTCACCCAGCTTCTCTATGCCCACGGGTCGCGGTTGTAGCATTGAATTTGGTGATATAATTAAAGACAATAAGCCAATAAAATCAGCTAAAAACAAAATTGCTATTTCACTCGGTAAAATTTCTCTTGAGGAATCAGCAGTCGATTTTATAGAAGTATGAAAATTCCAAACCATGCCTTTCTTATTACAGAAGCCTAAGGCTTCTTTCTCCTGTGTTACATTTTAATTTAGAATCTCATGTCTTAGAACAATATTAAAATTTTGTGACTACTCTAAAATTGCATTCTGTCGTTTTATCAATTTAGTATGCTTGTAGGTGTATGTGTGTGTGAGAGAAATAGGTGAGAGAAACCCGTGTACTGACCTCTGCGTGATTCTGGGTAAATCCTCACAAAAGCATGTTTTTATGGCTTTACCACTTAGAATAAACAGATTTATAAGTTGTTTTTCCATTTCTGCCTTAAAAATGCTTTGACCCAAGACTTTGAAATTCATTCTGTGTTAGTTTTCTCGCCTCCAATATGAAGCAGTAATTTTACTAATTTTCACTGAATTCTTAGAACAACACAATTTATGTTTATGAGGTGTTTAGGAACTTCTCAAGGAAAGTATTTCATGGTTACAAGATATAATTTTAAGATATTTTTCGGGCTTCCCTGGTGGCGCAGTGGTTGAGAGTCCGCCTGCAGATACAGGGGACGCGGGTTGGTGCCCCGGTCTGGGAAGATCCCACATGCCGCGGAGCGGCTGGGCCCATGAGCCATGTCTGCTGAGCCTGCGCGTCCGGAGCCTGTGCTCCGCAACAGGAGAGACCACAACAGTGAGAGGCCCGCGTACCGCAAAAAAAAAAAAAAAAAGATATTTTTCTTTGAAATTTACCCATTGCTTAAAAAATTCCATTATATTCTTGAGAACGGTTCTATTTTTCTGTTACTTGATAATATATTATTTTCCTGGGTTAAAAATTTCTATGGATATTAGCGAATATCTCATTTTATGCTTCAGTTAATATTTCTTATTGGGGAAATAAAACCATCATTTAATTACTATTTAAAAGAAAGTATTAAATATTTTCTAGGTATACGTTGTATTGAGTAAACACCAGTCTATTTGCTTAAGAGGCAAAAGAAGTATTTGGTGAAAGCAGAAAGCAGAGAAAAGAAGAATAACAAATACTTTAATGCAAAAAATAAGTAAAAGAACATTTATCTTCCTACTGTCTAGCACAGGGAACTCTACTCAGTGCTCTGTGGTGACCTAAATGGGTAGGAAATATAAAAAAGAGTGGATATGTGTATATATATAACTGATTTACTTTGCTGTACAGCAGAAACTAACACAACATTGTAAAGCAACTATACTCCAATAAAAATTAATTAAAGAAAAGAACATTTATCTTGCACTAAACATGGTTCTACCCTGAGTACGCCACCAATTTTCTCAGTAATTAAAAAAAAATCAAAGAAAACATGATAATGCCAGTTTTGGTAGCAATAGATAGATAAATAATTTAATAATTATTAATACATATAGCAATGATATATTTTATTAATGTTAATAATATGGTCAAGTGAGATAGTCTCTATATAAATACTATAGGCAATATTAATAATTTTAATAAAAAGAAGAGGCATATGAGGAAGAAGAAAATAATATCAAAATCTAAATTCAGTCTTGATAATGGATATTAAGAATTGAAGAGACAAAGAGTTTAGCAATGTTTTTTCTCCGGCTTTTTAAATAATCAGGAGTCATGTATACTTTAAGACAGGAACGGAGTCCCTTGGAGACTCAGCAGAGGGCATTTCAAAATACCCCACTGCTGGCAAAGTGGTGTGGTGAGGATTTGTCTTCTAACATTTGGCTGAGAATTCCAGCATTTTCACCTTGTCTCACAAAATTCTCCCCGATCCTGAGTACAACCGTATCTATTGTTTTGCCCCACAGTTCCAGCTACCTTTGATACCCTTGGCTACTGTCCAGTATTGCCTTTAAGGCAAATTATACTGCGCCATATGTAAAATAAATTCCTGGGATAATATTCAGGCTATATGAAATATGTTCAAAAACTGTTCCCAGTATCACTTATTCCTATTCCATTTATTTCTTAGTTGACTTTTTGTTGATTCTTATTTATTCTTCAGTTTCGCTTTTGCCTATTCATTCCACCTTGAGGTGACTACAAAATGAAAGTTTATGACATTTATTAATTAAACTAATGGAATTATTTTTACTCAGCAAAATTATTTATTAAAAAAATTCATGTGTGAATTCTTCATCTGAGGATATGGAATAGTTGTACTTTTCCCTATTCCTCCTAAATACAACTAAAAACAGGGACATGGTATATAAAACAAATATAAGACTCCGAAATGTGGAGAGAAGAAGGCAGGACAGATAAAAACTCCAGAACCTGGGTAATGACATGGTCATGAGTTGTCTGGATTTTCTTTTGGCCAAATATTTCCTAGACTTGAAACTGATGAAGCGGGCAACCTGGAAGAAGCGAATTGATGTGTGGTAGGGGGTGGAGGGAAGCTTGTCAGGGAGCCTGACACTTTTGTGAAGCTGTAGAGAGGTGTCCCAACATGCCCACCAGGGTGTGTCAGAAGGCCGAGGAAGGAGCTGGGACTCTCACCACCACCTGCTGGTTTAAGGAAGCCCCTCTGTGGACTCACATGCCTCCCCTGGCAGTAAAGAGGCACCCTTCCCTTCAAGTAAAAACTCTACCCTAGCTGATCACTACCCTTAATACACAAACATCCTTTAATCTGCCTTAATCCTTTTATCCACACATAACAACTTATTATTAGGAAAGAGAAGAAAATAAACATGACAACATTCCAGTAGATAATGATAGACACCAGAAAGTAGAACTGTGAGTTTATGGAAAAGTTCCTGAAATAAATCAATATGTTGAAATCTACAGTCTACATATTGACCGGGAATAACATGCGTCTGGGAAAATCAAACCAGAATAAACAACATTGATATATGTCCTAATGAAACTCTTGGTCTTTAAATAAAGGAAAGAAGAATCCCTTACATATGTGGACAAAATATCCAAGGGAAAGAAAATCTGATAATTTTTAGAATTGACTCAATTAATTTTATGACAGAGTGGGGAAAATACATTTTAAAACACTCAAGGAAAGAACATGAGAAAAAACTAATTATATCAGTAAATATATATCAGATAAATGCAAATTAAAGCAGCATAGGTCACAGTTTTGATGACTAGATAGAACTGGGGTCAAATAAGCATTTTATAAGACAGAGAAGTACAGTTTCTAGTACTACAGCATACAATTCATATTGAAGATAAATCAGTTATCAATATGTACTCATGAAATAACACAGCAGCCACATGCATACAGCATAATTTAAGGGATGTGAGGAGAGAGAAAGTGATTAAACCAACATCAAAAACAGGGGATTTAACAGACTTGTTACAGACCTAAATAGATCAATGGACAAAAATTTAGTAAGGGCACGGAAGACCCAAACAACTTAGTCACTAATAATTGATGAAGAAGGTGAATACACGCGCGCGCGTGCACACAAACACACACACACACACACACACACACACACAGAGAAAAGGCAGGAATGACGGAGAGAGAGAGAGAGAGATGGATGATGTGAAAAAAAAATGTTTATACATGTATTTTAAAATAGGGAAATTTAATTACAGGCAGAATTTTAGGTGTTACTAAGGAATTCTTCATCTTGTTAGGTGTGAAAATGATGTTGTGGTAATGTGTGAAGATGTCTGGTTTTCAGAGATGCATGCTGGAGCTAGCATTGAAATAACATGACAACTCCTTTAAACTACCTTTGCTGGGATGAAGTGAGAGAGTAACACTGACATATATACACTACCAAATGTAAAATAGATAGCTAGTGGGAAGCAGCCGCATAGCGCAGGGAGATCAGCTAGGTGCTCTGTCTACCTAGAGAGGTGGGATAGGGAGGGTGGGAGGGAGATGCAAGAGGGAGGAGATATGGGGATATATGTTTATGTATAGCTGATTCACTTTGTTATACAGCAGAAACCAACACAACATTGTAAAGCAATTATACTCTAATAAAGATGTTAAAAAAAAAGACATAGATAACACAAATATTCAATTATTGATAACTACTTTACATTGACTATATGGGGGATTGCTGTACTGGTTAAATTCCAGTCTATGTCTTTCTAACTGTAAGACCTTATCTTTCAAACTGTAACCTTATTTACACTCACTCTTCTAGACTGAAAAATGGCTTCAGTATAAATATCCACCCCTTTGGACTGTTGTGGTTACTCTCTTAGACAGCGGGTTACCTGCACACGTGGTACATAAGGTGACTTGCTAAGCACATTGCTGTGGTGAGAGAAATTTCCAGGCAAGAACAGCATCAGGCTCTGTCTCAGGTTACACCATGGACTGTCTTTCCATTGACCTTTTCCTGGTATTAATATAACTTTTATTAGATTAAAGAAAGCAGACACTTTGGTGCTGTGTAGTCCTGACTTGACAAGCGGCACAGTTCTGTAGGCGTTTTGGCCTCTCATTTTAGTAGCTGAGAGTTCTCTGAGTAGATCATAGATCATTTCAGATTCAGAGTACCTCAGCCCTAGAGCTTTAGTTCTGATTACTGCTTTGTTTTTTCTTTCTTTGTTCATGCAAGTTTACATTCCTATAGGACAATGCTTACTGAAAATATCTGATGTAGGTTTGGGACTAAGGTCAAGGAGGTGAAAAAAAAAACTGAAAAATTTGTTATTCTGTAGGGCAATGGCTAATATAAAATGAATTACCTGGGACGCCCAGCAAGGAGAAGCAGAAGTACCTCAGCCAGGATGTGAGTCAGTCAAGCCACTCCCACTCAGCAGTGATCAGTGACATCCAAGGGTCATTTCTGAATGAGGGTTCCATGCTGCCATCTGAGAACTGTTTCTGGCTTTGGGGTCTTAGATTTTGGGAGGAGGCTAGACAGGTGGAGTAAAAGCAGGCAGAGAGGGAGAAAAAAACTAATAAAAAAATAAACCCCACCCATTCAAGAAGTAACTGCAAGAAAAATAAGGGAAACTAACATAAAGTAAGAGCCCCGATGCAACTTGCTCTGAAAAGATAAACTAAGGAAAGTAATCTAAACCTGGCTTTAAGAAGGGTGTCCTTGAAGAGATAACCTAAAGAACATGTGATGAAATGATACATGGATGTGAAAAGAACCAAATGGAAATGCTGAAAAAAAGTTTTGTATATAAATAAATCTTTCAAAAGGCAGGATGCCCTCTGATTGAGTAGAGTTAAAGAGACAGGTAGTGAATGTGAAAGAATTAGAATGAAATTTATACCAAATGTGGTGAAGATGGAGGAAAAGATCAAAATAATGAAGAGGCTCGAAGGCAGGGGTGTGATAGATTGAGAAGCTCTTATATAAGTCAAACAAAAGTTTAAGGAAAAAAATAGATTTAAGAAAGTTGAAAAGAAATAGAGACTTGCAAAAAGCCACTGTAAAATACAAATTCCTGTGCTTTTTTGTGAGATGAGGACCAACAAGCATTTTGGCTCCAACAGTGTGTAGCCCTAGGCTATTCGAGGATTTATGTCAGATCTGTCCCCTGGCTCAGACAGGGAACTTTCCCCATCAGGGGCATCTTCCCTACCTCAGTTTTGTTAGGCAAGGACTCCTCGTCCTGCTTCTGTGTGTCTTGGAGAACTGCAGAATGATTTGACATTGTCAGTTTGAACACTGACACCAGAAGAAACTAGGAAAGTAGGCAGCGTTTCCAGTCTGGGTTCTTGACCCCTTTATCCTTAGACCTAGGATTCACCCCTGTGTCTCCAATGCCCACAGAACCACAGTGAAGGGGTATCGTTGGCTGGACTTCCTCCCCTTTCCCCCTTCTTTTCAGGGACTTGGTTTTCTGAAAAAGTGTGGGGTTGTCTTTCCCAGGCTTTTACTTTCTTGAATTCAGACTAATGATCCACTCTAGCCAAGACTTATTAATTGCTCCATTCTCTTCAACAGTCCCTAGTCCTACATTCTGGAGATTCTATGTCTGTTTTTTTCCCCGTAGCAGAAATAGGCATTTCTGACATACATCACGGGTCCCAGTACCCAGAAGCTTAACATCCATCCTTTAGATAATAGGGGCACTCACATCTCAGGTAATTAATGGAAGAGGTTTCCTACCAGAGCTAGTACTGGGAAACTTTTTCTTAAGAGAAGGGGGACCTGCTTATCCCTGCTTCTCAGGAAGCTGCGGAATCACAGCTGCCACACCAGCTTCCGAGTCTTAAGAGAAACCTCTGGATGCAGCTCCTCTCTTTGGTTTTATTCTCTGAGGCAGTCAATGTGACCTCCTTCTATTCATCCTCCCAAATTAGTTTCACTAACAGTGAAAGTCCGTAAGTCCCTCTGGCCTCCTGTGAAATCAGAGTTGCCCCTGCAAGGCTTCCCTCTAAATCAATCCAGTAGCAACTTCCATTCCCCTGGGCCTGATTTTTCTGAATTCCATCACACTGTGTTGTGTTTTACAGCTCACGAAAGAGTTTGTACAAAATCTCAACACACACAAAGAGGTCTTTTCTCCTTCCTGTTGGTACATCATGAGAAAGTTGACTTCAGAATCTTGGCAACGTCTCATATAAACAAATACCTGTCCCAGTCCTGCTAGTCGTTCATCTAGAGACCCAGGGATCTGCTGTTTGTGACCATATATAATTCTTAATTTCAGGACCCGCAAAAGTTTGCACGAATCCATGCCTGCTCCAAGGCCTGTCAGCTCTCTTACATTTCAGCAACCTCTCTAATTAGAACTCAAATCATCTTCTCTTGTCTCAGAGACCTGCATGCTATTCCTTTTACCTAAAACCTTTACTGCAGAGTAGTGGACACTGGGGCCTCTGTCCAGACCCCATCTTCAGGGCTGATACCCCCATCTGTTGCTGACCACTCAGTGCTGAGCCCCTCACTAGGAATTATGCTCAGTCATAGATAATCCCTGCCTTGCAACGTGGGCCTCCTCCCAGGGGTACTGTGGTCAATGACTGCTTCATATGGCAGAAAAGGCCTTGCTGTTTGCCTCAATTTGGGGTAATTTGTCATCTCAGCTCCCAGGTTCCCTCTAGGAGCATCTTAAGCTTCAGCTGTAATCATACTACAAGTTGATTTTTCCCTTTTCCCAGTACTACCTTACTCATTCCCTTACTGGTGTATTCCACAAAAACACACCCAGGGAAGACTTCTAAATGGAATTTTCCATCTCAGTGTTCATTTCCAGGGAACTCAGTCTGAGACAGGTGGTATCAGAAGAGGTAACCCCGTCAAAAACAGGAAAATAGGGCTTCCCTGGTGGTGCAGTGGTTGAGAGTCCACCTGCCGATGCAGGGGACACGGGTTCGTGCCCTGGTCCAGGAAGATCCCACATGCCACGGAGCGGCTGGGCCCGTGAGCCGTGGCCGCTGAGCCTGCGCGTCCAGAGCCTGTGCTCCGCGACGGGAGAGGCCACAACAGTGAGAGGCCCGCGTATGGCAAAAAAACCCCCAAAAAAACCCAGGAAACTGGAGATGGGTCACTTTCCTGTTAGCAGGCAGGAGGAGTAGCATGGCTGGCGTAGATGAAGCGTTGGGAGCCCACCACTGCCGTAGCAGGGCAGCGGGTGGTGAACTGGCTGCTGCAGTGTCTCTGGCACTGCAGAAGTAAGAGAAGAGGGAAGTGGTAACTAAAGATTATGGAATTGGGTGACTGCCGCTAAGCATCACCAACACCTTGTGGAGAAAGATAATGACAGGCTCAGAGTGATTAATCAGTAGTTCAAGGCAAAACGTGAAAGTCAGATAACCTTCTTGATAACATTTAATGAAACCCTAATATCCTGCAGCCAGAGGGGAGACGGAGCAGAGGAAAGCTCAAGGTCTAATTATGAGGGAGATTTGTGGTCTAATTGTGAGGGTAGTGGAAGTTTAGAGATGGTTGAAATAGCCCCAGCTAAGCTCCTATACCAAGGTCATGACCTTGAAACTTGAAATGGGGAAACTGGGTAATGCAGGCAAGAGCCTTTAACAGTATATGTGTCACTCTTGCCCCAGGACTATGTTAACTCCCCTTCCTTCTCTCACAATTTAGTGCACAGGCACTCGGACCATCTGGATAGTCTGCTGAACGTGTTATTGGTCCATTATACCAGTGCCATCATGCTAGGTTAATCACACTACATGGGCAAGAAGTGACAAGGATGTTGGAGGTCTTGATACTTACACTACAGAGCGTAGGAAATAAACCCAGTGACAATTCAGGGTCCTGCCACATCAGTGAGGTTTGTAAGAATTCAACAGGTTTGTGGCATGTTGGGCTTTCCTTCCCAGGTAAGGGCAGATTATTGCATCTGACACCACTCAAAACTAAAACAAGAAGACGGGAGTATCATAGACCTCTTTGGGTTTGGACTGCAGCACATTTGGCATGTAGATATTCTGCTCCAGGCTATTTAATGGGTACACAGAAGGTAGCTAGGTTTGATCGGGACCAAGAAAAGGCTAGGCAATGTGGGTCCTTTGTTCCAGGAGGGCATTTGAACCTCTCCCAAATGTAATTTATTGGAAGCAACTGGAGTGAACATTTTAGATGGGGCAAATGGTTCTCACTGGAGAAGATAAAGCAATTTAACTATTTTGGTATTAGTCTGTGTCAATTTATTTGTTTTCTGGTTAAGAGTGACCTTCTTTCTTTCCTTTCCTTTCCCTCCCTCCCTCCCTCCCTCCCTCCCTCCCTCCCTTCCTTCCTTCCTTCCTTCCTTCCTTCCTTCTTCCCTTTCTTTTTTTGAAACAGACCTGTGAGTGAAAGGTTGGAAGAAATAGCTTCACATTTAATAAATATTCTCTCTTCTGCCAAGTAAAATTTTTAAAAGCCCCTCTTACTCTTGAGAGTCAGGGAGGGAAATGGAGTTTGGTTTCCTTAACTAAACTCTCAGGAATTCTATGGAGGCCTTTTTTATTTTACATGTTCAGAAGAATTTTTATTACTCTTGAGAGTAAGGGGAATGGAGTTGGATAAGAAAACCAAACTCTGAGGAGTTAGCAGGGACTGTTATTTTACATGTCAAGGGAAGGATTTGTATAAGTTGAGGTATTGCTTCCAGTTTCTCACTGATCCTTTGTTTGAAAAGCAAGCCCTTTGGGGATCAATGGAGTAAGGAGACAAACTTGGTTGATTTAGAGTTGTCCTGTGTCTGCTTAGCTAAACTGGAACTGCATTTTCCAGAATTCCCTTCTGTGGGTGAACAGGGGTTTCCCTCTTCTTTTGCATCGGATGTGGGAGGAAGCATCAGTCGTATTTTGCTTCGATGCTGGTGCAGGAAGCAAGGCACTGCTGCTGCTACTCACAAGTTGCCATCTGTCACACTTGTTATTTGTTACCTTGTGGCTACCTCAGCTCCCACAGACACCCCCTTTCTGCCTGTCTGACTTCAGGGCCAGGTGGAGGATGTGATGCCGTTGGAGGCTGTGAGGTCGTGAGAGACCCACGTACTTTTGTCCTCTTGGTTTCCAGCTCCTTTTCATAGTTTTCTATTACAGAAGAAACATATGTTTGTTATAGAAAATTTAGAACATACAGAAAGCTAATAAAAATAATCTGTGATCCCAATGCCCCATCAAATGTCTCAATATTTTCACATATATTATCTTGTCAATCATATATATACGTGCACGTATACATGTATATATTCATAATATTTACACTTATTTAATTGTATAATATTTAAAATATGAGACTATATAAAAATGTATATGTTTACAGATTCAATTGTATTTTACATATTTAATATTATATAGTATATTATTATATAATATAAAATATATAAAAATGAGACTATATACATATAGGTATATGTATAACATTTCGAAAAATTGGAGGTTATATTGCACATATAGTTATTTAATTTGCACTTTTCTCATTGCAATTTATTATTAACATTTCCCCAATTCCTTAAATATTCTTGAGAGTTCGTTTAAATAATTGTATACTGTGTCATTCTTTACTTACCCAATCATCAACTGAGTGGGTATTCATACTCTCTTATTTTTTTCTATTACAAGCAACACTAATAAAAAACTTTTATGTAAAACTTTCTGTAGATCTGTGTTTGTTTCCTGAGCATAGCTTTCAGGAATTAGAATTTCTGATTTAATGGACTTTTTTTTTTTTTAATGCTCTTGATACTTAAGACTAAATCGCCCTTGTTATGGACTGAATATTTGTGTTTTCCCCAAATTCACATGTTGAAATCTTCACCCCCCAAGGTGATGGTATTTATTTGGAGGTGGGGCCTTTGGGAGGTGATTAGGTCATGAGGGAAGAGCTCTCAGGAATGGGATTAGTGCCCTTGTAGAGAGACCCCAGAGAGTTCTCTTACCCCTTCCACCAAGAGAAGACACAGGAGAAGATGCCTATGATCCAAGAAGTGAACCCTCAACCAGGCACTGAATCTGTTGGCCACTTGATCTCGGACTTTCCAGCCTCCAGAACTATAAGGAATAAATGTTTGTTGTTTAAGCCACCCATTGTAGGATATTTTTGTTATAGCAGCCTGAATGGTCTAAGATAGCCTTCCAAAGTTTCACCAGGTTGTACCACATCCAGTAAAATTTTGACAGTTCTCCCTTTCCTAAAACACTGGCCAACGTTGCTTATAATCAGTGATGTTTGTCTGGCTTGCTCTGTGATGGTGAGGGGTGTGGACTCCAGAGCTGGGCCCCTCTGGAGTCTGAATCTCAGCCCTGCAGCCTGTGTGCTCCTCAACAGTTTATAATCTTCTCTTCGTGTTTCCTTGTCTGTAAAATGCGGACAGTGTTAAGAGTACTATGAGGGTTAAATTATATAGTCCATGTAGAGCTCTTAGCACAGCACCTGGCAGAAAGCCCATCGTCAGTGAATGTGCACTGTTACTCCATGGAAAATGCTATCTTGTTATTTTACTTTGCTTTTTTCCCCCTTTTTACTATAACAGGGCTAAGAAATTTTCATATGCTTATAGCTCACTTTTATTTCTTTTGATAGTTGTATGCACATGTCATTCTCTTTTGTATTAGTATGTCCTTTTTATATTGCAAGGTTTCTTTATACAAAGAAAGATGCAAACAGTCTGATTATCACATGTATTATATTTTTACTTACTGTGTCCATTGTGCTTTACTTTGGTTAATGTTTGATTTTATTTAACGTTTTATTATTTTTATTGGACAAGTAACAAGTAAAACATAGTAACTTCAAATATGATATGTATTTCATCTAAAATATCTGGCTTCCTTTCATCCTCCCTCACTCCCTTGCTTGACAGGTTATATCAAAGTAAACCAAAATATTTATTATATGATAATTAATATGTGGTGAAATATAGATAGACTTTAGTACTGTAAGTTACAACTGCATTTGAAAATAGTTTGGCAGAGATCATATAGACATAAATACTTGGAGGGTTTAAGGTTTGTGATGAAATTATCCTGGTCAGCAAGATAAGAAGAAAGAATAATCGGCTGACAAAAAGTGAGATAAAGACAAAGACAATGGCGTTTGCGGGTAAACTAAGGACATAATAGGGTTACAGTCCAGTGGGAACACGGTTCCACAGGATTAAATTGTGAAGCTTTCAATGTAGCTGCTCTGGTCATGGTCTTCTCCTCGTGATGATGGCAATAACATGCAAATGAAGTCAAGATTAAATACATTTACATAGTGCTACCCTGAAGAAGTATTTCAACAAGTTTTGTAGAGGAAAAATATTTGAGGTTGAAAATAAAAGATACTGTGCTAAGCTACATACTTTAGACTTCCTTAAAATCTTGGGTAATGGATACAAAAATTAAAATAACTGTTTTATGTACCTAGGCTGCCTCATCTGTTCTACTTGATGTACGTGGCTGCATAGGAGAAAACCCCGGGACTGGGGTTGTCCCTTCTGTAACTTGGGTCCTTGGACTGTTGGCAAGGGTAGAAGTCTACTGCCTCTACTGCTCTCCCCAGCCTTGCTTCCACCAGCAAGAATCATATCCCTTAAAATGGTGAAGATTTAGACAAGTAAGTTAACAATACGTTGCAAATACTTGTTTTTCCCAACTTCCATTTGTTTTTATCTTCTTTATAGTTTGGTAGCTGTTTTTTATTTATAAGTATATTGTTATATTTCAATTGTACAGAATTTCCATGTGTGGTCAAATTTTTCTATATATTGCCTTTCTTTATGATGTCTTTCCTTGGTTATATTTTTCTACTCTATGATCATTTAAATGTTAGCCTATAGTTATCTCTATGGTTTCTATTTCTATAGAATCTCTATATTATTATAGTTGAGTTTTAAACTTTGAAATCTTTAATAAATCTGGAAGTTAGCTTTATAATAATGAAATGGTCATTTTATTTTATTCCCTTGTATATCAAGTTGTCCTTAGCATCTTAAGTGCCATTCTTTGTTCACAAATTTGAGATGACACATTTATTATAAATTAACATACATTTACACTTGGGTATTTTTTTTTCCTGGTTTTGTTTCTATTCTGTTGCTTTGATTTTTTTTTTCCATTTGTATTTTTCTACTGCGCTAGAATAAAGAGGAACCCCTGCTTCAATATTTTTGTTGTGTAACCAAAAGAAAAAAACACACACTCTTTTGAAGCATACCTGGTGTTTCAACACAGCTTATCATGCTCTGTTCTTATGTACTTGGGTCTCACAGAGAGGCAGACCTTTATCACAGAATGGAGTAGCCTAAGGCTGAGCTTCTCAAATATCAATGAGCTTAGAAATCATCTTGGGTGCACGTAAACTGCACAGATTCTCAGATGAGTTGCCAGGGATTCCTACGCAAAGAGTCTGGGGTGGGCCCTGAGACCTGCACTTTTTCAGAGGTACCCAGAAAATTTCAATCTAGAGATTCATGTGACCAAACCTTAAGAAACTTGGGCCAAAGTTTGGTTGATTTTTATAAATTAAAATATCTATTGGAAAGAAATATTTGACTTTATTCTGGAAACTGATTTTATGGCTGAAATTTGACAATAGAATTATTTCATGATTTATTTTGTTCCAAATAATTTGTTTTGACATAGAGGATATTAGCCAATTGCCATTCTGAAAGTAAAATTGACTCCAACCTTAAATACAAGCTCCCTTGCATCTCTACCAACAATGTTAAGGCCCGTTGATTTTAGTACATGGCTTGAGGAATGGATAAAAATGGCTAAAATACATCATTTAGCATCTTTTAATAGTTTTCTGTAGGCAGTTTTGAGAAGAATCCATATGAAATACAAGCAGAGTTGTGCTAGGCCTCCAGAGAGAAATTTTAGAGCAGCTGAAACTCCTGAGTGGGGTGCAGGTGGGTAGCAGCTCAAAAATGACTGGTTTTGTGTTTGTGATTGTGAGCCCATGACAAAGTTAGGCTGATGTCAGACAGGTAGCAACTTCCATTAAAAAGTTTAAATTTTTAGAAAAGTTAATAAAGTGACTCTACAGTATATGTGGAATATGTGAGTAAGCTATACTTTCAACTATCGAAGAGAGTAGAGTTGCTGAAGAACTACTTTTTACAAAGAAGTCTAGAAGAAGATATCCAAACTTAATGAGAAACAGAGAGAGAGAGAGAGAGAGAGAGAGAGAGAGAGAGAGAGCACACTCAGAGCAGGGAAGCTGGAGAACAGGCCGGTGCATCCCTCGGTAAAAGGCAGCAGTAACAGTCCAGCGTACACTATTGTCAGAGCCAAGCTGTACCAGGTAGAGTTAAACAGTCTAGGCAGACTTTATTGCAGGCTATTGCAGTTGGCGTCACGATTATTGCAATATGAGAGAGATGAACTCTGCTGAAATAAAGGCAGAAGAATTTTGCTGGAAAAGCCCTGGAGGATGTGAAGAGAGGGGTTGGCCAATGTGCTTAGGCCATCTGTCTTTGCTGTTAGGCTCCTGCCTCCCACAGTGACTGCGAGATCTTTTTTGATGATGACATTTCGGGAACAACCTCCCAAGTCCTTGTGAAAGAGAGTTTTCTTGGTAATACCAACAACAACAAAAAAGACTTGATGTGTAAATGATATATTTTGCCTTTTGCTATATCCCTTGAGCATCTTTGCAATAAGCATCAAATCTTAGTTGTGCTAACTGCTTTCTCTGTGATCTCTCCATGTAGTATTCCTTACCCTCTTCCCTCCCCTACCTTCCTACCCCATCTACCTTCATAATAATATTACGTTTCCTTGTAAAGTGCTATATTATCCTTTCTTATATAGACCCTGAAAAGTTATCCTTACTACTTAATTATCTATGCATTTAAAACAAATAATTTAATAAGCAAGTATTTGATTCACAATTGCCTCAAATTCAAATCAGAAAAAGAAAAATTTCTGTAGAGTCCTATACCCTTGGGATGGGAGAAAAATGTTCTCCAAATCTGTGTGAATAAATTTTTTGAATAGCTTTAATATTTACATTTTAAAAAGATATTCAACGTTGTTGAAAGAATAATGATTGCTGTAGAGCACTTCTAAATACACTTGATACTTAATAAGCACCTGTTTTTGCTAGCACTAACCTTGATATGTCTTTCAGTAATTTAGCAAAGGGTTCAATGATTGATTATGGAATAAGGGAGGTATATCTTAAATACTTCTCAGGGTTACTTAACAAGTAACAAACAAACTAGTGACAGAACGTATTTCAGTTTAAATAAGTACAATGCTTAGAGTGCAATGACACAGGATAAATAAATCTTTCTAAAAGTTTCTTCTTTAGTTGCCTCATTTTCTTTTATCTTTAACTTTTCTACTTTAAAAAAATCACTTGAAAAATTGCAATAATAATGCATGCTTATTACAGCAATTTAAGCAATGAAGAGAAGATAATAGTCTCTCCTTTATCAGTCAGACATGCTTTGGAATGCAAGTAACAGAAAACCGAACTAACAGTGATGCATGGAAGTTTATTTTTCTCATATAAACAGAAGCTTTTATGTAAGCAGTGGCTGGTCTTGATTGTATCTCTGCAGTTGTGGGGGGGTGTTTCTCATGGTTGCAGTACGATTGCTGAAGCTCCAAGAATCATATTTGAGTGTGTAGCAGAGGAAAAACAATTTTTCCTCTGCTCTTAGTTCTTAGCAGGGACCCCTGTAATAAAAGACAGATAAACAAGATAAAAACAAATAGAAGTTTATTAACATGTATATATGGGAGATACCCAGGGAAAATGAGTAACTCCTCAAGACAACTTAAGCCACTGGCTTAAATACCATCTTCAGCTACTGATAAGAGGAAGAAAGGTGTGGGGATATAACCAGGAGAAGCAGGGTTAAACGTGGGTAGGGTGTGTTGTACAGATTTAAGTCTCTGCTTCTTTCACTGATGAGAGTTTCCGGCTACTTAGTCATCCTCTTCCTGGTACAGAGAGGGAGGAGACACCCCTGCAAATGGAGATTTCCCTTATAAATTTAAATTTTCCCTACAAAAGATTTACTTCTACGCCGCCTCCAGAGTTTGTCCTCTGTCTGCTGCTTCTCAAGACAGTCAGCTCCAGGTGACCCTTATGAGTTGTGTTTTGGGGTGGCATGTTCTGCTCTCCTTCGAGTTTCAGGCAAGAAAGGAGAGAGGGGAAGGCAGTGCCAGCTGCCTCTGTCCCTTTCATTCTGAAGGCAAAAGATTTCTCAGAATTCCCTTAGCTGACCTTCCCTTTGCCTCACTGGCTACACTTGATTACGTGGACAACCCTAACTGCAAGGCCACTGGGTAGGTTAATACCTGACTTTTCCAGTGGGGGGAGGCAGAGGAAAAAGGTAGGAGTGACTTTTGGAAGACCTAACTTTTCTTTCAGTCCTGCTCTCCTGCTGTTAACCCTTTAGTGTGTAGCCCTCTGCTTTTATATATATATATATATATATATATATATATATGAAACACACATATGCACACTTCTAACATTATTCACATATATTACATTTTATTAACAATGAAAATGGGATAATATTTGAGACATTACTTTGCCACTTTTTTCCCTATGTAATGTCTTATCTATATAATATAAACAAGGATCTGCATATGTATAGATGGTATATTAACAAATAGTATAGTATGTAAAATATATAACATGCGTGTGTGTGTATATATATATATATATATATATATTCATGTGTGTCTATATAGAGAGATATATATATCTCAAAGCTTTCCAAATCTGTGTCTACATAAATGTAGGTATATTTTTATATATATCTATGTGTGTGCATGTACATATATGTGGGACAACAAACATTTGTTTTTATGTATGTGTTCTATACGTGTGTATGTATGTATTATATATGTATATACATATATATACTTTTGTAGCTTCATCCATCTGTGCAAATTTTTCATCTAAGTAAGATTCATTACATTATATATTTACATCAAAAGACGTAAACATTATTGCTTTTAAGAAATACTAAAAAGATTGTAGCAAGTTATACCTCCACCAGCACCTTGTGAGACTCTCTGTCTCTCCACACTTTGGTGTCAGGTAGTCAGGATATCTTAATGACTGGCAATCTGATGAGGTACATCAGCAGATTTATTATACACATTTGCAAATGATGGAACCAAAACTAGGGGCGGCTGACTGACTCGCTCAAGGTGATAAGTTACTGAGTCAGGCAACTCCTTCCTTGTTTTGTTTTGTTTCAGTTTGGAATACTGGTCCATCCTGTTTCTACACAAGTCTGTGTTATCCTCAGGTACCTGTGATTATTTTAGGTCTAAACTTGTTCTTCACATTTTACTGTTTTTAAATAAAGAACCATAATTTATTCCATTCCCTCTTTCTCTAAAAGAGCAGAGCCCATCAAGACTGTACCTCTCCTTCCTTCACCTAAATCCTCTTCTCCATAATGGGTATGGATTCTTGTCTTATTTCAGATATCTGAGGAAGTTTGCTTGGATGTGCGTTCCAGCCATGACTCAGCTTACGATGTTGCTGTTCTGTGGGCAAAATTGACTCGATCACTTTGCATTTGGTCAGTGTGCTCTCACGCTCTGTGGTGTGCAGAACATTTGAGCAAGTCTTTCCCGCCTTTAAGGGTACACTTGCTGGGTATTTACAGATTAAAACTGCCATAGGTTGTTACAGTTAGTGATGGAATAAATAGGCTGAAAGAATATTGTTTCCCTGTACCCAAGGCCTGACACATATGGAGTATAAGATGCTATGTCAAGTTGCTGATTTGTGTGCAGATGTTTTGTACACACAAGGGTTTCTCCATAGGCTGGTAATCTAAGGAGCAGTCCCTCTGCTACTTTCTCTGGATGCAGAGCAATAACTTAGCTCTCCTAAGAGTTTTCTTCCTTGCTTATTTGATGTTGCAGAGGTTAATTCTATAGTGCATGCATGGTCTAAGTGTAATATTCTGATATATATTATTTTCCTGTGAAAAAATTATTTACACAAATGTCAAATGCAGGTTATTGTAAGAGTATTGTAAGAGTAACCACCTCGGGTTAGAGACACTTCTTTCTGCTTGAATTTCCTTAGCTTCTCTATCAGTTGCAAGTCAGGAGGAACCACATATATGGGACCGTAAAGATATCAATTTGCAGTTGCTCCATCTCCATCTCCCTGGTAACAGCATCACTTACTCAGATGGGGTCAAAAAACTGGTGGGTTTTATGATTGTTACAATGAAGGGAAGGTTATTTTTAAAAATCTGGTATGTTATACTGACATTATTATATCATTAAAAGTTTAAACATGTATTAGAAAATAAGTACTTCTTTACATGCCAAAATATGCAAACATTTTAAAAAATTCCCAAGTTATCAATATACTATTTCTCTCTACTCTGTAAGGAAACAAATCCAATTTATAATAAATGTATTTAAGAGTACCCTGTTTTTGTATAAGTTTACATAGTAACTCATGAGTATAATTTTACAACTTTTTGTAATGAGGAGCATGTTTCATTTCACAAATACAATATGAAAAAATCAATATCCAATTTTATTTGCAAAGTGGTACATGAAAGAGTTTCAAGATTTATAGAATTTTAAAATTTTAAATTACATTAAAATCTTCAAGTCTAACGATCCCCATCCAAAGTAGAATTTTCTCTACAGTATTCAGTTTCTGCTGGCTTAGATTTAGAGACAGTCTTGATGTAGCAGCTGATTCCAATTTCAGGAAGTTTAAAGTGTTGGAAAGTTTTATTTTTGCTCTGTCAAAGTTGGCTTCACTGTATTTCTACACATTGGTCCTAGTTCTATTCCCTGGAGCCTCACGAGATGTGTTTCATCCTCTTTCCTATGACAGTCCTTCAAATATTTGTGAGTAATTCTTCCCATAATATATCTCTGCTCCAGCTAAACATTTCACTTAATTAAACCTTTCCTCATATAACAAGTTGTCTAACTCTTTTATCATCATGGTTACCCATCTCGGCACACACAAGCTTATTTTTTTTTAATATTATGACCAAAATTCATAAGTAATGTTACTGATTCAGTGACCTGGCTATTGTAAATAGTGCTGCAATGAACATTGGGGTGCAGGTGTCTTTTTGAATTTGGTTTTCTCTGGGTATATGCCCAGTAGTGGGATTGCTGGATCATATGGTAATTCTATTTTGAGTTTTTTAAAGAACCTCCATACTGTTCTCCATAGTGGCTGTATGAATTTACATTCCCACCAACACTGCAAGAGGGTTCCCTTTTCCCCACACCCTCTACAGCATGTGTTCTTTGTAGATTTTCTGATGATGCCCATTCTAACAGGTGTGAGGTGATACCTCATTGTAGTTTTGATTCGCATTTCTCTAATAATTAGTGATGTTGAGCAGCTTTTCATGTGCTTCTTGGCCATCTGAATGGCTCTCTGGAGAAATGTCTATTTAGGTCTTCTGCGCATTTTTGGATTGGGTTGTTTGTTTCTTTAATATTGAGCTGCATGAGCTGTTTATATATTTTGGCGATTAATCCTTTGTTGATTCATTTGCAAATATTTTCTCCCATTCTGAGGGTTGTCTTTTCATCTTGTTTATGGTTTCCTTTGCTGTGCAAAAACTTTTAAGTTTCATTAGGTCTCATTTGTTTATTTTAGCTTTTATTTCCATTACTCTAGGAAGTGGATCAAAAAAGATCTTGCTGTGATTTATGTCAAAGCGTGTTCTTCCTATGTTTTCCTCTAAGAGTTTTATAGTGTCTGGTCTTACATTTAGGTCTCTAATCCATTTGGGTTTATTGTTGTGTATGATGTTAGGGAGTGTTCTAATTTCATTCTTTTACATGTAGCTCCAGTTTTCCCAGCACCACTTATTGAAGAGACTGTCTTTTCTCCATTGTATATCCTTGCCTCCTTTGTCATAGATAAGTTGACCATAGGTGCATGGGTTTATCTCTGGGCTCTCTATCTTGTTCCATTGATCTATGTTTCTCTTTTTGTGCCAGTACCATATTGTCTTGATTACTGTAGCTTTGTAGTATAGTCTGAAGTCAGGGAGTCTGATTCCTCCAGCTCCGTTTTTTTCCCCTCAAGACTGCTTTGGCTATTCGGGGTCTTCTGTGTCTACATACAAATTTTAAGATTTTTTTGTTCTAGTTCCGTAAAAAATGCCATTGGTAATTTGGTAGGCATTGCATTGAATCTGTAGATTGCTTTGGGTGGTATAGTCACTTTCACAATGCTGATTCCTTCCAATCCAAGAACATGGTATATCTCTCCATGTGTTGGTATTATCTTTAATTTCTTTCATCAGGGTCTTATAGTTTTCTGCATACAGGTCTTTTGTCTCCCGAAGTAGGTTTATTCCTAGGTATTTTATTCTTTTTGTTGCAGTGGTAAATGGGAGTGTTTCCTTAATTTCTCTTTCAGATTTTTCATCATTAGTGTATAGGAATGCCAGAGACTTCTGTGCATTAACTTGTATCTTGCAACTTTACCAATCTCATTGATTAGCTCTAGTAGTTTTCTGGTGGCATCTTTAGAGTTCTCTGTGTTCTCTATTCTCTATCTTTACGGTACTATATTCTCTATAGTGTCATGTCATCTGCATGCAGTGACAGTTTTACTTCTTCTTTTCCAATTCGTATTCCTTTTATTTCTTTTTCTTCTCTGTTTGCCATGGCTAGGACTTCCAAAACTATGTTGAATAATAGCAGTTAGAGTGGATATCCTTGTCTTGTTCCTGATCTTAGAGGAAATCCTTTCAGTTTTTCACTATTGAGAATGATGTTTGCTGTGGCTTGTCATATATGGCCTTTATTATGCTGAGGTAAGTTCCCTCTATGCCCACTTTCCGGAGAGTTTTTATCATAAATGGGTGTTGAATTTTGTCAAAAGTTTTTCTGCATCTATTGAGATGATCATATGGTTTTTATTCTTCAATTTGTTAATAAGGTGCATCACATTGATTGATTTGCGTATATTGAAGAATCCTTGCATGCCTGGGATAAATTCCACTTGATTATGGTGTATGATCCTTTTAATGTGATGTTGGATTCTGTTTGATAGTATTTTGTTGAGGATTTTTGCATCTATATTCATCAGTGATATTGGTCTGTAATTTTCTTTTTTTGTAGTATTTTTGTCTGGTTTTGGTATCAGCGTGATGGTGGCCTCATAGAATGAGTTAGGGAGTGTTCCTTCCTCTGCAATTTTTTGGAAGAGTTTGAGACGAATGGGTGTTAGCTCCTCTCTAAATGTTTGATAGAATTCACCTGTGAAGCCATTTGGACCTGGACTTTCGTTTGTTGGAAGATTTTTAATCACAGTTTCAATTTCATTGCTTGTGATTGGTCTGTTCCTATTTTCTATTTCTTCCTGGTTCAGTCTTGGAAGGTTATACCTTACTAAGAATTTGTCCATTTCTTCCAGGTTGTTCATTTTATTGGCATAGTGTTGCTTGTAGTAGTCTCTGAGGATGCTTTGTATTTCTGCGGTGTCTGTTGTAACTTCTCCTTTTTCATTTCTAATTTAATTGATTTGAGTCCTCTCCCTCTTTTTCTTGATGAGTCTTGATAATGGTTTATCAATTTTGTTTATCTTCTCAAAGAACCAGCTTTTTGTTTTATTGAGCTTTGCTATTGTTTTGTTAGTTTCTATTCCATTTATTTCTGCTCTGATCTTTATGATTTCTTTCGTTCTGCTGCTAACTTTGGATTTTGTTTGTTCCTCTTTCTCTAGTTCCTTCAGGTGTCTGGTTAGATTGTTTATTTGAGATGTTTCTTGTTTCTTGAGTTAGGCTTGTACAGCTATAAACTTCCCTCTTAGAACTGCTTTTGATGCATCCCATAGGTTTTGGATCGTCGTGTTTTCATTGTCATTTGTCTCTAGGTATTTTTTAATTTCCTCTTCGATTTTTTCAGTGATCTCCTGGTTATTTAGTAACGTATTGTTTCACCTCCATGTGTTTGTGTTTTTTACTTTTTTTCCCTGTGATTCATTTCTAATCTCATAGCATTCTGGTCAGAAATGATGCTTGATATGATTTCAATTTTCTTAAATTTACTGAGGATTGATTTGTGACCCAAGATGTGCTCTATCCTGTAGATTGTTCCGTGCGCACTTAAGAGGAAAGTGTAATCTGCTGTTTTTGGATGGAATGTCCTATAAAAATCAATTAAATCTATCTGGTCTGTTGTGTCATTTAAAGATTTGGTTTCCTTATTTATTTTTACTTTGGGTGATCTGTCCATTGACATAAGTGAGGTGTTAAAGTCCCCCACTATTACTGTGTTACGGTTGATTTCCTCTTGTATAGCTGTTAGCAGTTGCCTTATGTATTGAGGTGCTCCTATGTTGTGTGCATATATATTTATAATTGTTATATCTTCTTCTTGGATTGATCCCTTGAATATTACATAGTGTCCTTCCTTGTCTCTTGTAACATTCTTTATTTGAAATTCTATTTCATCTGATATGAATATTGCTACTCCTGCTTTCTTTTGATTTCCATTTGCATGGAATATCTTTTTCCATCCCCTCACTTTCAGTCTGTACGTATCCCTAGGTCTGAAGTGGGTCTCTTATAGACAGCATATAGTTGGGTCTTGTTTTTATATCCATTCAGCAAGCCTGTGACTTTTAGTTGGAACATTTAATCCATTCACGTTTAAGGTAATTATCGATGTGTATGTTCCTATGACCATTTTCTTAACTGTTTTGGGTTTGTTTTTGTAGGTCCCTTTCTTCTCTTGTGTTTCCCACTTAGAGAAGTTCCTTTAGCATTTGTTGTAGAGCTGGTTTCATGGTGCTAAATTCTCTTACCTTTTGCTTGTCTGTAAAGCTTTTGATTTCTCCATTGAATCTGAATGAGGTCCTTGCCAGGTAGAGTAATCTTGGTTGTAGGTTCTTCCATTAAATCAATTTAAGTATATCATGCCACTCCCTTCTGGCTTCTAGAGCTTCTGCTGAGAAATTAGCTGTTAACGTTATGGGAATTCCCTTGCATATTATTTGTCGTTTTTCCCTTCCTGCTTTCAATAATTTTTCTTTGTCTTTAATTTTTGCCAATTTGTGTACTGTGTGTCTCGGCGTGTTTCTCATTGGTTTATCTTGTATTGGACTCGCTGCGTTTCCTGGACTTGTGGGGCTATTTCCTTTCCCACGTTAGGTAAGTTTTTGACTATAATCTCTCAAATATTTTCTTGGGTCCTTTCTCTTTCTTTTTTCCTTCTGGGACCCCTATAATGCAAATGTTGTTGTGTTTAATGTGGTCCCAGAGTTCTCTTAGGCTGTCTTCATTTCTTTTCATTCTTTTGTCTTTATTCTGTTCTGCAGCAGTGAATTCCACCATTCTGTCTTCCAGGTCACTTATCCTTTCTTCTGTCTCAGTTATTCTGTTATTGATTCCTTCTAGTATAGTTTTCATTTCAGTTATTGTATTGTTCATCTCTGTTTGTTCTTTATTTCTTCTAGGTCTTTGTTAAACATTTCTTGCATCTTCTCAATCTTACCTCCATTCTTTTTCTGAGGTCCTGGATCATCTTCAGTATCATTTATCTGAACTCTTTTTCTGGAAGGTTGCCTATCTCCACTTCATTTTGTTGTTTTTCTGGGGTTTTATCTTGTTCCTTCATCTGGTACACAGCCCTCTTCCTTTTCGTCTTGTCTATCTTTCTGTGAATGTGGTTTTTGTTCCACAGGCTGCTGGATTGTAGTTCTTCTTGCTTCTCCTGTGTGCCCTCTCGTGGATGAGGCTATCTAAGAGGCTTATGTAAGTTTCCTAATGGGAGGGACTGGTGGTGGGTAGAGCTGACTTGCTCTGGTGGGCAGAGCTCAGTAAAACTTTAATCTGCTTGACTGCTGATGGGTGGGGCTGTGTTCCCTCCCTGTTGGTTGTTTGGCCTGAAGCAACCCAACACTGGAGCCTACCTGGGCTCTTTTGTGGGGCTAATGGCAGACTCTGGGAGTGCTCACTCCAAGGAGTACTTCCCAGAATTTCTGCTGCCAGTGTCCTTGTCCCCACGGTGAACCATAGCCACACAGCCACCCCTCGCCTCTGCAGGAGACCCTCCAACACTAGCAGGTAGGTCTGGTTCAGTCTCCCCTGAGGTTACTGTTTCTTCCCCTGGGTCCCGATGCACACACTACTTTGTGTATGCCCTCCAAGAGTGGAGTCTCTGTTTCCCCCAGTCCTGTTGAAGTCCTGCAGTCAAATCCTAGTACCCTTCAAAGTCTGATTCTGTAGGAATTCCTCCTCCCATTGCCAGACGCACAGGTTGGGAAGCCTGATGTGGGGCTCAGAACCTTAACTCCCGTGGGTGGACTTCTGTGTTATAAGTGTTCTCCAGTGTGTGAGTCACCCACCCAGCAGTTATGGGATTTGATTTTACTGTGATTGCGCCCCTCCTACCATCTCATTGTGGCTTCTCCTTTGTGTTTGGATGTTGGGTATCTTTTTTGGTGAGTTCCAGTGTCTTCCTGTCGTTGACTGTCCCGCAGCTAGTTGTGATTTTGGTGTTCTCACAAGAGGGAGTGAGAGCACATCCTCCTACTCCACCATCTTGGTTCCTCCTCCCTCAACCCTAAATATTTCAGTATGAGGTAGCATTTGCCCTCTTTTGCAGTTGGTTAGGTGGACCTTGGATATATCACAGAGTTATAAATGTCAGATCTATATTTAGAAACTTGTCTGTGTATTCCTTTATTACTCATATGTTTTATTTACATAATTGTTTAGAAGCAAGTGCTCTGGGGTTTATAAAAAGCAAGATAGTAACACATTAGTCTTGTATTATATAATGTTATACTTCATCTCTTTAAGAGAAGAATTATAATTTAATTTGGAAAACACGCTTGACTAGATCATGCCTAGTTAATGTTTCTCTGGTTTTCTATACCTTGCCTAAGCTAAATCATTAGACTTGAGGGAAAAGACACAAGGGCCATCTGTTTTTTTTTTTTTTTGGCGGTACGTGGGTCTCTCACTGTTGTGGCCTCTCCCGTTGCGGAGCACAGCCTTCGGACGCGCAGGCTCAGCGGCCACGGCTCATGGGCCTAGCCGCTCCGCGGCATGTGGGATCTTCCCAGACCGGGACACGAACCCGTGTCCCCTGCATTGGCAGGTGGACTCTCAACCACTGCGCCACCAGGGAAGCCCGGGACATCTTATACTTGGTCATAATTCTCATATTTGTTTCATGCCTGAGAGAATGAATTCTTCTCTTCAAGGTGAATACTGCATCCCTTACCTTCTGCCACAATATCTAAAAGGACCACTTTTATGCACCATGGATGCTCTTTGACATTCCAACTCTTTATTCACTTTCCCAGAAATAGAAAGAAGCCTTGCCTGTGTTGGCAAATCCCCCTAAAAGATATGATGACTGCTGGTGTGGAATGAATTTAGCAAAACAAGGAGTTTGAAGAGTTTTCCAATCCTCATGAACTAGGCTTTCACCAAGTGTTTTGACTTTTTTTTACTGGAAATATATTCCTAATGTTTCAGTCAAATTCATGTTTAAGTAAAAGCTAAAAGTTCATTCCAAAACCAAATATGAAAGACTTTGTGTTATCCTTGTTACTTCTAATTGGTTTCCTGTTGTTGTTTGGAAATGAGGTAAAATGGGCTGTAGGAAGGCAGAGAAGAATGACTCTATGGAAGAAATGCTATATGATTGTTACGATGGTTACTTTTATGTGTCAACTTTATTGGGCAAAAGATGCCTAGACAGCTAATAAAATATTGTTTCTGGTTCTGTCTGTGAGGGTGGTTCTGGAAGAGATTAGTATTTGAATCAGTAGACTGCGTCATGAAGACCCCTCTCACCAATGTGAGACCCCTCTCATCCAGTCCATAGAGGGCTCAAATAGAGCTAAAAGGCACAGGAAGGGGAATGCACTCTCTGCTTGAGCTGGATCATCTCTCTCCTCCTGTCCTTGGGCATCGGCACTCCTGGTTCTCACGCCTTCAGACTTTTCCTGGTTCTCCACGTTGCAGAGGGCAGAGGGTGCGACTGCTCAACCTCCCTAATTGAGTGAGTTGATTATTGGTTCTGCTGTTTCTGTTTCTCTGCAGAACCCTGACTAATACAAATATGTACCCATAATGAGAAAACAGAGTCCTAAGAAAATTATAAATGATAATTTAATTGAACTGAAAAAGAATCATGCTAACATGCCATTATGCAATATCTGGTGAATAACTAAGATTTTGCATTGTTTTTATTTGAGATGTTCACAATATTTTATTCTTCATATGATTTCTGCTACATGTTAATTGTCAAGAGATTTTGAACTCTAGAGTAGCAATTGGTAGATTTTTTTTGTTGTTTGTTTAAAGAGTGCCACTTAAATTATAGAATATTAATCCTTGCTAACAAGACATTAATGATACTTATATTTACTAAGATGAACTTGGCAACAATTTATTCTGATTCAGAGGTTTTATTTCTGGTCTGGTGGTGAGAAATCCAGAGTTAAATGTATATAAAACACTGGCAACTTACTAACAGTACATAAATGGGCCAAGTTCAAGAACATTGATTTGAATGACTTGAGCAAGATTTTTTTCTGCTACAATTAAATTTCTAATGAAAGATGCTTTTGAGTGACTGTAAACACATTCTAAGGACTAATTAGTATAAACCCCATCATCATATATTACTAAGCTAACAAAGTTAAGGTGGGATTCTTGGGTCAATGATTGGCTACTTCTTATCAATGCATCTAGTTCTGTGAATAAACCACATATAACAATCCACTGGGAATTTGTGCGGTGGTATGTTTATTTTTCAATAAATATATGTTGGTCTCTGGTGTTTTAAATATTAATAAAATTCAGCTTTTAGAAAGCAATACTTTTAAAATCCAGAGCTACTATGGGAAGAGAGCTTTATTTAATTGAGAATAAGAGTTTCTGGTCACTTCCCCCTTTCCTCTGTGTGGTTTTCAAAGTATACCAACTTCAACAATGAGCTTCAGGAAGACTAATTTTACAGTGGTTTTAAAAAGGAAGTCATATTTTTGAATATTGATTTTTAAAGTGTGTAGATGATTGTGATAAAGAAACTGGTTTCCGTAACAGAAGAGGATACATGGGTGTTCCTCTAATTTTAATTGGTTTGATATAATTATCTTCAGAATATTCTGGTGAAATTTGCTTATGTAAGATCATATCCTATTTCTCATAGAAGGCCCATATACTACTCTGAAAATTAAAGATACTCTTTATTGTGAGTGTGCGTGGATAGGTTTGTCCAATGTAAGTAAGGCCTGTGTAAAAATAATAAAAATAAAAAAGAATAATATGTCTTAATAAGAAGGGCTTTACTTAAAAAATTCAATATGATTCATTGGTAAATGAGTATTATAAGCATATAACTGGTACTTAAATTAACGCAACATATTATAATATATGTTGTAATAATAATTTAATAATCGTATTCAAGAAACTAGAAAACTGAGAATGTAATAAAAAACGAAAACAGTATACAGTGAACCATGATATCTGGTCACGAATCATTTGATTCGCTAGTTAAGAAGTTTCATTTACCAGGTCTTTGCAATCAAAATTACATTTTCAAAATCAACATCAGTGTTGCTTATATGGATCTGAGATTTTCATTTTAAAGATCCAAAGTATGTGCACCTGTGCTAAAATTATAAATGAAAATAGATATCTCCAAATGACAGCTTTTAAAGGCAGAATATTTAGTAATTCATTCTTGAATATCAAGTGTTTGTAAACCAGTGTCATTACTGAGATATTTTTCTCATAGTTTCCTTGGGAAAATATGAAAAACTCAGTAGTGTTCTTGCAATTTTATTCATATAGGAAGGAATTCTGGAACTCTAAGCTCTGTGAATGGATGGAGGATGTGCAGGTGGGCATGAACTAGCTGGAGGAGGAGTGGGAAAGCCCCTGAACACATGCATTCATTCTTGAGGGTCTGAGAAGACCATGTTGCTACTGGAAATAACCCAGAATGGGAGGAGTATAGGCAAGTCTGTGGGTTACTTTGCTGGCCCCAAAGAGAAGCAGCAGAAGAAGTTTCAGCTGGGGGTCAGGGTTGGGTTGAAGAGGTCAACACAGTAAGACAGGAATTAAAAGAGAACATCTTAACATCAGGGAGGAGAGTAGGTAAAATGCTCATCTTTCAATATGTTCCCACTGAGCAGAAAAAAAAGTGTACCCTGCCAGGAAATACAGTGGGAACAGAAGTTTTTAAATGCTTTGTGAGCTGGAGGCAGCTACAGAAACTAACTTTGAATTGAAACCCAGTTCTTTGAGTTTGAATGAAGATCTGGCTCAGACAAAGAACGTTAAAAAAATATCTCACCACACTTGATTTTGCTCTTTTATTATTTTCTTCTATTCACAAAGTGTAGGCTTTTACTGTTTCAAAGGGAGATACCTAATGCAGTTGAGGAAGAGGAAACATGGCTTAATGAGGAAACCTGGTGAACTTAAGAAAAGAACACTAAAGAGAAGCTAGTATGACAGGCGAACAGAGAAGGGAGGGGTACTGCTTTAGACTCGGACAAGAGCTCAGCGTTCTATCAAATTGCAGTTAAGAACAGTCATGTTAAGTCCCCTGCCTTTGCACCAAGAGAGATCTCAATTCACCTCTAGGCAAAAGAGTGAAGTTGAAAAATGATTCCTTTTTATATATATTATTTTTGTTTATGAAATCTTTTACCAAGGAAGAAAAATATCTCAGTGATGTTCAGTGTGTGTAATCTGATGCAGTCAGGGAGCGGAGGTTGCCTGGTGCGTAGGTGTGAACCCAACCCTTTAAGTCCTCAGACATGGTGCATGGGGTCTTGGCTCTGCAATGCTGAATAGTTGTGGGACTTCATTCACATCATTTAACTGCCCTGTTCCTCAAGTTTTTTTCTCTTCAATATTATGACCTTCGATCAGATAATTTCTGTCATTTTTCCATCTAAAATTATGTAATTGAATCTCTCCCATTTTACTTACTGGACTATTTCTTCTGACATTTGTCATGATGGAAATGAACTGCTTCCATCAACATAGTCCTGAGAGATTTGAGAATGACTTTGGGGTTTTGGGCTGTCATTCAGCTTGTCAACAGCCAATGGGGTTGTTAATTTAGCATTGATTGAAGGAGCAAATGTTTCCTCCTGTGTTGATTACTAAAATAAGAAAGTCACACAACCCAACCTGGCAGACTTTTTTTTTTTTGCTAATCAAAGTAAACTATTTAGTGCACAAAATACCTTTACAAACTTCATATTTTCTAAGCAATATTTACAGTAGATGATGAAACACCACTCTAAAACTAAAATCATAGCTAGTATTTATTGATCATGTGTGATGTACTGGGCACACATATTGTAGGTACATTCCACATACTAACTCACATATTCTACAGTCTCCTGTGAGTTAAGGGCAACTTTCCCCAATTTACAAATAATGAAATATTCACCCCACAGCGTAAGATCATATTGTGAGTCTATGGGAGGAAGAATATTCGAACCCAGGCAATATGATTCCCAAGCCTGTTCTGTGAAGTCCATATTGCACCTCTATGAGCCCAGGCTACTAATTGCAACTTTTTTTTTTTTTAATCCTATTATCAAGGTCCTCGGTCAAGAGCTCTCACTTAATATTATCTTTCTTTTTATATCCAGCACTTCACCCCCAGTGGAGATTTTTTAATGTCTGCTTTTATCTTTTGGCCTGGCTGCTCTGATGATGCAACCTCAAAATTACCATGAAGCCTTATATGTGTCAAATTTTTAAAATTAATTTCCTTCAAAACTCTAACTAATGGCCTTATTTTTTCCCAGAGCCACAGCCAGTTCTGCCCCATGTTGATTCTCATTAAAATGAACAAGAAGCTTTGACTACAATTGTCCTTTCTCTCATCCCACAACTGTTTTCTTCCCTGTTGCTTCTGGACATTGCTGTCCTGCCTTCACTTGCTTTATCTCTGCAGCTTTAACACACCCTGCAGAAAAGCCCTGATCCATTTGCTTCTGTAGTTCAGGCTGTTTTCATGCGTGACCCTGGGGGAATTTTCTGCCTCTTTGTCTCTGAGAGGCTGCACTGGCTGTCAATCAATGGCTATTGACATTTTGCCTCCTAATGGGACCAAAAAAAAAAAAAAAATCCCTTTTAACAGAACATAACTTTGGAAGACAATTATGCGAAACTACCATTTCTCTACACTTCTAGATCGACAGTAATGACATTTTAAAAGTAGATGCCTGCAGAGGGACCGCTCACAAAGAATGAACCCCAGATGATGAAATAACAGATCATCAGGAGAGATATTTTTGGGCAGTCTGGCTGTTTGGTATTCCTGCAACTGTACTCTGTATATACCCCATTTTTGAAAGGCATTTTGAAAGAACACCTGTACATAAAAGATTCTGTATTTTTCAACAAAAAAAAAACCCCTGCCAGTTCTATAGAATCTTCATTTAAATGAAAAAAGCATTATATTGTGGCATTTTACTTTGTATCTAAGCTTCACGATCTGCGTGCACGTGGGATTTTATACGCTTTAACATAGATTGCCTTATTTTTTGTTCTTAAGCTTAGAAGAGAAAATGTGTGAAATCTTCAAACAAATTGAATAATCCATGACACATAATTTAATTTCTGTTAAGTAATATTTTCAGTGGGGCCCAGAACACTGTAGTCTTAACTTCATGAAAGAAAACTTCTAGTAAAATATAACATTTCTCATTTGGTTGATAAGATCTGTTTTTAATTCAAATGCCAGCTAACGCTTTGTAAGTATTTTTGAAATGCTTTTTTTCATGTTTGAAAACATGTGTTTTTTAAAAAAATATAATTGAATTTCATTGTAGATATTAGCATAACTCGCCTAGATTTTTGTTCATAGCTTTGATAAGGCTGTTAATGAAACCTATGAACCGAAAGCTAAGAACCAGCAACCTAGATGAAGCACTTCCAAATCACTGTTTATATTCCATTCCAATACTTGGTTTCTTCCACCTCCCAAAACTCTAGAATAGACATTTCTGGGCTTTTTCTTAGGGTTGATTTCATTATGATAAAGATAAATCTAACTGAGCGATCTTAAGAAAGGGTATCTGTTATAAGGAATCAGAAGATCTTAAGGAACTCACAGACAGGAAATACAGTCATGCTTGGAGAGCAACTGGAACCAGGATTTGCTGAAGCCATGAGACAGTAAGGTTTGCTCTCTCTCGTTCTCCCTGTCTTGTCTCTGCTTCTCTGTGTGTTTATTTCATCTCACCCTACCTGTGTCCCTTTATGTACTTGAGTTCGAACCAGGTTCACTTCTAAGAATCAATGTTAAATGTCTTCATAAGCTATTGTTCTGCATCAATAGCTTATTAACTTGAGTTTCTAACTGTCAATTCCCAATTCCTGGGAGAGAAAATATGATTGGCTTAACTGATTTCAGTCCAGGTTGTGGATCACGTGGGTGCTTGCCCAAGAAGGAGGGACTGTGAGGCTAGTCTCCTTCAGGGCGGTACTTTTAGCACAGTCTAATTGTCATATTGGTGACATTAATAATTAAACCTCTACTAAATGTGATTGATTAAAATTCAGGCAAGGGACACTTATGAGAACCATTATGTTCCGCATAAATAGTTGAATAGAGTAAAAGATGCCAACTCCTTGAGCCTGCTAATGCTCCACCACCACCTAGTTACCGCTGCTAGGGCCTGCCAGACCCCATAACACAGCTGCGGGCACCGGGAGGGCCCTCCGGAATCTTCTTCTGATTAGCAATTGTCTATGCCTAAAGAGTTGTTAAGTATTTTTATAATTCTGCTCATTTTTAGAGGTCTTTCTATTTCCCAAAGACTCTGAGAATTAAGATGAGAAATAAATGAATGTTACAGTTGCTAGCCTTAAAAGGACACTGACTTCTGTTAATATCAAAGTAGATAAATTGGAGCTTATATAGAAAAAGTAAAATTCACACATAGATGAGAGATTGATGGCCTTCCAGTGTGTGCATCCAGTCTCACCTGAAGCATGAGAGCACTTCCTATCTCTGGCTTTCATGACTTCCTCTGGTTCCTCACAAATAAATCTCAGTCTGAATAGAAGCCAGTTGGGTTTCTGTTTCTTGTAACTAGATCATCCCTAAAATAAGTTCAAGAGTCTGTAGTCTAGAGATAGGGGAGCTGGGAGAAACAAAATATTGGAATGGGCAATCATCAGATTACACACAGCTGAGAAGAGAATGAGCTGAATAGATTATGATGAGAACTCAGAATTTAGCATACATGGATAAACATATACAAAAAACATTTCAAAGGGAGTTCGAGAATCTTGAACAATAAAATAAGGATTTCCAATGAACATCTGATAGAAGTTGTAGAAGAAGAGTATGGAGAAAATAGAATGTGGACATGAGGGTATTGAAAGAAGAATCCTGAGAATATCACTGGACTGATAAAAGATACAAATTCTCAAATTCAGTAATCCTGAATAAGAAGAATGAAAATAAATATAGACCTAGGTAAAACAGTGTGAATCTGTGGAACTTAACAGAGAAAAAAGAATCTCAACAGCACCCAGAGAGAAAAGACAGAATACCTACAAAAGAATAATGATTCCATGTTTTGTAGGTGATAACCCATTCTTACTTTTTACATCTAGAGAAACTAGATCGAGTAGCAATTGTTCTGTCCTGAAAATGTATTCTCCCAGCAGCCTCTCTACATATCTATATTTGCAACATAGATTTGTAATGTAAGGCCATTATCTGTCTGTTTCTCTATAGACCATGAGGTCCTTCAAGGAAAGTATTTTGTTATTCACCTTTGTCTCTAGTCCATCAAACGCAGGTCCTGGCAGCTAGTTGAAGCTCTTTCCATGGTTGAGAGAATCAGTGAATGACCCATTCCAGGGAGTTTGCTCAAACTCCTTAATGAAGGTAGTTCAAAATCTTTTCATAAGCACCATGAGTAAGATTCCTTTCCTTGTGAGAAATCGGTGTGACGTGTTGTAGAAGGGATATTTAGGAAGGTGCTCTCTATCAGCATTTCTCGTCTGCTAAGGCTTAAATTGGATGATCCACAATTATTTATTCACTCTTTTCATAGTTGTGCTCCTTTCTGAGGATTTCATACTTGAGAAAGACAAAATATTAAGCATTTTACACTTAGGATGCATTTGTAGTGTAGGTAATATACATGTATATATATTTTTGACACTCTGAACATAGTGAATTAAAAAATGAGATTGGGGCTTCCCTGGTGGTGCAGTGGTTGAGAGTCCACCTGCCGATGCAGGGGACACGGGTTCGTGCCCTGCTCCGGGAAGTTCCCACATGCCGCGGAGCGGCTGGGCCCGTGAGCCATGGCCGCTGAGCCTGTGCGTCCGGAGCCTGTGCTCTGCAATGGGAGAGGCCACAACAGTGAGAGGCCCGCGTGAAAGAAAATGAATTGGGAAGGCTGAAGGTCACATTTTCCTACTTCATAATTTCGTGTAGGGAAGTTTGGCTCCTTGATAATTACAACTTTAAATATCTTTATATTGTCTTAAAGTCTCTTTCTGACTCTATTTGATGTGGAAAACAAACAACTAAACCAAAAAATAAAGTTATTGAGGTGGGACATTGGAGTGAAGCAGGTTATCCTGACATAATATCATTCTAATAAAATTATAGATTCAAATGTAGTAATCATGCTTAGTATCATTGACTTTATCAGCGAGTGATTCCTTATTTTAGAACTCAGGGAACAGTTGTTTAGCTGTGTCTTTGTTTTGTTCCTAACTACGCTATCCAATGATAGCTCAGAAAGTCTCATTAATTTTGAAAGTCCTGTTGACTAGATACTCTTTCTGGTTTTCAAAATGTCAATTTACCTCTATGCCCAGGCAGAAATGGTCTAATCTTTTAAGAATTCACATCTCAAAAAGCTAGTTCTAGTGCTATTATTTATTTTATTATAAACAGAGATTCTCAAGTATAAAATATTACCTCTCTGAGTTTCATCAGTTTTAAGAAATTGAAATATTTATTCTTGGCTGGTGTTCTCACATATTAATTTAAAAAAAAAAGAGAAATTAGAGTCTTCATATTTCAATAAAGGCCTGTGCCTTAGAACTTCAGCGTTTTCTCTACCATGCTCAATTTTATTTAGATAATTTACATTTTACCTTTGGACAATCAGTATGGAAATGCTTCCATTTACAGGTGGACTAGATGGTGAAAATTACAGCAACATATGCAACTGTGGAGACGTGCATGTTTAGTGACTATATGATAAAATGTTCCTTATGTTTCATCTAGCAAAAGCCATCCATGAAAGGAAAAGGGTCTTCTCCTGTGCCTTTAAGTATGGGGTTCAAACTGGCGGTACTTGGGACCAATGTTTGTTATTTACATTCACTGCAGCTGTTTGCACTTTGAAAAAGTTATCTGCTTTAAACAAACAGACAAAAAAGGTTAATTGAGGGGCTTCCCTGGTGGCGCAGTCATTGAGAGTCCGCCTGCCGATGCAGGGGACACGGGTGCGTGCCCCGGTCCGGGATGATCCCACATGCCGCGGAGCCTACATGTCCGGAGCCTGTGCTCTGCAATGGGAGAGGCCACAACAGTGAGAGGCCCGCGTACCGCAAAAAAAAAAAAAAAAAAAAAAAAGGTTAATTGGTTTTTTTTTTCATTTGAACAGCTAAATGAAAATAAAACTATATGAGGAAACTGCATTGAAAGACCATGTGAAACATATTACAGTTACCTTATTTTTAAGATTTATTATCATATTTATTATCATTTATGCCTTAATTGAAACTGCATTGAGGGAAACTGCATTGAAAGACCATGTGAAACATATTACAGTTACCTTATTTTTAAGATTTATTATCATATTTATTATCATTTATGCCTTAATAGAAGTTTTCCCCAATGTGTAATAGCTCTGTTAAAACCGTGGATTTAACATTGCTGTAACCTTTGCTATTTTCAAGTCAGCCAAACGTTGACTGGAGGGAGCAGATTCTGCAGCTCTTTTCTCTTTTAGCACAAATTTGGGTCTCAGTGTGAGACTCTTGTGTTCCCTTCTACTTCCAGTCTGTTCAGATTTGAATCCATTTACCCCCAGCCAACCTAGAAAGGGATGAGGCCTCTCACTCTCTCTCTCTCTCAACAGTACTTCACTTACCTTTGCAGCTGCAAACATATATCAAAAGAATATATTGCTGCAGTGAGCCCTACTTATAATGTGAATAGGCAGATTTCATCTTTGCCACCTACTTCTTTTGAAGTCTTCTCTACTAGGATTCTCTGGTATCTGGGCCTCACATTCTTTCCCTGATACTTTGGGATTCCCCACTAAAATTCTCCTATCTTAGGATCTTATAAACTTTTCCATTTCACTGAAAGTATTAGTCTAATGATATTCTGATCCAAATGGACACGGTGAAAGCTAACAGATAAATGAGATGCTATTATAATATTGTCTAATAGAGTTCGTGCTTGTACATTCAAAATACATGCTTTTCCAAGCTTTCTAAAGAGAACGGTTATTAACATTTGGGGACTGTGATAATACACTTTCAGACTCCTCCTGGGGAACATAAGTCTCTGAGTATCCTTAAAACCTACGGCTTTGGCATATGTGCAGTCCATTTCCATCAATATATTTCTGTATAAATTAATTCAAACTTTCAGATTAGGAAATCTGTGACTGCAGCTGGTATAGAGAAGGGTCTGCTTGCTTTTGTTTCAGCACTTTAGAAATGTTGTTCCCTTGTTTGTAATATGTTCATTGTTCTCAGGAATTTTTCTGCATCTTTGGTTTTCTTCAGTTTTTCTATGATATGTCTCAGCACAGCTTTCCTAATATAGAGTCTTCTTGGAGGCTACTGAGATTCTTAAATCTATGAATGTATATCTTTCAACAAATTTTAGACATTTTCAGGCATTATTTCTTCAAATAGTTTTGTCTGCCTTATTTACTCTTCTTTCTCTTTGAGACTAATTGCATGTGTTAGACATTTTGAAACTGTGTTATAACGATTGTTATAAAAATGCAGAAAAGTATAAAGGACAATAAATGGTTCAAAACTACATTTCTGATTTTCTAAGAATTGCAGATAAAAGAGCACCTTTCAGGGTACATTGTTGTGCTATCAAAAATCTTTATAGTAACTAAAATGGTCTTGATCTAAAGACATAAGGAGTTATTATGAATGTATCTTTTCCTTACCCTTTGTCTTCCAAATACTCCAAGACTCTTGAATTAGTATATGAATGTGTGCGTGTGTACGTGTTTGCCTGCACCACATTTATTTGCCTTATGGTGTCTTAATAGGTTGTTTTGTAGTTTGCCTTTTTTTCCCCTTCCTGTCTTATGTGGCAATATACCAGGAATGTTGAGATATTAGACTTGAACAAAACTGAAGAAATATTTTTCTTGATAGAAAACGAAAAAGGGAAGTCCTTTTAGAGATCCAGTGCGCCTCTCTGTGAATACAAAAGGAATGCAGTTGGGAATTGACAAACACGGAGAGCATATGATAGTAATTGCTTTTTATACTACACAGTATCAGATCACAAGAGAACTGTTATCATGAGTCAGTTCATGCACATAAATGGCACTTTTATTGGGTGGGTCTGGATGATAGGGCTGGCCCTAGGCTAAAGAATACTCAAGTATCAGTTGACTTGATGTCAGTACTCGGAGCTGCTTCACAGTTAATGGTAAGATTTTCTTCAGAGAGGGTGAAAAATACTAGCGCTTCAATGGCACTTTTCCTGAATTATCCTAACATTTTTACTAGTACAGCAAAAGCCCCTTATTCTGGACTCTGACTATAGGTTGGCTAACTCGCTCAGAGCTTTATTTGAACTTTTTGATATTGAGGACCTTTTAACTGTTTTAAAGGAATTTTGCTTATAATTTGACATATTTCTGAGACTATATTCATATAGTAAAACTACTTTAAATAATAACTTCACATTAGGTCACTATTAGTTTCCCAGGGCTGCTGTAACAAAGTCACCAAACTGAGTGGCTTAAACAACAGAAATTTATTGTCTCACAATTTGGAGGCTAGACGTTTAAAATCAAAGTGTGGGTAGGGCCATGCTACTCTGAAGGCTTAGGGAAGGACCTGTTCCATGCCTCGCTCCTAGCTTCTGCTGGTTGGCCAGTATTCTATGACATTCTTTGATTTATGGCATCATAGCACCAGTCTTCATATGGTTTTTTTCCGTGTGTGTGTCTGTGTCCAAATTTCCCTTTTTGTGAGTACATCAGTCATTTTGGGTTAGGGGCTCACTCTACTCCAGTATGACCTCATCTTAGCCTAACTAATTACATCCACAGCTACCCTACTTAAAAACAAGGTCACATTGTGAAGTTCTGGGGATGAGGACTTCAACATATGGATCTGGGAGACAAGATTCAACCCATAACAGTCATTAACACATTAACCTTCATTTCAAACCAGCTTATGATGAGACTTATCTGTGGTCCTCAAAGCTGAGAATTGTGAAAATCAGAAAGTCTGCTGCAAGAAAATTTTATTTTCAGTTTAAACAAAGAAGAGTTAGTTAGGAAGTAGTTTAGGATGAGAATTACTGCATCAGATCAAAAGCTGGAATCTTGTAGACTTTTTTAATTGCATGCTTTTTATCGATGGAATAAAAAGAAAAGAATAAAGCCTTTTTTTGTCAAGGAGGCTTATTATGAAGGAACTTGGATTTTAGATTAATTCCTTTTAAGAATTTTTGTCTTTAAGCTAGGCATGTTTGTATTTTAAAAATCATTCTTTTTACCCCTTCATTTTGAAGTAAAATTGTTATTCTTGTTCAACACAGACCTCTGTGCTGGAGAGATGTGGTGTATTCTTTTCTTCTGGGTTCAGAGGGTATTTACAGTTTTTCAGTGTTGACATAATACTGTGAGTAGCACAATTTTAAAAAAATGGCATAGATTTAATTTAAAAGGAAAACATAAGAGCTTCATTTAAAAATACTTCTATTATGCACTGTTCAGAGTTTGAAGAGAGTGAAAAGAATGTTGTAAGAGAATGGAAATTCTCTACTTGAATAAAAATTATGCCAAAAGTAACATGAATTTTGCTTTTGTATCTCTTGCTTTCAATACATGTATTGTTGACTGGAAAGAAAAGAGATGCCTTTTGTATAAAATGATTCTACTTCCTTGAATGCCAGATTTGAAAAAAATACAATTTTGCAATATTAAATGGATATAATTTCATTTTTCTTTCCTTTTTGGTGTAATGTTGTTGAGTGAAAAAAATTCAAGAGCAACAAAACAACAAAGGACATATTTTGGATAGCCAAACTGAAACCAAATTCATTCTTAGGTAATTAATGTCACCGATATTTACTGAGCCCCTATATCCATAAGTCATTGTGTTGAAGTCTATGACCATTGCTGTGAACTGTGGGTTGCGATCCAGAAGGGTGTCACAAAATTCATAAATAAGAAGTTATTATACGAGGCTGCATTTCAAATATAAAGAGAAAACTGAAAGTGTCCATGGGTTTAGAAATACCAAGGATCATTTCATCATGAGGAGATCAGAGGAATTCCCATGACCATTGTTCATGTTGGAATTTTTAGATCAAGTACAATTTTAACAAATGATGGAAAGAATACATTTCAAGGGACTAAACAGCATTAACCAAAGTCTAGAAACTAAAAATTAAAGGTGGTAAGAGTATAGCAAGGAATATAATAACCACTAAAGGTCGGAAATTGCTGATAAGACTCAAAGGGTTGTGAAGGCACAGGATAGAGGGCTATGAAGGCCAGGTCAGGATGTTTGGACTCTATTTATTGGAAAACAATATGACCACAGATATTTCCTAATAGTGGGATGATGTATTAACAGTAGTTTTAAGGATGACAGCAGTTTTAGCCCTACACAGGGCACACTTGATTGCAGTGATGATGGACATAGAGAGACAATATTTGCTTCACTCACCAGCTGAGATAGGAAGTAAGAGCCTTATTGGTTTATAGCAGTGAAAAAGGAAAAGAAGGACAATGGATCCCCCTTTTGTATATTTGTTCTTTAAATTGATCATTTACTCATTTGTTTATCAGATGCATCATATGGACTTTGCTAGATAGCATTTCCTATGTGTTAGTAGGACCAGTATTAAATGACTGAATTCTGGACCTCAGAGGATTGGTGAAGATTTACTATCCAGATAATTTATCAGATTAGTTTATGTTCCTGGTTGTGGAGGAATGAGAACGTGCCTCCCAAGTCTCTCACTGCAGGGAGCGTAATTGATCAAGGGCCCCAGCTGCTGTGCTTCTGACTTCGGTACCCGCACTTGTGACAGGGCTATGCTCCCAGCAGTGACTGCCTGCTACATATGTACTTAAGGCAGACCTGTCCCTGGTGGACATCAGAGTCCTCTGATTGTCACCTGTGGCTCCAGGATTCCCTAACAGTTTTGGTGAAGCTTCCTTAGATCCCACGGCAGCCTAGAGTGCTTCCACCCTGAACTTCTGTCTCTCTTTCTCTCAAGTTTAGGCATGGCTCATGACCTGAGAGTTCTCCCAGTCTTACCCAGCGTCCTCCCTATTTTATCATACAAAGACATTTTCCTTAGTAAAATCACCACATGTTTAACCCTGTCTTGACATCTGCTCCTCAGTGGACCCAGACTACTGTGAGTGTGACTAGGCGTGGTCTAGGAAAATGTGATGTAATATAGGGGTTGGGATTGACTCTCCCACCACCTGATAGGCAAATAGGACACTGTCTTTGTTGCTAGGTGGGGCATATGGTTTCTGGCACAAGTTAGCAGCTCACATGCTAACTCTCACTGGAGGTGATGTCCTGGTATAGAGGAAGTCTTCAGCAAATACGGTGCTGCAGACATTTTGGAAAATATGGGGGAACGATGCTTACAAGACAGTGCAATTGGCTGGTGACTGCTAAGTTGAACTGATATCATGCAGAATGATGAAAGATGGAGACTTGTTAATAAGTGCTTAATGGCTAAGCATGAGAGCCAGAGAGCCTTGGTGGTGGCATATAAACAGGTCCTTATCACCTATAGTGGAAGCGGGGGCACAAAGTTAAATGGGAGGTTAAAGGCCTAATTATGTGAACTGTATAGCACCAGAGACTTTGAATTAAGAAAGTAAAATAAATCTGTTATTAAGAACGCCAGGTCTCTGGCAAAAATACTGAAATCCTGAAAACTAGGATGAGAACGTCTGGATAGATGCCCCTGAGGATGTTGCCTCTACAGCCCCAAATGCCTGGAGTTTCACCTTCCCTAGTGAGGGTTGGCACTTGCACTGCACATGAAGGGGCTGCAGAAGGCTCCCCCTCAAGTCAACAGAAGCCTCCTTCACACCTCTTTTCCTAGCTGCCAGGTCGAAAAGTAGGGTTAGACCTTAGCACAACCCAGCTGTGAGTATGCTGGACCTGGTAAGGGAGGAAAGAGTCTACACACCTGAAGAATTGCAAAGTCTCATCTGTGTGAACTGGATGGAGCCTGAGGAGGGCCCTTGGGATAGGTAAGTCTGGTGAACAAGACTTCATTGGCTTGGGAGCACTATCTTGGGACAGACGATTTAAGACATGGGCAAAGACCACAGGGGATAGGACAGTGTTATTGGAAATGCCTAAGGTACCTTGACAGACAAGAAATGAAGAGGCTGAGGCAGGTGGCCATGCTGAAATGGATGTATTAGGTAGGGTCTGAAGATCCCAGAGGATGCACCATTCACTGAGGCCATGGAATGCACCCAGAAGTTTGATAGTGAACAGTGATGTTGGCAAAAGAGAGTCACAGACTGGGGCTGCATGGGGATGATGGGTCGCCAGCAACAGAAGCCAGGTGGTGGCACTTTATTTCCAGATACCAGGAGGCCACAATTACAATGAAAATTGTCAATGTAAGAGCAGCAACCTACGGTACTTAACCTGCCAGGGGTTGCAGAGATGGTTAATAGGGACAAAATAAACAGGCAGATGACAGAGGTGTTGAATCTCTACAACTGAAAATGCAAGAGTGAAGGAGCTGGAGACTGAAGGACATGACCCTAACAAAGCCTCCTGACTTCTTGTGCAATTGCCAGACCTGAACCAGTTTTTCATAACTGGAACCCATTGAATGAGACCCTTGATGGGAAAGACCCTACAACATCAGATGAAAAATATAATATATACTCTGGTGATTTTCCAATTCTTCCCCAAAGGGACATATGGCCATTTAATCAGGTCCCTGTACACTGTGGAAAAAGAGGAATAACCAGACAGTTCTAAGACTTTTGGACACAGGGTCTGAGTTGACCCAGAGTCTCATCAAACCCCTCTGTTAGAGTGAGCTTGTTATGTACTCTTTCTTGAGATGGCTTTTTGGGTTCTAGAAGCAACATGTTCCACACCAAGTAATATTCCTCCAGTCTATATTCCAGGTGACATGGAAGGACACCAGCTTTGAGTAAGGCCCAGAGAAGGAAAGATTTCTGCAGCAGGTCCAGGCCGTGGTGCAGTCAGCCCTGCCATCTGAGCCATAAGATCCAGCACCCTCTAGAGTGTTGGAGGTGTCAGTGGTGATAAAAATGCAACAGGTTCCAGTGGGAGAATCACAATGCAGGCTCCTGGGGTTCTGTCATAAGGCCATGCCATCAACAGCAGAGAATATCTTTTGAGAAGCAGCTCTTAGTGTATTATACTGGATATTTATCTGGATGAATCCTTAAATAACTTTGCTAGGACTGCTGTAATGAAGTGGCTTAAGCAACCAAAATTTATTGTCTTGCAGTTTTGGAGACTAGAAGTCTGAGATCAAGATGTTGGCATGGTGATCTCTTCTGAGGGCTGTGAAGGAAGGATCTGTCCCAGGCTTCTCTCCGTGACTTAAAGATAGCCGTCTTCTCTCTTTGTCTTTCCTCTCTTTGTGTCTGGGTCCAAATTTACCCTTTTTATAAGGAAACTAGTTATTTTGGATTAGGGATCCCCTTAATTATCTCATTTTAAATCAGTTATCGCTGCAAAGACCCTATTTTCAAATATACATCCCTAGGTACTAGGGGTTAGTACTTCAACATGTGAACTTTGAGGGACACAATTCAACTCATAATAGCCCACATGAATCCTTATAAGAGGAAGGTAGAGGCAACGTGACCACTGGGGCAGAGATTGGAGAGATGAAGCCACAAATCAAGACGTCAACACTTGGAAGAGGCAAGGAATAGATTCTCTCCTAGAGCTTCCAGAGGGGCCGTGGGCAGGAGGCACCTTGATTTTGGCACAGGTAATACTTATTTTGGACTTGTGGTGTGCAGAACTATAAAACAATCAATTTGTTATTTGAAGCCTCCAAGACTGTGGTAATTTATTACAACAGTCTTAGGAAACTAACACAGGCCCCAACTGCTGTGCTCTGAAGTCCATTGACAGCTCTGCTCGCAGACAGTAATCAGGTGTGGCACGAATACCAAGGCAGCTCGTATATCTGGGAGACTGGGATTCCTCTGATGGCTGTTTTTGGCTCTAGCTCTCTCTGATAATGTTACTGAATTTTTCTTAGACTCCACAGAATTTTGGGTTCCTTTCATCCAACTTTATCTCCCTCTCTTCCCTTGGGATCAGACTTGCTTGGCAGTCTGACGGCTCTCCCATCCTCAAGTAACTGCCTTTTTGTTTTCTCTCACACGCTCATTTTCCCCAATAAAACCTTGTGGGTTTAATCTCTTCCCAGCACCTGCCTTTTGAAAGACCTGGAATAACACATTAGAATTCCAAGATTTTAACTTAAAAACTGAAGAATAAATCTAATTTTTTTCAGCCCGAATTTTTCTCCAAAACTCCACACCTATATATATTACTGCCCAATCCATATGGATTTCTCAGAGACACTTCATATTATACCGTGTCCAAAACTGTTATCAACAAATCCCCATCTTCTTACAAGAATATATGTATAAACACACACACACACACACACACACACACACACACACACACACACACA